>NC_133112.1:33450217-33763551 GCF_022965805.1 Primulina eburnea | reverse complement strand
TGTAGATGTTAAGATAATTTTATCCTGTGATGGTTCAAATATTTTGAGAATTATAATCAACGAATAAAAGAAAAGATATTGAGAGAGAGAGATAAAAATCTATTTTATATTGAGAAGATATTGAGAGATATATAAAAATCTATTGAGAGAGATATAAAAATCTATAATCAATTGGTTGAATGATTGTTTAGATTTTGAAAAAACTTCATTCATTATGAAATGCTAATAATAATTCTTTGATGAATTCAGGAAATGAGTTCAATTTACTTTTATTTTTAATATATTTAATTGAAAATTCATAAAAAAAATAATAATAAAATAAAAGAAAAAAAATTATAAATACAATTTGGTGTGGTTTTTATTGATTTACTTTTATAATACATCGGGTAAACTATAATATTTTGAGTTTTACGTTCAAAAACAAAAAAAAAAATTGCATTTTGGTTTAAATTTATTTTTTTATTCATTTTCTTTACTTTTTTCTTAAATTAATTTTTTAAGAATCCATAATCTTTAATTCCATGTCTTTAGAAGAGGGGCGATGGGTTTCCGGCGGTTTTCCGGAAAGCACGAGTTAACCTAGAAAAAGTGGTATCTATGGAAAGATTAGGTCGAGAGCTTTCTGAATATATTGTTATTTTAAATTTTCGCCCACCGGCGGAGGTATTACAGCCGGTCAAAGGTGACAGATTTGGTTGAAATTTTGTTTATGGGGGAGAGAAAAGTCACGATGAGACGAGAGAGAATATATTAAAGGAGATGATGATTTTTATTTTTTTTTATGTGTGTTGGGGTGAGTGTACGGATGTAATCGAGTCGAGTCGAGTCGAGTCGAGCCAAACTCTTGAATGTTTGAGTTTGGTTCATTTATAATCGAGCCGAGCTCGAAATTTATTTAACGAATATATGCATGGCTCACGAGCTTATTCAAGCCTTTATCGAGCCTAAACAAGCTTAATAAATATGAATTATACATTTAAATTTTCATTAAATTATTTAAAATTTAAATTATATATTTAAAAAAATATATTATTCCTATTAAAATTTGTAACTTTATTATAATAAATAAATTTAATAGATTTTTCTATATATTTCATAAATAATATACAAAATCAATAAATCAAATATCAAAATTATTATTTTTTTCATCTAAAAGCTTACTCATGAACTTACCAACGAACATGTTCACGAGCTAACGAGCCGAATACTGTAAAGCTTGAGTTTGATTTGTTTATCTTAACGAGCCTCATTAAACGAGCTTTTATCGAATCAAGCTTCGAATAGCTCATAAACGGTTTGGTTCGTTTACATCTCTATGCGAGTGTATTTTTTTAAATATTTGGTGTTAAAATTTGACTCGAATTATTGTATTTTAACTCTAGTATGTTATAAAATTCAAATATGTATCTTAATATTGACTATATATCAATATTTTCTAATACATATTTTAAATATAAAATTTAATTACTTAGCTTAATTATTTTAAAATAAAAAATTAATTGGCAACAATTCATTAAACCTAATACATGCACTTTTAATTAAAACCAAGAAAACTTGAAATATTCATTTCACGAGCTAACGAGCCGAATACTGTAAAGCTTGAGTTTGATTTGTTTATCTTAACGAGCCTCATTAAACGAGTTCAAACGAGCTTTTATCGAATCAAGCTTCGAATAGCTCACAAACAGTTTGGTTCGTTTACATCTCTAGACGAATGTGTATTTTTTAAATATTTGGTGTTAAAATTTGACTCGAATTATTGTATTTTAACTCTAGTATGTTATAAAATTCAAATATGTATCTTAATATTGACTATATATCAATATTTTCTAATACATATTTTAAATATAAAATTTAATTACTTAGCTTAATTATTTTAAAATAAAAAATTAATTGGCAACAATTCATTAAACCTAATACATGCACATTTAATTAAAACCAAGAAAACTTGAAATATTCATTTCATAAAATATTTGTTGCCTGTAGTACACGTCATTTGACTCAGCCCTTCAAATCTCTCCCTCTTAGTATTTGCTAACTGTCATATTTTTAATTAAATAGATAAATAGTCTTTTTAATTGATTAATCAATTTGAATGGAATAAATAAGAGTAAATTACTATGCAGTCCCTTAATGTAAACAAAAAATTTATGTTAGTCATTGTCAAAAAAATTATTTATTTACACTCTTTGATCTAAAACAAAATGTGTTTGCACTCTCTAAGTTCACATTTATTTTCTTAGATAAAATTCGATACAAAACATTTTCTTATTTAAAAAAGTTTTTCAAAAGTTTTTAGGCGGTTGAAAATTCTCTCTCAAACGGTTGGAAACTTGAACCACTGATGAGTGTGGAAAACGGCTCACAATTTTCAATGACATTTCAAACACTTTTTGCCAACTTAACAAATTTGCGGTTAAAAATGTTAGAGCTTGCGATAAGTAAATAACACAAGATTTTTTATGGATGTTCGGAGATTGAATACTCTTACGTCACCCCTTCTTCCTTTTCCAGGAAGGATTCCACTAAAAGACTTTGGCTTTACAACGTATTTGCAACAGCCCACTCCAATCAGGACTTATCACACTGCCTGTATTGGAACTCTTAGTGATCAATTTACAATTCTGGAATTAAGAACACTCAGTTCACCATATAACAAGACTATATCAAATAACCAAAATGTTACTGATGAGAATAAACGGTTGGGTGTGAGTAGCACAAAAATGATCCTAAGATGAACAAATGATTTGCTGTGAAAAGCGTGCTGATTGAGCGAAGAAGTATATAATATTTTAGGAGCGCTCGGATATATTTTTAAGTATGCCAGCAAGCTGAAATTATCCTGTTGTAAAATCGAGAGAGAGTTTCTGCTAACATGCTCTTCCGTTAACATACACGATTTTCTTAACGGTCGGAAAGGACATAGCAAAGTTAACCTGATTCTCTGAACAGATGAGTCGTTGTCATCTTTATGAGCATTAAATGTTCTTTAATGAACGCATTTAATCTTCCTTTTGCTCAGCACTGTTCTGAAGTGCTTTTCTTGAGAAGTTCCTTTTATAGTAACTATATTTAGCATAAGAACATGCAGTCTATACTTGGTCTCTCTTCTTTGGGATAGAATCATAAATGCGGATCATTCTTGGAGCAGATGTATATATGTTGACTTCAAGATGATGTAATAATTTGAATGCATTAAGCCGGTTAGAGAATGTTTTTGAGCAATAAGTGGTCCTTCTTAAATGATCGGTTCTGATAGACGTTTGAAACTCCTTTGAGCTTTTGGCCGGTTAGAAATATACTCCATCATTTGAGCTGGACGGTAGAACTGATATATGTCACACATATGAACCGCATAACTGTCTTGTTTTTGTCATACGCCAAAATTCTTGAGAACAATATTTTCTTAACAAATACTAATATATGATATTTGAGTACTAATTTTTTCAGATATGATATTAATATATGTTTTCTGAATAATCAAATATATATATATATATATCAAATATTGATATTGATTACACATTTGTATTTTTTGATTAAAATCAATAAAAAAAATTGAAAATACGATACTTACTAATATATAATATTTGAATTCATATATGATACTGATATATGATTTTTCAGTACTCAAACATGTTTAGCAAATGTTAGTATTAATAAAGTTATTCTAAATTAATGTTAAAATCTTATCTTTTGTATCAGATCTAAAACAGTTGGTACTTAAATATCAAATATTAGTACTATATTTTCAATGTTTTATATAAATTTCCATCCGAAAAGACATATATCATTAATATCAATATTTGTTATATATGTTTGGGTATTCAAAATTAATCTATTAGTATTAGATCCGAAACAATTGGTAATCAAAATATCATATATTAGTACCGTATTTTTAATGCTTGACACTGGATTTCATCCAAGAAAAATGTAGACTTAGGGAGTGAAAACACAATTTTTTTGTGGATTAGGGAGTGCAAACAAATAACTTTTTCGACAAGTACTGACAGATAATTTGTATTTGGGATTTAGAAAGTGCAGATCAATTTACCTTTAAATCAATCATATGTATGTCAACACACACATTGGATATTAACTAGTTGGATGTTTCACCCGACTCATTAATTTACAATAATTATTTAATAAATCAAAGCCACTAGAATTGAATCGAGTAGGCCATTTTCCACTGAACATTATGGCCACCACTACATTAGAAGAAGACTCAAAACTTAATAAAGTTTCCAAATATATTAGTAGAAAACTCAAAATTGAAAAAAAAATCTTCAAGTAAATCGCTCAGTTTATAAAATCATTTTCGCAAATAAAGATGAGAAAAAACGAGAAACAAAATTAAACATACCTTTCACAAGATTCGAGTTCTCTCTCGTTAGTTCAAAATTTATTTGGTTAGGGTAAAAGTGAAAAGAAATCAGAGCGATGGACAAACATTAGATGAAAGAAGTTGGGTGATTCTAGTGGGTTTAGGAAATACGATTTATAATAATTGTTTTTTTTTAAAATTTGTTTTCTAAAATTAATTTTAAAAAGTAAGGCCAATAATAATTGATTTTTTAAAATTAATTTAAATATATAAAAATGTATATTAGTTTATAATCAGTTTAACCGATTTTTTAAATTTAAAGTAAATATCAAACTGTTTAAATCGAATTGACCAATATTTTTTAAAAAAGAAAACCAAACTACTAATTCAATTTTTATAATTTCTGATTTAGTTCGGTCAATTTCAGTTAACTGAGCTTTTAGCTCATCTCTTGAGTAGATTGTGTTTTTTCCCCATTTATTTTGTTTCTTTATGTAACGTTTACTTGTAATGTAGATACATATATAAGTGAATATATTATATATATTTTATGTATACACCGTGTATTCTTACATGTGTATATATAAAATGACACCGATTTTTGTGAAAACCGTTGTTACATGTCTTTAATATAAGCAGTTTCCGAAATGCTCCTAATAGTTATATCAAGAGCAATTTATAAAAGCTGTTTATACTACCAATACTAAAATTATTTAATTGGTATACTTTACAAACCCATCCTAAAAAATAGAGCAATAAAAGAGGTCTACGACACCGATTCTGTGAAATCCGTTGTTACAGGTCTTCAATATGAGCAGTTTCCGAATGCTCCTAATAGTTATATCAATAAGAACAATTTATAGAAGCGGTTTGTAGGACCAATACTTATTTAATAGGTGCAATTTCTAAACATATTCTAAAAAAATAGAGCAATAAATGCGATCCACGACACCGGTTCTATGAAAAAATTTGTTACATGTCTTCAATATGAGCAGTTTTTCGAATGCTCCTAATAATCATATCAATAAGAGCAATTTATAGGAGCGATTTATACGATCAATACTAAAAGTATTGGATATGTACAATTTCTAAACTTATACTAAAAAAATATAGCATAAAAGCGGTTCACGACATCGGTTCTGTGAAAAATTCGTTACATGTCTTCAATATGAGCAGTTTCCTGAATGCTCCTAATAATTATATCAATAAGAGCAATTTATAGAAGCAGTTTATACGACCAATACTAAAAGTATTCAATATGTGCAATTTCAAAACCTATCTAAAAAATAGAGCAATAAAAGCGGTCTACGACACATGATCTGTGAAAACCGCTGTTACTTATCTTCAATATGAGTTGTTTTCGGAATGCTCCTAATAGTTATAACAATAAGAGCAATTTATAGAAACTGTTTATACGAACAATACTAAATGTATTCAATAGGTATAATTTTCAAATCAGTCCAAAAAAAAAAAAAAACAGAAACATAAGAGTGGTCCACAACACTACTTTTGTGACACCACTGTTAAAGATATTCTATTAGAGTAGTTTCCAGAGTGATATTATTAGATAAATCAACATGAACAATTTATAGTAGCGGTTGATACAAATCGGTACTAAAAATTGTGCAACTAAAGTGGTTATGAAACTATTGCTAAAAGTAAGGAAATATAAACAGTTTAAGTAAAAACGATTTTGTTGTTCAGTTTTCACGAACGGTTTTAAAAGTGCTCCTAAAAAACCGCTTCTAGAAACAAATTTTTTTGTAGTATATCGATCCTAATAGCATGTGCAGATCAGAAAACATGATGCTGGCTGAGATTTATTCGATAACTGAATTGAGGATATAAGAAATGACCACATTTTGTTTCCATCCAGGCATTCAGAAGACGAATATTCGATGCATTAGGCTTAAAGATCGAACCATCAATAAATCATAACTTGTTTTTGAGATAAAATGCGATCAACATCGCAGGACTCCAAGTCGCATAGTTATCAGGTTTTTTTAATAATTAATGTAAAATTCAAAAAAAAAATTCAAATATAATTTCAATTTTTTTTTTTGCAAAACTACTCTGATCCGCGCTTACAAAACGCGAGACGCTCCACGTGGACGAGCGCCGTATATTATTATTATTTAATATTATTTTATTATTATTATTATTATTATTATTTATTTATTTATTTTTATTTTTAAATAAATAATTTAATTCAAATATATTATTATTATTATTATTTATGACAATTTTTAATTATTAATTTAATTCTAATGAAAAATATAAAATAGAAATATTTATAATATATGTTAATTATTAAATATTTTGTATTATTTGGTTGAATGATTGAAAAATTAGAGATATGAGAGGATTGAAAGAAAACATACATAAAATCAATATTTTAAAAATATGAGAGGATTGAAAAAATATTTATTGTTCTATTTTAAAAATATGAGATGATTAAAAATATGAAAGATATGAGAGAATGGAAAAAAAAAATTTTATTTTTAAATTATTGCTCCATCAAAACGTACATAAAATCAATTGATCAAAAAGATATTTAAGAAGACTCATTTCGAATTCTTTCAAAATTATATAAACATATATTTCATAAAATTAATTATTAAAAATAATAATATCTAGCATTATAATTACTTTTTCATAAGAATTAAATTAATTATTAAAAATAATAATAATAGCTTAAATATTTTGAGAAAATATTTAAATATTTTTCATAAGAATTAAATTAATTATTTATATATTTTTGTTTAATATTATAAACAATATTAATATATTATACAAGTAATTATTAATGCTTGATTGCTTCCTTTACGGTTGACCTTCTCATTTTTTATAGATTGATTTATTTAATAAATCTATTAATAATAATAAATCCATTATATATAATAAAATGTTTTACAATTAATTTTTTTATGAAATATGTGTTCATATAATTTTGAGAGAATTCAAAATAGGTCTTCTTAAATATCTTTTTGACTAATTGATTTTATGTACGTTTTCTTGAAGCAATAATTTAAAAATAAAAAAATATTTTTCAATTTTCTCTTATCTCTCATATTTTTAATCATCTCATATGTAAAATCCAAGATTTCGATTCTTGATCGTGATAGTATTTGTAATTTTAGATTGGACAATATCATGTTAAACTCAAGAATTTGAATAATATCATGTATATTTTTTTCGGAATTTGAGATATACAGAGGTACGTGGATGAAGATTTAAGCAGGGAGATGATCCAATCTTGGAACTAAAAATCTTGAGGATTTTATCATGTAATTTTCGAAAATAATATTGGAAGATTTGTTAAGGATTTTCGAAAATAGTAGGGAGAGCCTACGCGATAAATGCAGTCTTGGGAAATATTTAAAAGTTCAACTACCGTAATTTTAGGAAAAATAATCCAAATATTATTTGTGGAAAAATACCACTAAATTTCGGATTTAAGTAAGCAAATTTGTGGGATTTAAGAAATATAATTTTTATTATTTTAGGAAGTCAAAAATCTACCGAATATTGGGAATTAGACACAAAAGTCGAAATTTTACAGACTGGGCAAGGCATAATTTCGAAAATTACCTTGGGATATACATATATATTTCGAAATTAGGATAAAGAATAAAGGAAGATTTGATCACGATTTTAGATAAAGATTTGATTCAGAATCAAACGCGATTTGGTACACGATCAGGATAGCGACCAACTCCTATAAATAGGAGAGCATAGGTCTCGAAAAAATCACACCACTTCTTCCTCAAGTTTTCGAGAATCCCCTCCCCTCTAGTTCTTAGGATTTTTCGAGCACAGCGAAGCGCTGCCGCAGTCCAGCCACCGCAGTTTTTCGCGTTTTTCTTCAAAAAGTTCAAGGTAAGTGGGCTTGTTTTAAATGTTGAATTTCGTGTGATGCATTTTCGGTTTTATTAAATTTCGGTCGAATACAATTCTTCTTCTACCCCTTCTGGTTATGTATTCTGCATGAGTTTTATGTTGACACTGTGAGGATCCAACTTGACATGGGAGGGAATCCCAACTATGACATGACCCTCATACGGTGGGGATATAACCGATTCGGCCTCGCCCCCTTAGAGGAATAAAAATTAGGGACTGACGTCAGTAAACCATTGAAAGTAGAGGAATCTCAGTGTCAAGTCAAGTATACGAATGTGATATGAGTTAAAGTATGCATGGTGTGTGTGTGTATATTTTCGAATTGTTATATGCATGTTGTTGTGTACTCGAACGGCCCCACTTGCTGAGTATTTCCCAAAATACTCACCCTCCCTTACACCTCCCCAGATAAAACTGAAGATAAATCAGAGGAACAGGTCGAAGAAGAGGAGTCGGACCAGTTTTGGGTCTGGTGAAATTATTATATTCGATTTATGCTGCAAGATTTAAGGATTTTAATTGGTTATTTTATTTGTAAACGCTTCCGCAATTTATTCAATTTATTCAGTTGTAAAGACAGTGGTTGTTTTTGGCGAAGTTATGAAATAAACTGGTTTCGGTTTATACTGTGCTACGAGGCTTGTCGTTTTTCGATTTTGTGACTGATGAGCGACGCCGGTGTCAATCCCGAGTTTCGGGGCGTGACATTTTAGTGGTATCAGAGCCGCTAGGTTCAAGATCCGAGTGGAAGAATCGAGTTTAAAAAAAAAAAAAAAATTCGGAAATTTTCGTATTTCAGCCAAACAGCACCTTACGTGCGCCGCCGAGCTTTTCCTCAGATTCCGGCCTTTTCCGGTAACGCGTTTTCGATCGGAGACCTGTTCTAGAATCGTCTCGACGAAACGAACGAAAGCCCTCAACTAATTTTAGATTTCGTGTTCGGGTGGAGCCGTAATTTCAGATCTAAGAATTTGGGCATAAACCCTAAATGCCGAAAAACATTTTCGTCCAATTACCCTACCATTCCTACTCCGACTTTAAATTAATTTTACCTATAGGATACGCAACCCATGGGCAACGTTTATCACCAACCAATTTTAGGATCGGAGCGACCAATCGGAAACGCCCAAATTCGAGTTTAGTACCCAAGTTGCGCGATTCTCCGGCGAAATTAGGTAGCTTCCCGACCGAGTCTGGACGTTCCATCACCGGTTCCGTGACCCTTAAACTGTCGCCGACATGCGCCTTTACTCCGACCATACTCTGGCGAGTCAACCCGGCGAGTCAACTCGGCCGAGACAACGAGTCAACCCGCCAGCATGTGTTCTTCGATTTTTTTCGTAGGAAACTTCGAATTCGGTTCTGTCAACTGTTCTGGAACCCTCTCGACGTAATCTTTCAATCCATATGTTAATCTCTAGACTTTCCATTTTCGAAAAATATCTCGAAAAATCTCGTTCAACGCGTTTCTCGTAGTGCTTATCGGATTTTTATGGAATTTTACTAAGGAAACAATTAGTATTGACCGATATTGTTGAGATTGTATTTATCTGAGATAAGTTGATTTAAGTTTCTGATGTAAGGTGAAATATTTGATTTGGGACAATAAATTATTTTTGGGAAGAAAAAAAAAACTAGTATGTGAAAATTTGAGATAAGAGTTATAATAAGTTTTGGATATTCCAAGATGGAAGTTGATTTTGGGCAATAGTTAAATGTGTAAACGTTAATTTGGGGTCTTAAGAATGCTAAGCGTTAAATTTAAATATGTAAGATTTTGGGTTATCTTGTTTAAATGAATTGAGAAACAATATCTTAAGAATTAGTCATTTATATTACTTTGGGGTAACCAGTAGATTACGACCTTATGTAAAATAATTTACGAGATATTGTTTGGTATTGAGGAAAAAGACAGTATAATAAGCTTTGAATTTTGTTACGGTACTAAGAATAATTAAAGGAGAAAGACATTCAGTAGAAATAGTTGTGGTAGAGCTCTCTAAGCTAAAGGTCTCGAGGAAAGTAAGGTTTAGTGCAAGTAAGATTTAGAACAAGAATTAATTGAGGATTAATTTTATTCGTACAAGGTTGAATAAGATTTTATTTTATGACGAATGAGTTATAATCTTTGGGATTTAAATCAGTAGAGTATAGATTGATATTAAGTTAAGTTCCAAGATTTTGTATGGGTTTTAAGTTTTGAGATAGTAATCGTGATAATTTCAAGATAGAATAAAATCAGTATTTATTCACATATATTCCGTGCCGACTTGATTCCAAAGCACTTTGGTAGATTTCGACGTCATCATATGGATGGTTTGGTTATCTAAGAGCAGTGCAATAGCATATTGCCGGAGTAAGAATTTCAAACTCCGAACCGCGAACCAAGAAGAAATAAGGTATCATGGCAATGCCAAGAGACAGAAATACATTCTTTCTGCTTCCCAGACTTTGAAAGCCATAAAATTATACAAAGAAGTTTACCTAGCAATGGTAAACGAAGTGCAGGAAGAAATTGAGCTCAAGCTGCAAGATACCATAATAATGCGAGAATTCCCGAACGTTTTTCGAGAAGAATCCTCGGGATAGTCTCGGACCACGAAGTTGAGTTCGAAATTAATCTGGTCCCTGGTGCAGCACCAATTTCGAAAGCACCTTACTGAATGACGCCAACTGAACTCCAAGAAGCAATTTCAACTGGGTACGTCTCCATAAGGAACTACAGTACTGATTGTGAATAAGGAAGACAGAAGTATGAGATTGTGTATAGATTATAGAGAACTCAATAAGATCACAATCGAGAATAAATATCTTCTTCCAACGAACATGATCACGAAGAGCATATCCGCCTTGCACTTCAGACCTTGAGAGAGAAAGAACTATATGCTAAGTTTAAGAAATGTGAGTTCTGGCTTAAGAGTGTATCCTTCTTAGGACATGTGATCTCAGAAGCAGGAGTATCAGTGGATCCCAAGAAAGTAGAGGCAATTACAGAGTGGCCAAAACCTAAGAACGCCACAGACATCAGGAGCTTTCTTGGACTGGCAGGTTATTACTGGAAGTTCGTCGAAGGTTTCTCTTCCATAGCTATACCACTGACTAATCTCACTCAGAAGAATTCCAAGTTCATCTGGGACGAAAGTTGCGAGAAAAGTTTTCAGACGTTGAAAGAAAAACTTGCATCCACGCCAGTACTGATCTTACCTACTGAAGATAAGGAATTCACCATCTACAGTGACGCATCTAAGGAAGGTCTGGGATGCGTACTCATGCAAGAGGGAAGAGTGATCGCCTATGCGTCAAGGCAGTTGAAACCGCACGAAAAGAACTACCCTACGCATGATCTTGAGTTAGCAGCAATTGTCTTCGCCCTAAAAATTTGGAGGCACTATCTCTATGGCGCCAAGTGCGAAATTTTCACAGATCACCAGAGCCTCAAGTACTTGTTCACGCAAAAAGAACTAAACATGAGGCAAAGGCGATGGATCGAACTTCTGAAAGATTACGACTTGACTATAAGTTACCATCCAGGTAAAGAGAACAAAGTGGCCGATGCTCTGAGTCGGAAAAATGGAGGCAAGATCACCCTAGCTTCACTCTCCGCTCGGCCATGTCTGCAAGAGACCGTCAAGTTAAATCAAGACCGAGATCCCGAACTAAAGAAATTTAAGGAACAAGTTGAAAGCGGGAAGTCTCAAGATCTACAATTGGATGACAAGGGAGTCCTATGGATGAAAGGACGACTGTGGGTACCAAACAGCGATAATCGTCGCCAAGAAATATTGTCAGAAGCGCACAAGTCCAAATTTTCAGTCCATCCAGGAAGTACAAAAATGTACAGAGACCTTAAGGGTAATTTTTGGTGGAATGGAATGAAAAGAGATGTGGCAGAATTTGTCTCAAAATGCCAAGTGTGTCAACAGGTCAAAGCAGAGCACCAGCGACCTGGAGAATTATTGCAACCTTTGGAGATACCCGAGTGGAAATGGGAGCACATCTCCATGGACTTTGTGGTAGGATTACCAAAGTCGAGGCAAGGTCAAGACGGAATATGGGTAATTGTAGATAGACTTACAAAATTTGCACACTTCCTACCCGTCCGTATGAACTATAATCTGGACAAGTTAGCTACACTGTACATAGAAAATATTGTACGACTTCATGGAGTACCAGTGAGCATCCTGTTTGACAGAGACCCAAGATTCGTATCACGTTTTTGGAAGAGCTTCCAAGGGGCCATGGGGACGAAAGTTACTCTTAGCACGGCCTATCACCCTCAAACCGATGGCCAAACCGAGAGAACAATTCAAACCCTGGAAGACATGCTGCGAGCATGCGCTCTAGAATTCAGTAGCAATTGGAGCAATCATGTAGTGACCCGTTCCAGAATCACCTACTAATCAAGAACTAAGCATGCAATTAACTTAATTAATAATAATCAGAGATAACAGCGGAAATATGGCCAACGACAATAGTTATACAACCCAATCGAAAATCAGAACAACTCAAAATATATTCGGTACAACCATATCGAATAGAATAGTACTGAAAACTAAACCAACCAGCTACTCACTGTCCTCCTCCTGCTCTTCCTGAGCCATCCAACCTGAGGCCTGCCCCGTGGGAATGGGGTGTCCAAGATAAACAAAACCGAGGACGTGAGCGATAAGAACGCCCAGTACAAAAGCATGAGTATACAAGCCTATATGAAATGCACATGCTATGATATGATACCAGGGTAGTCAAGAAACAGGAGTAACAAAGGATCTCAAAATGCTCAGTCTAGAGGCGCCAAGTGGATAGTGCCGCGCGGTACTCCTCTGGGTCACTGCATCCACTACAAGAACAGACGTGGACCTAAAATGTCCCGGATCACCGAAGCCCTCCGGACCCGTCGGCCACTGTGTACTCTCGGTGTCCATGCGTCCACAAGACAAGACAGGGCTGAGCGGCCCCACAAGATATAGCTTATCTCGAAAGAGATACAGCTCAACAGTAAAGGCTATCTCGAAGGAGATACGGCTCAACATGAAATGCAACATGCATCATAAAACGTGACATAATAGCATGCATCATATGACATATATCAATGCACCACATAATCATGCAACACATATAAGGATGTATACTCGACCAGGATATCTCGGATAGTACTTTCGTACCTCTATCACAGCAAGCCTAGCCTTACGCAACACCGCTAATCAGGTCTAGAACAAGCCTACGCATCAAAAGCATACTCAATGAACAATACTACCATGCTCGACTAGCAAAACCAGTACTACCAAAGGTTTAGGGTTTACCTTCGTCCGTCGACAGCCCTTTGATGTCGATTGCCTCGTAACTCAGGCGTCGCTACGCTACCAATCCTGGCAGCTCTTGGCTATCGCTCGACCGACAACTAACCCTAGAAACCTTCCAAACCTCTCAAATATGAGACACAACTCAAGAATTTGCAATGCAAAATGAGGAAATCCGAGCACTATTTATAGGCTATGTTCGGATCCACCGAACCCACTTCGGAACGTCCGAACTCCTACGTGTCCATCGGCTCTTGACACCTCATGATCGGATCCACCGAACCTACACTTCGGATCATCCGAACTTGCATGTAAACTGACGTGTCGATCAACTCTTGACACCTCATGATCGGATCCACCGAACCCACTTCGGATCGTCCGAACTCTTCGGTGCTACCGAACCATCTTCGGTCCGTCCGATCATGACCACGGTCAAAATTACACATTAAACCTTCTTAATCACCATTAATCCGTTAATTACCCAATTTGGAATTCGGGCTACTACAAATCATCTACCATTGATCGAGTTTGCTTATAATAACAGCTATCACAGCAGTATTGGGATGGCTCCATACGAAGTTCTGTATGGGAAGAAGTGCCGATCACCCTTATATTGGGATGAAGTGGGAGAAAAAAGCAATAGTAGGACCCGAACTCGTACAGATAACAATAGACAAGGTTATAGTAGTCCGAGAAAAGCTCAAGGCAGCTCAAGATCGACAAAAGAGTTGGGCAGATCTGAAAAGAAAGCCAGTGGAATTCAACGTTGGCGAAAAGGCTTACGTAAAAGTATCACCTATGAAAGAAGTTGTCCGATTCAGTAAAGCTGGGAAGCTAAACCCTCGTTATGTGGGACCCTTCGAGATTTTGGAGAAAGTGGGCACGCTAGCATACAGATTGGCACTGCCACCAAGTATGTCTAGAATTCACAACGTTTTCCACGTGTCCCAACTACGGAAATATATCTCAGACCCAAGCCACGTGTTGGAAGCAGAACCTCTCATGATCGAAAGTAACTTGGGAGAAGAGCTGAAGTACGAAGAAGTTCCCATTAGAATTGTGGACACCAAGGACCAAGTACTAAGGCGACGTATCATCCCCTACGTCAAGTTGCAATGGTCGAACCACACGGAAAGAGAATCTCTGTGGGAGCTAAAGAAAGGATGAGGAACCAGTACCCGTATCTCTTCATAGACCAAGCCAACCCAAGTTTCGAGGACGAAACTTCCTATAAGGAGGGAGGGATGTAAAATCCAAGATTTCGATTCTTGATCGTGATAGTATTTGTAATTTTAGATTGGACAATATCATGTTAAACTCAAGAATTTGAATAATATCGTGTATATTTTTTTCGGAATTTGAGATATACAGAGGTACGTGGATGAAGATTTAAGCAGGGAGATAATCCAATCTTGGAACTAAAAATCTTGAGGATTTTATCATGTAATTTTCGAAAATAATATTGGAAGATTTGTTAAGGATTTTCGAAAATAGTAGGGAGAGCCTACGCGATAAATGCAGTCTTGGGAAATATTTAAAAGTTCAACTACCGGAATTTTAGGAAAAATAATCCAAATATTATTTGTGGAAAAATACCACTAAATTTCGGATTTAAGTAAGCAAATTTGTGGGATTTAAGAAATATAATTTTTATTATTTTAGGAAGTCAAAAATCTACCGAATATTGGGAATTAGACACAAAAGTCGAAATTTTACAGACTGGGCAAGGCATAATTTCGAAAATTACCTTGGGATATACATATATATTTCGAAATTAGGATAAAGAATAAAGGAAGATTTGATCACGATTTTAGATAAAGATTTGATTCAGAATCAAACGCGATTTGGTACACGATCAGGATAGCGACCAACTCCTATAAATAGGAGAGCATAGGTCTCGAAAAAATCACACCACTTCTTCCTCAAGTTTTCGAGAATCCCCTCCCCTCTAGTTCTTAGGATTTTTCGAGCACAGCGAAGCACTGCCGCAGTCCAGCCACCGCAGTTTTTCGCGTTTTTCTTCAAAAAGTTCAAGGTAAGTGGGCTTGTTTTAAATGTTGAATTTCGTGTGATGCATTTTCGGTTTTATTAAATTTCGGTCGAGTACAATTCTTCTTCTACCCCTTCTGGTTATGTATTCTGCATGAGTTTTATGTTGACACTGTGAGGATCCAACTTGACATGGGAGGGAATCCCAACTATGACATGACCCTCATACGGTGGGGATATAACCGATTCGGCCTCGCCCCCTTAGAGGAATAAAAATTAGGGACTGACGTCAGTAAACCATTGAAAGTAGAGGAATCTCAGTGTCAAGTCAAGTATACGAATGTGATATGAGTCAAAGTATGCATGGTGTGTGTGTGAATATTTTCGAATTGTTATATGCATGTTGTTGTGTACTCGAACGGCCCCCACTTGCTGAGTATTTCCCAAAATACTCACCCCCCCTTACACCTCCCCAGATAAGTATTTCCCAAAATACTCACCCCCCCTTACACCTCCCCAGATAAAACTGAAGATAAATCAGAGGAACAGGTCGAAGAAGAGGAGTCGGACCAGTTTTGGGGCTGGTGAAATTATTATATTCGATTTATGCTGCAAGATTTAAGGATTTTAGTTGGTTTATTTTATTTGTAAACGCTTCCGCAATTTATTCAATTTATTCAGTTGTAAAGACAGTGGTTGTTTTTGGCGAAGTTATGAAATAAAATGGTTTCGGTTTATACTGTGCTACGAGGCTTGTCGTTTTTCGATTTTGTGACTGATGAGCGACGCCGGTGTCAATCCCGAGTTTCGGGGCGTGACATCATATTTTTAAAATAGAATAATAAACATTTTTTCAATCCTCTCATATTTTTAAAATGTTGACTTTATGTACATTTTCTTTCAATCTTTTCATATCTATAATTTTTCAATCACTCAGCCAAATAATACAAAATATTTAATAATTAACATATATTATAAATATCTATATTATATATTTTTCATTAGAATTACGTGGAGCGTCCACGCTTTGTAAGCGCGGATTAGAGTAGTTTTGCAAAAAAAAAATTATATTATTTTTGATTTTTTTAAATTTTACGTTAATTATAAAAAAAAACCCGTAGTTATCACTTGTTAAATGTTGAGAAACTAACGTAATACCCGGATAGTAGGGACTTAGCGGGTCATCAATAACGGATCTGGTAGATGACGAAATCAAAGGATCGATTGATTGAGAATCCATGGATACAGGAAAAAATAAATCTTCACTTGCAATCTAGATATATCTAACACAGTATTATTTCTAAGTACACCTATTTACAGGCTGAAATATATTAACTTAAAAACTTGTATAATTTCTTGAATCTTAACATTCTTGACGCGATTTATGGATCGATGTAAATTTTATATAAAATTTAATTTCACACTGTTTGGAAAAATAATGATACAAACCATTTGGGGTAATTGGACTAATTGTTCAAGAATTGGTATTAAATATATTTGTGTTAAGTTATTATAATAACTGATTATATTTAGTTTATATAAATAAAGTGTGTTAATTATACAAATTAAAGTTTTCTATGTACACTACGACGCCGATTTCGGTCCCAAAAAAATCCCCTCCCCATTTTTAGAACCCAAACCGAAAAAAAGTTATGGTTTTCATTTTAAAAAATAGCTTTGGTTTTGGTTTTGAGTAAGTCTCATGTGAGACCGTCTCACGAGTCACGGATCATAATCAATGAAACGGGTCAACCCTACCCATATTCACAATAAAAAGTAATATTTTTTCATGGGTGACCCAAATAAGAGATCAGTCTCACAAATACGACCCGTGAGACCGTCTCACACAAGTTTTTGCCTTTGGTTTTTGGGAGACGGTACTAATTTGGGTTCACGATTCCTAGATAACTTGTTATTTTTGTTTTGATTTGACAAAATTCACTTCACAATGAATTTAAAAACTTAATTAGTTATTTTGAATAATTGTGTTGAATTTCAAATTTATCTGATATAGAATCATTTCAAACTCATCTTCAAATACTTCTCAAATCGAAACGCAAGCTCGCTTTTCTTGACTGCGATTTGAAAATTTTATTACAGATAGAAGTGAAAAGGATAAAAAAAATTTATGACTCCGAGAATAGAGATGGAATTTGCACTATTATACGAGTGATTTACATGAACAACTTGCTGCGAAATGTGTAAAAGTGTACCATTATATGAGTAACCACAGCTTAATGACGAATTTACATGGACAACTTGCTGCCGAATGTTTATTGGATTGGTCTAAAAGAATGAACATCGCAATCGGGTCAGCAGAAGGATTTTGGCGTAAGTACTTCGCTGAACTGCTTGATTGCTTTCGGTTGATTCAGGAGGTTTACCATTTAACTTGGTGTTTTCACAATATCTTGATTTGCGAGCGTGTCAGGTGTAAAGATACACCAATTTGTGTAAAAAATATAGTAAAAATCTAACTTTCTAAAAATCAAGTGAAAGTCAATCCTAAATTTGACAGTCGGTTCTAATCTTTTAAAACAAATATAACGTCAAAACAAAGAAAACTATTGGAATTTGAATGACATTGTTTATATTTTCAATAAACGGTGGAAATTTACAAGATATAAAAATATAACATATAAAGTTGCTGAAATATAAAATGATAATACCTAGAATGCTAGAAAATATACTGGAATACTTGAAAACTATTGTTTGGAGATTGAAACATAGTAGATAGTATTTGCAGATTTTTTGTGCAGAGTTGTGTGTTGTATTTTTTTCTGCCGATCCCTTCTTTTTCTTCATGTGAGGTGCAGTTTCTTCCACTTTCTCATGACTCACGATCTTCTCCTCCCACTTTTTCCTCCCACGATCTTCTCCTCTATCTACGATTTTCTTGACTTATATGAATAAATTTGTACCCACGGGAATCTGTCTGCCACATTTGATGGGTTTGTATAATTTAATTGGACTGGCATAATTGCACAATTTTAGCCCAAACACTAGGGAATTCATTTTTCCATACCAATCACCAAATGGTATAAATAGTATTCTGAAAACGAGATTAAATAAGATAAAATGTTTTAAAATTTTGTAAAAGTTAGGATTTTGTTTCCTGTATGATTGTGTCTGTGATTTTAGTTCTCTTTGTATTATTAAATTTCATAATAAATCCATTATATTTACTTTTTTTAAAAAAAAATTAGTCATATATATTTCTACGTGGCGCTAATGGTGTCTTGTGTCACGAAAGCATTTCCATGAAGGAAAAAAATTTCGATTAAATTATAAAAATTGTCAAAAACTTTAAAGATACGAGAATAATTAAAACTCAATTTTGATTGACAAAAATACCTAAAAATTTGCAAAACAACTCTAGGGATAATTGCATTTTTATCTTGCAATTTGCATTTTATCAATTTCTAGTCATGTTAACGGTGAATTTGCATTTTCAATTTTTTAAACTGCAAGTTTTTTTCATTTT
Organism: Primulina eburnea; assembly: GCF_022965805.1. Lineage (NCBI taxonomy): Eukaryota > Viridiplantae > Streptophyta > Magnoliopsida > Lamiales > Gesneriaceae > Primulina > Primulina eburnea. Next base: position 33,744,557 of record NC_133112.1, on the reverse strand, counting down.
TTTTCCTGTTATTGTTGAATTTGTATTTTTAGTCATATAACTTATATGCTTATAAAAAAAAATTGATATTTTTTATTACCAGAATCTGTTGTGTGTTGAAAATTGTTTATTTGACGGACGTAGATGATGATATGAATTTTTAGAAGAAAACTTACATATGTGTCATGAGTTTTTTGAAATATTATTTGGAAGGAAATACGACAGACTCCAATCATAAAAAGAGTAAAAGTGAAGAAAAACATACAAGTTACGAGATTAAAAATACAAATTTATCGCTAACTAAATCAGAAATAAAAGAAAATATGGAAGTTACAAGATTAAAAATAAAAACTCACTGTTAACATGATAGAAAATAAATAAAATATAAATTAAAACCAAAAATATAAATTTCCCAAAGGTCCATGTCTAATAAGTTCACAAGATGTGCATTATTGAAAAACAAAAAACATGTGCCTCTTGTCTTGTGTATTATAAAACAAATTAATTCTGATGGTGTGTCATTAGAAAATTATGATTAACTAAGTTATTTTTAATTAATTAATATAAATCAAGGGGGTTTTATATAATAAATCCGTACAATTATTTGACTTGTGTGACTTTATCTAGAAGATACTGTACGATTAGTTTTAATATTTTATTAACACGTACTACATTATTAAGTACAGCCGGGCCCCCATCAATATTAAGTTTTTTAAAAGCTAAATTATACATGCTTGGAAAAATAAATAAATAAATAAGTAAATATATATATATATATATATATATATATTTTTGGTACACATACTATTGATAATTTGACAAATTGCTAAACGAAATGTTGAAAATAGCTTAATTGGTGCACAATCTAAATTAAAAGTCACTTTACACAACCTAAAATTCTTTTAACTCCAATTATTATTATTATTATTATTATTATTATTATTATTATTATTATTATTATTATTATAGTACGTTTTATACTTAAAAATTAGAATTATTAATTAATACAAATAGATAAATTAAACATTCAAATACAATATATTAAAACATATTTATAAATATATAACAGAATAATATTAAATTTTTTTTATCAATATTATTGTATTATAGTCATGTATTAAAAAAAAATTACAACTCAATATATTTTGACTGGAAAACCTGCAACTTTATTGATGAAAATCGTCCATTACAAGTCGAACCAACCAAGAAATCTAAAATATATTGATAAAATACAACAAAATAAACATATCTTGTTGGAGCCTAGAGGTACCATTTTCGAATGATTGAAATAACCTAATCAATATTTTACTTTTTCGAAATCTAGTGTATTGATATTTTAAATTTTCGAATGATTGAAATAACCTAATCAATATTTTAATTTTGAGTGAGTCTCATGTGAGACCGTCTCACGGATTATAATCTGTGAGACGGGTCAACCCTACCCATATTCGCAATAAAAAGTAATACTCTTTGCATAAAAAGTGATACTTTTTCATGGGTGACCCAAATAAGAGATCCGTCTCACAAATAATACCCGTGAGACCGTCTCACACAAGTTTTTGCCTTTACGTTTTTCGAAATCTAGTGTATTGATATTTTAAAATCGGAAAAAGTGTTCAATATGAAAGTTTTATATTATATAAAAACAAACAAACAAAAACTAAAATATCTCTCGAAAAATATATTATAATTGAATATATAATTTATTAGTTAATTCAAACATTTTTATAAGTCAGTATGATAAATATTAATATATTATAAATTTAATTTATTTATGCAATTTTAATTAATAAAAGAGTTTTAAAAAATAAAATATGGACCTAGTTAAATTAAATTTAATAAAAATAATTGAACTTAAAAGGAATTTAGATTGTGAGTAAAATTGACTTTTAGTTGGATCGTATACAATTAAAACATTCAGAATAGTTCATATATAAAATTTTCGATTTATCAATAGTACGTGTGCCAAAATACTCTTCCGCAGAGACTTCTATACCATGACTTCTTGTCGCGCCCCGAGCTCCTGCTCGCGCCTGCGTTACTGCACAATAAGCCCTATAACAACTACTTCGTATTCTTCATCGTTTTACGGAAATGAATAACTCAAATTGCTATAAAAGTCTATTGTAAGCTCATTATAATTTCATTTGAAATCTTTAGTTTTTGAGATGTGAGACAAGAATATCACACTTCTTATCCGAGAAATATCAAGATATTAGTGCACAATAAATTTTAAGTATTGTCTGGTTCGTCTGCATCAATGATGTTAGTGCACAATAAATTTTAAGTATTGTCCATATCCAAAACCGTAGACTGATATTATGTATTAATCTTACACTTAGAAAACATGTTACCCCATCCAAACCCATTTGGGCAAGAAAATGGATGCACGTTACCTGCTCCATACTTAATTTAACTTATCCAAACTTGTCCAAAAAAGATTGTGTGTCGGTTATGTATTTATTCGAATCGGACCCATTTCCATCCTTATTTCATTTTGCTAAAAACTTTCAATTGTGCACTACTTATGTCAATTTTTTGCCTAAAAAAGCCGATACAATTAATTATGATCGGTGTGTGCTCTGGATAAACTCAAAAAATCAACGCATTAGCTTGTAAATCATGCTGACTAGATAAATCAAAATGGACAAAACCGATATGAACAGACTCAAAGCTGAGATGACATAAACAGAAAGAGATTGAACCTCTTACCTCTTGGCAGTGACTCACCATATCCTACCATCCAAACTACCATATTGGGGACAATAACTTTGTTTTGTTGTATATATTAGTCCTTCTAAGCCGGAGTTTTGACATATATAGTTATGTCTACTATATCAATAATGTCACTCATCATGTTATAACTTTTGGTAAAAAAAGGATTAGAACTGCGAAGCAGATCGACTTATTTCATTAAGATCAAACTACGACGGATTAGAATATCAAACACCCTATTTAAACCAACTTGTGAGAAGAGCCTTAGAATTTTCCCTAAATTCTACTGCTACTTTCTACACAATTTGTAATAGCAAAAGCAAAATTGTTGTGCGTGGGGCATCTATCTCTACTACGATACAAGATTTGTTTTTTTTTTAATTCAAGAAGGACTTTTCCATTTAATCGTGGAGTTGTTTTTTCATTGATGGTAACATCGTACTTAATAAATAATTTATATGCTGGGCAGATCCAATGATATATCAACTTTATTCTGTTATCGACCGTAGCTCAATTATATCATTTCAATCATTTTCAAACACATGCAAATCCATATATTACTGCACGTTGTCAGACCATTTGCAAGCACAAATAATTGCTCTACTTGCATAATTATTAATATCAACTTGATCACTTAGTTCAAATTTGCGTGCAAAATAGGGAAGTTCCAAAAACAAGCTGGTCTGATAGGATTAATTTCGTCTTTTAATCAGTCAAAATTCATTCTTAAATTTTTTTTTTTCGCTTTGCACATTTAGTGTGATTTTCTTAGAGTAATGGTATAATGCTAGACGTGATGTGTTGAAATATCGTTTTCTCGTATCTGAGATGCAGAAGTTAAAAAAAAAATTCTAATCAATTTTATTTTGAGCATCAAAATTTTTTTGGTGTCGTATGATTCAAACTTCAGTAATAGAGTGTTTAGAGTTTAATATATTTAGCGTTTTAAATGTTGAACACGAAACTATTTTTGAATTAGTTGAGATTTTCTTTTTTGTAATTTTATACGTACGATCAATAGATCACTCTCATTCTTCAATCTCCTAATTAGACCTACTATTAGAATATGATGTTCTTTTTCTAATTTGCATTAGAAAACTAAAAAAAATCTTTGAGATTCAATACTCCGACAGTAATATAATGGAATTGTGATGGCCAAAAAAATTCCCTTTCAAAGTAAGATTCTGGCCGTGAACCTTTTGAAAAAGTGGGACAAGACCTTTTAATTAATTCGTTAATTAAAATTTGGCGAGAGCTTGTTCTTTCCTCCACAAAAAACCATAGTTTTTTTAAATTATTATTCACAAAAATACGGGAGTGACTTGCATGTCACTTCAAAAATTAAAGTGGCCGAGGTCCTTGTAATTTTATGAGGGAGAGATCTTAAATTTTGTATTTATCAACTCATAATTGTCACGTCCCGAAACTCAGGGTTGACACAGAGTTGTTTAACAATCACACAATTGAAAACAACCAACCTCGTAGTACTATATAAACCAAAAACAGTTTATATCATAATTTCAAATAAAAATAACATTGTCTTTACTAACCGAAAATGGTAGAATAAGTGCGGTAACGTTACAACTCAACTAAACTTGAACTTAAATTTTTAATATCTCGAATTTCACCAGTCCTAAAACTGGTCCGACTCTTCTTCCTCAACCCGTTCCTCGGATTTATCTAGGAGAAGTGAGTATTATGGGAAATAATCAGCAAGTGGGGACGAATCGAGCAAATACAACATGCATAAAATTTCGAAACACAATTCATATACAACAAGACTCTTATCACATGTATAACATAGACCAAGCACTGAGATTCCTCTACTTTCTACAGTTTACTGATATCAGTCACTAATTTTTACTCCTCTAAAAGGACGAGACCATATAAAGGTTATAATCCCACCGTGTAAGGGCCATAAACATTTCATATTGGGATTCCCTACCCATATACAGTCCAGTCGAATCCTCACAGTATCCAAAACCATATGACAACCAACACAAGAACGGAGTAGAAGAAGAACTTGTACTAGACCGCATTTTCGAAAACGAAAATAAATATGCATAAAAGAAATTTAATCTTTAAAACAAGCCAATGTACAATATTCTTGACCGAAACGTGAAGGGTGTTGCGTTGGGTATTCGAACTTGCCTCCGGGTCTGGGTTGTGGCAGAGCTTCGTTACTTGAGGATGAAGGCTTCGAAATTATATGGAGGATGCTAGAGAGAATCTCGAAATTTTAAGGTGTGAATTTCGAATGAGGGGAGTCCTTCTATTTATAGGGGCGATGTGAAATTTTACCATAATTCGGTGGATATTCTTTCCAAAATTTCGAGATAATTTTTCTTTAATTATAGAGATATATGTTTCATACTTAAATTGTGCCATAATTAATAAAATGTTATATGTATATATAGGAAATTCAAAATTATGGCTTATGGATTGGATGGTTGAACGTAGATTGCTTTCTCGTACATATCCGTAATGTACCTGGACTGTGTTGCAAATTTGCTAGCTTCCTTGTTGAGAAAGCTGTCTTATATGTAATATTTCATTCCCCTTATTATTATATCCATTCCAAATTTGAAATTGAGATGAATATTTTGTATTGGACTTCGAAACTAAGGTAATTATTGGCTGAGAACAGTTTTTTGAATACCGTGTATTATTCATTATTTTCAAAAATTTTATTATTTACAATTTCGAAAATAATATCCTATACATGTCTGTTAAAAATTAAAATTTACAACTCCCCAAAAGTTATGGGTTATCACAATGATAAATAATTAGAATATCTCAAAGTTTGAATCATTATTAGATGTTATTCATTGAGTTATTCTAACTAGATTTGTTAAAATACATGCCTAGTTGTTTTTCCTTTGTCAAATATCTTATGTACGTATTCTCAAATTTTGACTACAGACGATTTAATCAAATTACTTGTATATAATTAACTAATTAAGTAGTATTTTTTTTCAATTTTTGATAATACATAATTAATAATTACTTAATTAATTTTAGATTTTTTGGAAATATTCCTAGGATATTTTATCATGTAAAAATTCACTAGTCAACCTCTTACTAGAATATTTCTTGTTTAAAAATTAAACATTTTAGGATTCTCAATTAATCATAATCTTGATCGATCATCCTAAAGTGTTGATATGACGAGTGTACAAATCTTGTTATTATAGTGAAAAACAAAAATTTCGAAAACAAGATTTTTACATTGCTCGATTTTTGGTACCTGTCTATTTTGGAACTCATCCACTAAATTGCACTATCCACACAAAATTAGTAGCCATGCTAACTTTGACAGCTTCCAAATACGGAATTGACTTATAAACTCTTTATAAATAATATTATGGTTAATCCTATCAAATTACAGTCGCAAAATTCAATTCTATTTGAATCCGAAATTCTCAACGGGAACACAAATCCTTACATTCAATAGTTCAGAGATATAGCTAGAAGTGGGTTCGCGCTACTCATGTGGTTCAAGGCAACACGCCTCTTCTTTTTTTTGCTTACCCTAATGAGCCTTATTCCATGCACCAATATCCTGATCACAAGAATGTCAGAACTCAAGTATGATATGAGTAAAATCACTACAAGAAAATATTGAATACACAACATCTTAAAGACCACGGTTTTAGTGAAAACCGTCGTCTTTACATGTTTTTTTAAGCAAAGACAACGATTTTCTAAAAACCGTTGTCTTTGATTAAAAAAACGTTCAAAGACAACGGTTTTTAAAAAATCGTTGTCTTTGAGCTTACTAAAACTGTTGTGGATTAACGTGTTTTTTTAGAAAACAACGACGAAGTTAGGAAACCATTGTTGATTTTCGGATAATTAGCGACGGGTGTAGAAAATTGTCGCTAATTAGCGACGGTTTTACTAAAATCGTCATAATTTTGTCAATAGTGACGGTTTAATAAACAACCATCGATGACGACGGTTTTTGCTTAACCGTGACTAATAGCGACTGTTTAATAAACAATTGTGGCTAATAGCGACAATTTTACCAAAAATCGTCGTATATTGTCTATAAATATCTGCATTTTCGGTCTATTTTCCTCCACACCGCTTCACATCTACAATAAATTTTTCTCTTTTAGACAATTTTAGTTTCGATTTAGGGTAAATTTTTTCGCTTCAATTCTTGGTAAATATCTAAGTGTTAGTTAAGATCATTAATATTGTTAGCTTAGTCAAATTTTAAGTTTCGATTTTGTCTTATAAAAGTTTTTTGTATATAATTTGGCACGCTTGTTCTTTTATGTAGGCTTATGTTTTAAATTAACTCATAAATGAATCATTTCGGTTTTCGAAAGTTTCGTTCGAGCATGAGTTATTCGTTTCGTGTTGTGCTGAAAAAAAAACCTATGTCTTGTGCTATGTTATGATTCAATTGGATATGGATGGGAACCCCAAATAAGAAATATGAATATCGTTACGATTCAAATTATGAAATGTTATGCAAATATTTCAAAAATTATAAATGTATGTTATTATGTGTCTCGAATGACCCCCAATTTCTGATTATTTCACAAAATACACAACTCTTATTCATCCTCCCCAGATAAGAACGAAGAAAAAGTAGAGGGAGAGCAAAATATATTTTGGGAATGGAGAGCAAAATATATTTTGGGACTGAGGATGAATATGTTTCAATTCAAGAATTTAGTTTAGTCATGTTTGCTCAAAATTATTTTATTAAGTTAAAATGCTTCTGCAATGCTATCTTATTTTGGAGTTTTTCACTGTAAAAGTAATATTATTTTGAGTTATTTATGAAATAGACTGGTTTTGGCGTATACTGCGCTACGAAACTTATTGTTTTACGATTATGTGATTGCAGAAGAACTCCGGTGTTGATTAACCACGGGCTCGTGGCGTGACAATGGCACTAATTGGATCATAGTAAGAGCGTCTAGCTAGTAACATCTTTCCATGTTCCTCTAGATATCATTGATAGTGTGTAATGCACATGGGCTGTTCCCGATTGGCCTTAAGTCTCCTCACGGTTATCCCAATACCCATTACTCATAGAACTTCTCTAGCCCAGGCACTGGAGCTTTTGCCTTCCCAGGATTAGAACCCAAGACCTCCTGGACTTATATAGATCTTGGCAGCAATCCTGGTACCAGTTGATGCCTGTAAGAACAAGTAGGTTATGGTTAACTTACAGTACAGTCCCTTCAACGCGTATATTCCGATTGAATCTGCAACTATTGGTACATTGAGAGTTGCAAATGAATTCAATAGCGATGCGATATAACTTTGAGTGAACATAGTGGCAGCGAGTGTGCAACTTGGGGAAACAGTTTTCCGTAAAGCACAACTCTTACTCTCGTTAGAGACTTTTTGCAGTATTAACTAATCAGATCATATAGTATATCCACATCTGTAGGTAAGAGGTGAATCCCCGACTACAACATATTGACTCCTACGTATATTGGAGATACACCCGATCTCGCCACCTCTCCTGGAGTCGGTAAACGAGTCAAAGTGCAGTACTAGCTAGTAAGCAGAAACCTCATGTTGTCCCGGGTCAAATGACTAATAGTGTATAACTATAATCGTGGATTAATCCTCTCGATAAGTGATAACCACTTGGAAAATCCAATGGCGGTTTGTTCAGTACCTCATCCAATGAGCACTCATCTGCATGAATAAACATCTTCATGCATTTACTAATGAAACACGACGTTAACATCACAAATACTTGTCTCAAGCTCGAACGACATTTATCCTTGTTTTAGGTGGCTGGATCGACAAGGAGTTAGTTTAAAATATACAATACATTTCCTAATAAATTTCATTATACACTAGACTCGTGGACCTCATGGTATTTATAGCATATTCAAGAGCTTTATCTATGAAGCTTGCATAAGTATGCAGATAAAATAAATGTCATAATTAGATTAAATCGTAAAATATTATTAAAATAAAAATCATTTCAATTAAGAGTCTATATAATCTATGTCACGCCCCGAAACTCGGGATTGACACAGGCATTGTTTAAAAATCACACAATCGAAACAACAAGCCTTTGTAGTACAGTATAAACCAAACCAGTTTATAATTTATAATTTAAATATAGCAACCACTGTCTTTACAATAACGAAATCCAAACGAAATAGCGATCAATGCGGAAGCGTCTTATAATTCAATAAATCAGAAAATTCGAATTAAAATCTATTACTAATCTTGCGAATCACCAGCCCCAAAACTGTTCAGGCTCTTCATCCTCAATCTGTTCTTCGGACTTATCTGGGAGGGAAGAGTAAGGGGGATGGGTATTTTGGGAAATACTCAGCAAGTGGTGGATATCGAACATAACATAACAATTTTACAACATTTTCGAAAAATAATATATAAATACAACATACTTTTCATAATCGTAACATCATAATCAATCATAATAACGCTGCGATTTTTCACTTTTAACGGTTTACTGACGTCAGTCCCAAAGTTTTAATCCTCTAAGAGGACGAGACCGTAAAACGGTTCTATCGCACCGTGAAGGACAATATGTTGGAATTTCACCAATTTTCAGGGAATCCTCACAGTGTCAACACATAAACGTACAAAATTTCGTAAAAACGTATAGACGAGAGACGGAGCTCGACCGAATTTTTAAAACCAAAACCGAAAATTTAAGTTGCATAAAACCGAAAATTAAGTTTTAAAAACAAGCCCACTTACAGTGTTTGAATGCTCAGGAAACATGGATGCTTGGCTTCGGAATTTAGATTGTTCCTCGCTCCTCGTCCGGGCAGCGCTTCGGTTCGACTTTTATGATAACTTTGGGACAATATTTGGGCACAGTTTCGGCTATGGAGAGGTTGCTGAATTTTCGAAATTTTCAGCAAGAGAATTTTCGAAAATTAGTCTAGGAATGCTAGGCTTTGATGTGGTATTTATAGATGAGGGAGAGGGAGTTAATTATGGCACTAAAATCATGCTCAAGATTGGCATAAATCTCACAATATTTGACTCCAATTTTCTTGCCATTGTTGCTAATTTATCTTCCAATTTCGTGGGATTTAAATCCTTGATTCCCCACCTTAATATGTTCGAAAATATGGTGGCTAATTGAGGGGATTTTCGAAAATAGGCAATATTTATGCCTTAGTCTTCTAGGTCTAGTATATTACCTTCCATCTTTGCAATATATTCCCCAAATTTCGAAATTATGCATGATATGTATGACTAATTATTGTATTTCCAAGGTATTCCAATATATCTCCTCAAAATATAAGTACCCAAAAATATAGTAATAAAATCCTAACAATTCCTTACAAATATTAATCACATTATTGCAAGATTTCGGTTTCTCACAATCCAGGTCATAAGTTGTTTTGCTGGACACCTACTTAACATGTTGCTGGAAAAAAAATTGACCTGTTGCAGCAAGATCCAATCTCGATCATTTGAAGGTGGCTTGAATGATCATCAAATATACAGAAGCTAATTTATACACTTTGAGTATAATAAATTTAGAATTTTGCTCTCCCCTAATGTCAATTTGAGTATAATTTCCCCGCTTATGATAAGCCAAACTCCAGGCAGCTCCGCCACCGTTTCAGCAACTGAATGATAGTTAGGCACAGCTCAAACCACGTTATAATACATGAAAACTTTGCAATGAAGAGAATAAAGACAGGCACAACTCCTGCAACAGAAGGTCTTACAAGCTATTAAAGAATAGAAGAGGACTAACGGATGGAACCGCGCGGAGACGCGACATACACGATACACTCCACCAGGTGAGTGTAGTGCCCAATTTTTCCGAACAATGATTCAATGTTCGTTATGCATCTCTTACCACGATATGTACTTCGTAACGGAGAATTTGTCTTATTGCTCACAGACTTAATCACATTAGGCTAACAAACAGAACAGAACTGAACATCAATTGTTCCAGAAAGTGTGTGCATACAACAAATGTATCTGCACAACAACGCTAACCAGCAAGTGCAACACACACACACACACACACAAAAGAACAGTGTTACGAAGAATCTCTCGAATAAGAATCCAGGGGAACTGAACAAGGTATATTTACGGACAGAAATAAAACCCAATCCTCAATTGGTTGATCTAAAAAATCTTATTTCAAATAACGAGAAAAACCTAAAACAATATAACAATTACTGGAAACACAATTCCCACATGTGTACAATTTAAAGTTCAGATTCTCCTGCCGGGACAACGCTCATACAGTCTCGAAAAAACCCAGGAAGAGATCTGACAGATACATTCGTCTCCATTAATTAATCAAATGGAGCAGTCTTTCTTGCATAACGGGTAAGTCAATGTCTTTAAGATCATCAATCAACTGCAAATATATGAATCAAGCAGAATTAAAATCAGAAGAAAAGTGGAAAAAAAGAACTAAGAAAACCTAGCTAATTCATCATTCTGATTATCAGTAACGTTACCTCGGCATGGATTTTGTGAAGAAACCTCTGATCATTTTCTTTGGTGGAAAGACAAGAAACAACATTTAGGCCTCTGGCCTGAAGCTCCTGTAGCACGCCCGAGAGCCCGAGCCCGAAACTTTTGCAGCAGCTGCTGATAAGAATCTCCACTCCTTCCCGGCCCGGAGTCACCACCACACGATTGACCAATTTTTCGTTACTATTTGCACTTGCCATTTTTGTCCCTGAGAAATTAGATCGCTTTTCTCGTCGCATTTTCAGTTCTTGGATACGCTTCTGCATGTGTTTTATGTAATTCACAGCCTCCTGCATGTGATCTGACACTGAGCGCTTCCCCTATGTAGCATCAACAACTCAGATATGAGGAAAATTAAATCATAGCTAGCACAAACTTAGTACCTGCTAGAAAATAACCAGATGGATAGACTCAAACTTGGAAAAAACGAAAAGGGTTTGAGAATCATTCTCTCGGACCTTGATATACTCGAGAGGCAGAAGGGTCCGAAGAGAAGCGTAGAGATTAGCCATTTCTTGCCTTCTGTGCCGCTCATTTTCTCTGTGCAAAACCCTCTTCACATTGCATTCATCGCTCCTCTTTCTTTTGCTTTCTTTGGTATTATTATCAGTAAGAAGATCATTATCAGGAAAAGCGTGATTCGCGATCTGATTATGTAGGATTACTTCACCTGGGTGGGTGGAAGGGGCTCCGAAAACCAGCTCATCTCTTTGTTGTAAAGGAAACATCTTTAATAAATACAAATCTCCAAATCCTATCTTCTCGGATTTCTTGAAATTTATAATAAGGAAGAAGATTTGGTTGGTTAGGGGTTGAGATCTGGAATGGCCCTAATTTGGTGGTGTGGATCCATTGCAAGATGCTCGAAATATAGGAGATTGAAGAAATGACCCCACGACTATAATTTTAAATGAACAAAATTTTATTTTGGTGTGAAAACTTATTGATTAATTATAAAATGATAGATGAATTATTGTACTTATTTAATTTAGTATATTATTAAACTAAAAAATAAATTTATTGTATATTTAAATATTTTGAAAATATTTTATATTTGAGTATATAATCTATCAACTAATATATTATTTTATTAATTAATAATTTTACAATTTTTATATGAAGAGTATAATATTTATTTATTATAATATTATTTTTAAATAAATATAAATTTATTTTTACAATTTTAAGCAATAAAATGTGTAGTTAGTTTTAAAAGCAATTTTATTTAAAGGTAAAATTGATTTTTTAGTTGTCTCGTGTACTAATTAAGTCATACAATGGTCCATATATCAATTTATCAATAATTCGTGTACTAAAATAATTTGGTTCGGTTTTAATTGATCGTCATCTTTACTTTGTTGTTTTCCAAACAACTGCGACTAGGGATAACAATGTGTAAGGATAGAACGGATAACTAAACCCAACTCAACTCGTTTGGATTAAGTTTGAGCAGTGTTACATGAGTAAGAGTTGGATAATAAGTATTCATTTTTTGTATTCGAACGGGTAGGATCGGGTAACAGATCGATTTTACAATAATCAACCCATTCCCAAGTCATTTAGGATTTTGTTAGAGTAAAATATTATTACTCTCAATTATAAACATCCAACTTCCTCTTTGAAATTTTCTTTTATATGGCTTTTTATGGCTTATTTATATTTTGATATCTAATCACTTTTGTTGTGAGATTTTTATGAATTTTTGGATTGCAAGAATTGTTCCCTTTAATATTTGGTTGAAATTGTGTTGTGAACTTTTTTGAATTTTTTTTATTCAGTTTATGCTATAAATATAGAAGCTCAAATTTTAAATATAAAAAATTGTTACGAACATTATTATTTGATGGGTTTAAGGGGTTTGACGGTTGAAACTAGTTAATTTTTGGGTATGCATAGGGATGTAAATGAACCGAACTGTTCGCGAGCTTTTCGGATCTCGGCTCGTTAAAAAGCTCGTTCGGGTTCGTTCGTTAAGCTTATCGAGCCGAGCCCGAGCCTTATTTTGGGCTCGACAATTTTGTTGAGCCGAGCTTGAGATTAATAATGTTCGGCTCGTTAGCTCGTGAACATGTTCGATAATAGGTTCGTGAGCTCAAAATTGATCTCGGCTCGTTTAGCTGGCTCGTGACCTCGAGCTCGAGCTCGGCTCGTTTAAGTGGTTCACGGGCGCTACTGGTTCCACTACAAAAAAACGGAAATATCAGCGACGGTTTTAATGTAGACCGTCGCTATATAGCGACGGTCTGCATTAAAAACGTCGCATATTAAATTAAGCGACGGTTTATTAAAACCCGTCGCTAGTCGCTATTATAGCGACGGTTTACATCAAACCGTCGCTATAATAGCGACCGTTATGAATAAACCGTCGCCGATTAATATAAGCGACGGTATTAGCAAACCGTCGCTGATGGCAACGGTTTTGGGGTTTAGGGTTTAGGGTTCAGGGTTTTAGCAAACTGTCTATAAATTGTCGCGTTTAGAGTCGTTTGTAACATTTGCACTTAGTCATCCTGAGTGTTTATTAAATAGATATATCTGTTGTCCTTACAATCGAAAAGAATGTCAGAACAAACCATATTTAGACGAAATGACAAACCATTTGTGTTTCCTAATAAAAAGTACAAAATTGTTGATGTCAATCGAAAAAAGAGTCTTGGGTACTACGAACCATTTGTATTTCCTACGCAAGCCTCGCAAGTTGTGTATTTGACTTATCCAACAACGAAAATAGCAGAATCAGATTGGATGAATGTGAGTACTCTACGTAGGCGAGCTTTTGTCACTGATGTTGAGCCAAATACTGTGCATAATCAAATTGATGCGAACGATGCATTTCAAAACAACGAAAGTGGACCTCATGACATCTCAACTCAATTTCTTTTATCGTCTCAAAATCTAGTCGATGTTAATGTTATGTACGACAACGAAATTGATTTGAACTGAAAGTGAAACAGAAGAGGTTCAATATTCGAGCGACGATGTTCGTGACATTTATTGAATTGTACTTTGGAAAAAATATATATTTCATTAATTATAAATGTTAATGTTTTACAATTATTGAATTTATTTTAGCGAGCACGACATGGAAGAGATCCAACGTCATGGGAGCTATACGTTCACACACATCGACATGCAGATGGATCTTTCGTTGACACGCGATCCCGCCTGCTCCACGTAAGTTTATTAAATTTCGTTATTCTCATCAACGTTACATTAAGAAAATTCAATTTGATTCATTTTAAATCAACATCATAGGAGGAGATGGAGCGCTACATGGCTGATTCATTTTGTATGAAACACTTGTATTATTATTTGCAGATTAATAATATGATTACATTTCTCAAATTTTGTTAATTTTTTTTCGATTATACAGTACAATATATTTTTATTTCAGATTTAAATAATTATATCATTAAAAAAAACAATTAGCGACGGTTTTTTGTTCAAACCGACGCTAATTTGCGACAGTTGTACAAAAACGTCGTCGATCTAGATCGGCGACGTTTTTGTCAATACCTGTCGCTATTAGCGACGCTTTTACTCAAAACCCGTCGCTATTAGCGAACCGCCATTAACGAGCCGAGCTCGAGCCTAGCCCGAGCGTCATAATTTCCGAACGAGCCGAGCCCGAGCTTCAAACCAAAGGCTCGTAACGAGCTCGAGCCGAGCCCGAACCGAAAAAATAGTTAAACGAGCCGAGCCCGAGCTAGCTACTGTTCGGCTCGGCTCAGCTCATTTACATCCCTAGTTATGCACAAAGGCAACATTATAGGTACTAGCTAACTTTTGCACGCAATTGCGTGGGTTTTTTTAAAAAAATTAATAAAATAATTTAAAAAATGTAGCAAATTGTGGAGATTTGTAAAACTATACCAACCCGGGACAGTATGTCCCGGATTCATATTTTTTATTTTTCTAAAAAAAAATAAAGGAAAAGAAAGTAAGGGCACATATTTTAAAAAAAAATAAAAGGGAGATCGGCGACGGTTTGTGCAAAACCGTCGCTATTGGAGACGGTTTAAACAACTGTCGCTATTTGCCTAAGGTAAATCCGTGAAATTCTGTCACGGATTCTAAGAAGCCGTCGTGTTTTTTTCTTTAAGTAGAAATGCGAGTATTCTTTCCATCATCGTCGAAAATAATTGTTACTCATATTCATTCTTGCAACTTATTTCTTTCATTCGATTTATATGTGCAAAATCCATCTTTTCTACTTCGATAATATATTGATATTATTTGTTGATTTTATCGTCCATTTCATTTGAAGAGATACAAAGATGTAATGTTTAATTTCGTTGATAATATTATAATTATATATTAAGAAATATTTTTTGTGTAATTAGCATCGTCCGTTGATATTATTACAAGTTCTGTATAATTACGTCGGAGAAAATAATTTAATTAATTTTTTTAATATTTTGTTTGTATTATTTATATTATATTAATGTAATTATACTTTTGTTCACTAACATTATATGATTAAGTATAATTTAGTTAAATAGTATATTTTTAATATTAATCGCGATATTAAAAAATAGTTTGATATAATATTATATCTACAATAATTACAATAATTATATTTAATTAACGTGATATAATATTATATCTACAATAATTAAAAAATTTAATTAATATACTTATTTTAATTACAATAATTATATTTACTTGATATAATATTATATCTAAATAATTACAATAGTTATATTTAATTTACGTGATATAATATTATATTTACAACAATTACAATAATTACAATAATTATAATATTAATTGTTTTATTGGAATTAGAATATGTATATAAATTACGGACTTTATATTTACATGAAATTTTATGTATACTATATGTATAATTATAATATTAATTGTATTATAAATTACGGAGGTTAAAATTACGTGAAATTTTAAAACTTATTCTCAATATATTTTAAAAACGTAACAAAATACTTTATAATTTCATTAGTATTAAGTACACTAATATTAACTCATTCTTATATTAAATTAAATTATTTATATTAAAATTACTTCTTAATATATAATTATAATATTATCAACGAAATTAAACATTACCTCTTCGTATCTCTTCAAATTAAATGGACGATAAATTCAACAAATAATATTAATATATGATCGAAATAGAAAAGATGGATTTTGCACATATAAATTGAATGAAAGAAATAAGTTGCGAGAATGAATATGAGGAACAATTATTTTCGACGATGATGGAAAGAATAACCGCATTTCTACTTCTTCTCAAAATCCGCGACAGGATTTCACGGATTTACCATAGCGACAGTTTTTGCACAAACCGTCGCCGATCTCCCTTTTATTTTATTTTAAAAAAAATCCGTGCTCCACTTTCTTTTCCTTTTTTCTAAAAAAAAATAAAATAAAAAATATGAATCCAGGACAGTAATTCCCAGATCGTTAAAGTTTTACAAAACTCCACAATTTGCCACATTTTTACAATTATTTTATTAATTTATAATATTTTTTAAAAAAACCCCAATTGCGTGCTAACATTAAATTTAAATATAATAAATTTTTGTGTGAAATATTATTGTGGTTAAAGTAATTTTTAACATTAATATATGAGGTTTTATTTTATTGTATTGTATTTTCTTTCATTCAAAAATTATGATATTATGACAAATAATATTTTAAGGAAAAAAGGTAATTTGCTTTAAATATCAATACCTAAACTTAAATTTGTATTCAGTTCTTGTCAGAAAAATAATGTGGTTGCACTCACTAATTCACGACAAAATGTGTGTGCACTCTCCAAGCCCACATGTTTTTTTCTCCGACGAAAATCAGCAAAAAAAAATTAAAAATATGATAGTAATATATTATATTTGAATACCAATTATTTCAGATTTGGTATTAATATATGATTTTTGAATACCCAAATATGTATAACAAATATTGGTATTATTGACACATTTGTCTTTCAGATGAAATTCAGACCTAACAATGAAAATATAGTATTAATATATGATACTTGAGTATAAAGTATTTTAGATCTGATACTAATATATAAGATGCCTCGGGAAGTGCCCGGGTCATCCTAGAACACGGGCAAAGGATAGATAAAAAAGATAAGGGAAACTGGTGTAAGAACCTGCCCGAGTAAAGAGACTCTTTAGTAAACCTTCGCTGGATGATCAGACTAGCACATGCTACAGTAAGCCCTGATTCTCAGCTTAGCCCGGGTGGTTAAGAAAATATTTAACGAAGCAGGGGGCCTGTCTATGTACTTGCAGCATGATCACTACCCGAGCACTTTGAGACAACTGGAGAGTATAAGAACACAAGTGTGGGAAGCCATGCTTCGAATTCATTAGCATGTCATTCAGCGCACGTAGGAATGACATGACGAGACTAGAAGCAATATGGGTTGTCATTTGTGACAGTGTCAGAGGGAAGGGTATGAACATTCATCTTGCCATGAGAAGTGGTAGAGCACTGAAAACAATGACATCATCGACTTATCCCTTATAAATACTCAAGTTTACTTGATCATAAGACATTTTACTCGCTAAAAAAATTATTCATAAGCACTCAATATATAATCTCTATATCACATTTTTATTTACGTAAACACTTGACTGACTTGAGGTCGGAATAACTATGGAAAAAAAACCTTCTACCGCCCCTCTAATGTTCTTTGCTCTTAAAAGTGTGTAGATCATTCAGCTCGGGGACTATCTATTTGGTCTCTAGCATTCTCGTTAAGCACATATCTGGCCCCGTAAATCGCTCATATAGGTCGCCCGATTTACCCGATTGACATCATTGGAGCCGTCTGTGGGAAAAAAATCTAATACATAGATATAGTTTCCTATAGAAATCAGTTTGGAAGGATGATTCCAGGATGGAGATAATAGACTCAGAGGTCCCCCTACTGAATCCACCACCTCAGCAAACTTTAACAATCAATCTAGAACAGCTGACCCAGTGGATAACAGTGGCTGTCCAGAAATCCATTGTAGAAAAGTTAACTCCCACCAACCGCCATATGCATCAAGAAGACGGATTCGATGATGAATCTAATCCCCAAGACAAAATAAAAAAGGACGAAATTTGTAGATGTAAGAAAGGAAGAAAAAAGTTACAAGGAAAATCTTGTCCTCCTGAACCCCTTGAGTCCAATCAACAGGGTGTTATTTCTCCACTCAAGTTAATGAGCCCCTGCCTATCTACTACAAGTCGACCAAAGTCAGAAAGTATGATGGTAACACCGATCCCAAAGACCAACATTAACATGCTGAAAGTTAGAAAGGGTGATCGACTAGGGAGGGTGGAAGACAGAGCACAAAAAAAAAAGAACCTCTTAAGGTGATTTTCCTAATACGCACCCTGAAAGTTCTGAAAGATCTGACAGTACACATTTGTGATGAGGAGAATCTTCTCTTCCAGACCTCGTGGTGGTCCTTTCAGGACTCGAGGGCAGCAATGAAATATTGCGCGTATCATCAAGAAGGCTATCATGATACCAGCGAATATATAACTTGTTAAGCCCAAGGGACACCTGGGTGTAAAGCCCAAGGGCCGACCCTTTCTGGGTCCTGCAATCATAGCCCTCATGATACCCCATGGAACATTAATCACAGAACTCCCCATACATGGATGTGGAGTACGTGCTTCCCCAGATTTCGAACCCAAGACCTCGTCCAAGCTATAAGTATTTGGATTAAAGAAACCTGGTACCAATTGAGCTAGGGGTTCAAAACCTGGGGAGGCATGTACTCCAAAGCCAGATGTGGGGAGTTCTGTGAAGAAGGTTTTATAGGGTATCATGGGCCTACCCCTTTGGGGTCTTGCAATAACAAACCTCATGATAACCCATGCAACCCTTACTCACATTTATACCAAGTTTCTTTAATCCAAATTCAACAATATAAGTTTCAAATATCTTTTGAAACTTCAAAAATTCGTATAATATCAAAATCATAGTATAATTCAATTCTGACCTCAAAATTTAGTTTATTGCGGTTATTCCTCCGCATATATGAATCTCGACTTCAAATACATGCTTTTCCAGCACTTCAATAATTAAAGGTGCTGAAACTAGAAGAAACTTACCTCAAAAGGAAGCTCTCGGCGCGAGGATTCCGAATATATAACTTGTTTCAAGTTCGGACAGCGTTCCAAGGTAGATTCGTAAGTTAGAATTCGAATTCCAACATTTCCCTTCGAAGCTTCAGATGAAATGGAAGGATACTTATCAACAAACTCATCCTTAACACCCTTATATCGTGCGTTTCAGAAATGTACGTGCACGCCTGAACCCGCGCATCTGCGTACCCTGTTCTGCCCGCGCGCGGGCCTGCGCAAGTGCGTGTTTTGTTCTGTCTGACACGCTATTTTTAGGTTTCGAATTTAGTACAAGTGGTAAACATGAAACTTGTAGATCTATGTCTTAGCTTTTCTTTGCCACTGATCTCATTCAATTTGGATAACTGATGCAAGAGTTATGCTCATTATCCCAAAATGTGTCAGTGCAAGAACTGCAACGCACACGATACTCTTTGAGATGATTTTATCCCTATTTCCAAATGGCTTTGGAAAAAACTCAAAACATGAAAGTTTTAGTACTATGTATTAGCTTTTCAATGAAATTTGTCTCATCCCATTTGGACTAATACTAATATGATTATGCCAAAAACCGTAACATGTGTCATTTTTTTTTTGCGGTTCAGCACATGTTTCAAACACAAATCAATTTCTAATAAAATCTTTCATTATCACAACCTATTTTATCATTTCCATTGTCATGATATACATTATACACATAATCACATGACAATTTCATATATTATCGATAATCATCATAAGAATTACGATAATATGATACACGGTACTTACAAAATACAAAAGAAAGGAAAACTTTTACCAGCCTATTCTACATTATTCAGGACCTCGGACCCTGCAACATTGGCATCCTTCCTTTTACACCTTCCTCATTCTTTAGAAAAAAATTGACAGACTGTCAAAGTCTGGGAAGCATTCCTTATCTGCCGAGAGAAGTTCAGCCTCTTCAATCTGCTCATGGCAATTATCGAAGCCGGTCCAGAAGAAAGAGTAGGCCATGTCCTCAACCGCCACCTTAAACTCTTGGGATTGCAAGAAGGAAGTTTGTCATTACTCTTCGGACATCCGCTGGTAGCCAGGGCAGAATTTGATTCATTGGACTTGTGACTATTAAGCTCTTAAACCAGGGATTGGATTTGTGCCTCCGAAGCGAGAAGCTAGGCCCTAAATATGTTTGCTTTAGCAATGGAGTCCCTGACCTCTATTTGGGATTTTTTTTAGGCTCTCTTAGGACTCTTCTAACTGCTGGTAGGCCGCTTAAAAATCATCTTGAGCTCGATTACCGTCTCATTGTACCACCCGAGCCCGATGCAGCTCATATTTAACCAGGGCATGGAGTTCACGGGCACCCCTGGTCGGCTCGCTTCTTGTATGGTTACCAAAGAGACCTCTTCATAGGCAGCTATAAGCATTTGAAGGCCATGAGTAAATGAAAGGCAAGATAAAAAAAGAGTTGTGATTGAAAAACTGAGGAAAGACACAAGGCAAGGACATAAGGCAAGATTACTTATTGAGAATGTTCAAGAAGTTCCCTCGAACAGTTTGTGATTGGGTCCCAGGTCCCAAGATAAGCCTCTTCAGCAGAAGAAGTCAACTCTTTACAAGTCTAGCCATAGCCGAAGAGATTATTTCTAGGAAACGTTTACCCCGGGATCTTGGTAGACTAGGTTGGTGCGGCTCTGCGGAGGCTTGAGCGAAGAAAGAGGGGTAGGATCGATTGCCCGAGAAGATTCCAGGGCCCCCTCCTTGGTATAGCTCAGAAGGACCGTCTCGGGATTAGCTATGGCCTTATGCTTCCGACAAAGAAGGGGATGTGGTCCAAGGATTTCCCGAGGGATAGTGAGCAACCGAGTTCTTTCTGCTCAACCTAGGTCATGGTGGTACTGGCCTCAACCCTATTCCTAGCCTCGGCTTTTTCCCGAGCCTCGACAAGCATCCTCTCTTCTCTTGCGCTACGTTATCAGCGGCTTTTCTCTTAGTGAAGGCATCTTGCATATCGGAATTACCTGCAAAGAACGCGAAATTGTCAAACAATAAAGTATAAAAAAACAAAAGGAAGTAAAAAAAACAAGGAATAATTACTAGGTTGAGCACGTGAGGCGTAAAACTAGTCTATTGCCCTATCCACAGAGTCTTCAACCTTGGCACTCAAACCAAAGGCCACTAGTTTTTCCTCCGAAATTAGGAGAGAAGAGGAAAATTTTCGTCTTTCCATGAGCTCCTAGCTCCGGGTATAGGGCTACTGAGTTTTATAGTAACCAGGGAGCTCAGACTAGGTAGGAAGGTTGTGTCGAAAGCCAATCGGACAGTTAGAAAAAGATGGAAGATTGATATATAAATACCGACCTTTCCACTCCATCAAGGAAGAAGGGATGTCATTAAAGAATCAGTTGTTCACTCGGGATGTCAAAGAAAAGGCGTCACCAAACCGACAAACGGAAGTCGTGGAGAATAGAAGGGTTAATTAAAAGGTTGTGCATCTTGAAAAAATGTAGGACAAAGACCATTATACAAAAAAGATTCGGGATGAAATTGGTTTGAGGAGATCCCAAGGAAATGATCCATCTTGATATAAAAAGAAGGGATGGGAAATCAAAGGCCACTACGGAGCCGATCCTGGAAGACACTATAGAACGCCTCTGGGGTTGGTGAGCCTGGACTGAGGGACCAGGGAAAAGGATAGTGTATGAAGAATGAATGGACCGAGGACTCGTAGGTCCTCGTCGGCCTCGAGTGAAGAGTACTGATCATGGTAAAAAAACCATGGGGTACTTGGTGCCTTGGCCTGAGCGTTGGTAGAAGTACGGATTTTTTCGTCACCCTTCTCCCGGGCATTAGATGGCTCGACATCCTAGAGGATAGCTTTGGATTTTTTGGACTTTTTGGAAATGAGGGCAAGGAGCCAAGGACTGGTTTTTAAGAAGAAAATGTGGGGAAGATGGCAAGAGACAAAAAAGTAGTGGAATCGGATGCAACATGGTGAACTCTAGGTCCGAGGAACCACGAGCGTTGGCACCTGAGGTGGAAGAAGTAGAATTAGAGATATCTAGAAGAAAAAAAGAACTTATGAGTAGAATGAAGAAGAAATTGGCCAGAGTAAAAGACATGAGTTCGTCAGAGGAGCAGGGGACGCGACAATATTAGGAGCAGCAGAGTAAAGCACGATGATGCAAAAATGTGAAATGAGCAAAGACGGTTATTATTTTATAGGAGAGAAGAAGGTGATCCAAGCAGTTGATCTCGAAATAAATAAACGAACGGGTTTCACTTTGGAAATTGAACTAGGTCAACCCGGGGAGATGGAAAGTCAGGTCAGGTAAATGAAGCAGCGTCTGACAGGAATCTGTCTCTTTGACCGTTAGGTCTTACGTCATGATTTCGTCAGGTATCACCACTCTCTCCGTCTATAAATTAATCTCTCGCCCAAATCCAATCACTCGAGACAATGAGTGAGGTCCTAGTCGGACTATAGACGGAGAGAGTGGTGATACCCCAGGAAGCACCCGGGTCATCCAGGAACTCGGGCAACGTATAGATCAGAAATATATGGGAAGTCAGGTAATAATCAACCCATGTAAAGAGACTCTTTAGTCAACCTTCCCTCGATGACTAGACCAGTTCATGCTCCAGTAAGCTTGGATTCCCATCTTAGCCCGAACAATGTAAGAATATTTAACAAATCGAGGGGCTCTCTATGTTTTCGCATCACGATCACTACCGAACACTTCGAGACATCCGAAGATTCTAAGTCCACAGGTGTGGGAAGCCATGCTTCGAAATCATTAGCATGTCATTCAGCGCACATAAGAGTGATGTGACAAAGCCAGAAGCAATATATGTTGTCAGTCATGACATCGTCAGAAGACATGATATGGGCATCCATCTTGCCATGAGAAGTGTACGAACACTGAAAACAAGATCATTATTAAATTTTCTCCTATAAATACTCTGGTTTACTTGATCATAAGACATTCTACTCACTAAACACTTTTCACAAACACTCATATGTACTCTCTAAATCTCATTTTCCTTTGCGTAAATACTTGATTGATTTGAGTGTCGGTATGACTATGCCGGAAAACCTTCCGACGCTCTACTAACGTTCTTTGCTCTTAAAGTATGCATATCATTCAACTCGAGTACTATTTGCTCAGCCTATAGCATTCTCGTGAAGCACATATCTGGCTCGATAAATCATTCATCCAACTCACCCGATTTACTCGACTGACGTCAATATAATTTTTGAGTACTTTGGCTTTATTTATAATACAAATTCAAGAATCAAACGACCCCAAGCATCGATTATCTTTAAAATAAAATAAAAATAAAATTTGAAGGAACAAATTCTACAGTTTTATTCTTGGAAGAAACGTGAGAATAATTCCTGAACCTGGCATGTTGACCGTCGTGCCGACAATACCAACAGTAAACATCAAAATAACATTGTTGGGTTACAGTAGTAGAGTGGGGTTTTGGCTTTTACAAATTAATAAGTTAAATCAATAGCGAAAAAATAGACTTCTTGTCATTTAGAAATAATTCACACTATTTTATATAGTAAAAAGGGTGCTGGAAAAGGAAAATAGCAAAAGTATCATTTAAATTGGTGTATATTAGATTTTGATTAAAATTATGTCTCATACAATAACTTGACTTCTTCTGGTAATTAGTCATTTTTTCATAAGATTATTGACATTGTGTTGGATGTCGTCGACATTGGTTCGACAATTTCACAGCATTCAAACAAAAAATGACTAAAAATATAAAAAAAATTAAGCGATGAATTAAAATCATAACTTTTTATATGAATAAATTCCAATTTGGACAAACTTGCATACCATTTGATCTTTTTTTATAAGTTCTTTAACTATCCCTTATTTAATAGTAATTGAAAACTTAATATATATATATATATATATATATATATATACTAAGTTTTCAATTACTATTAAAGATATATATATATTGAAAACTGTAAGGAATTGTTGTACAGGAAATAAATATAAAACATTATAATATGTGTATCAGAAGTTAGTGTTGTGTCAGGTGTTGTCAACACTGTACACAACACGGCAGCGGAAATTAATTATTTAACACACAAATATAACTTTAATAAATTAACACCAGATTTAAATAATGCACAAGTACGAATACTTGTGCGGTGCCTCATGGCAAAAAATTCACTAGAAAAATTATGTAAATCGTTTAGATCAAAAACAACAATACTAGTGAGAAAACAAAACCAAATTCCTTGACACTCCAAGGAATTAAAAATGCATCAAAACAAACCAATAAAAACTAGATGCATAAAATAAAAAGCGTGTTGCTTAAAACCAAACGACGACACTCTTCGATCAACACTCTGTGTCAGTGTTGTTCTTGAGTGTTGGCAACACCAATCGGCAACACGGTATAACAGTGAATCAATCACACAAACTTTACACAATCTGAACTCTGTATGTGCACTCCCGAAAAACCTCCAGCAGATCCTCTCCACAACAAAGTGATCACACAATCACACAAAAACGCCTCAACAAAATATAGGTTCGGCTTTTGTATTTTTCTTCTATGTATGCGCTCTTCTGCCGACCTCACGAAAGAGTCACAGCAAAGGACTCACACAAAAAACTTCAACTCTCCAACTCTCTCCTCAAAACCCTACTGCTGTGAGTCTATCCCCCTTTATATCAAAGGCTTGGCCTAAAAGATATTCCATAGAAGAGTCCTACAAAATATAGAAAGAAGATTTCATTAGATATAAAAATCTTTTTTAAACAAAGATAAAATATCTTAGAGATACAAATCATATTAAAAAAAAATCATATAATATTAGAATAAATCAATCAAGATTTTATTATCTAGAAATAAATCAAATAAGATCTCATAATATAGAAATAAGTAAACCAATATATTATCATTTAGAATTAAATCAAGCAAGATTTGAAAATCTAGAAAGGTAAAATCTTAAATTGATATTATCAATTTAACAAAATAATAAAGGAATAAAATATTCCTTTCAATCTCCCCCTTTTTGTCTTTGTGGACAAAACATCCAAAAATGATAATCTTGGTAAGCATCGCAGTCAGTTACGCTCCCCCTCCATTAGAGTGTGTCTCCCCCTGAGTTAAAGCTCATCTCCCCCTGAATTAAACATGTTAGAGCACTGGTGTTGTTGACAGTGTTGTCAACACCATCATTAGAACACCTGAAAACATAAGATGACATGCGAATGAGAAATTCATTAATTACGTAAAGCAACCCAAAAACAACATTAATGACAGAGTATTAGCAACTCGAGATGCTTCAGCACCATCCATAGAACCATGTCATTTTTTGTTCTCCTTCTCCCCCTTTTTGGCCAGAATGTAAGCCAACTTCCAAAAACAGACTATACTCAGTCATGTAGTTAGTAATGAGTTCTTTGAACTTTTGAAATTACTGTAGATCAAAGTCAATTTGGACCATAGTAAACACTCCACGATCTCTGAAGAATGCTGTCAATTTTTGTTGGTCATACACCGCCATGTCAATGTTCCTCTCTTCAATAAATTCTATATTCACATAGAGGGCCATAGGACTAAGGCAGCTTCAGTGCAAAACTTGGTGGAGACATAATGACTTACATCATTATCAAAAGAGTCAGTGTTGTCAGCGGTGTTGACAACATCGGACTCAACATCAGCAGTATCTTCAGCCACCTGTAAAATTTGAGGGAAAATTATAATGGTAGATCAGGATTTATGCACAAAAGCCCACAAAGAAATTACGAGGGCAAAGAAAGATTGTGAGGGTAAATGAGAACAAGCAAGAGTAATTATCAGGCATTTAACGACAACAAAAATATTTACTCTTAAAAAATCGATTCAATTCTTTCAGCTCCGAAAAATCATCACGGGGAAGGTAATATTTCCGAAATTTTCCCAAAACACTAATTAAGGTTCTATCAAAAGATCAAACAGTAAAATTGACTCAAACTCGTGTTATGACTATTTCAAAAGAACATCCAGTGAAACCCACGTCGATTATAACTCACTGACACAAGTACACACATAAATTCAAAATTTAGGTAATCAAGGTTTTCATCAACCGTCATGAGTCAATACTGATATGTCACTGTACATGATGAATTCACGAAACAAAAATCAATATGCATGTCCTAAATATGCCTATAATATGATGAATTATCAAAATGTCAGGCATTGTAAAAATTGTGTTGTGTCAGAACTTGGTGTTGGCAACACCTCCTGGCAACACCACTGAGATTTATTCAAACTTCCATAAAATTTTCTTTTGATTCAGAAATGGTAGCTCCCACACTAGAAGAACGGTCTTCAATGGACTTCCCTAGGTAGCTTTTTCCATTACTATTTTTACTTAGAAGTGGTAGCTCCCACACTATAAGAACGGTCTTCAATGGACTCCTCTAGGTAGCTTTTTCCATTTTCTTCTAAACAACCTTTTATTTATTTATTATTATTTACCTCTTTTCTGTTTTTCTCCTTATGCTCGCATTTTCCAAGTCACTTTTTCGCATTAGACAAGATCATGATTTCCATGAATATCATAAACTACTCGGTGTCTTGGATTGAGCATAATTTATTCCTCAACATCTGATTGGAAGTATGAACACTCAGAGAGTACCTTTCAGAAATTGCCTTTACTGTTCAGACTTTACACAAATAAATAGGAGGTTATGATTATGCAGCATGCCTAGCATTCTAAAAATATACATGCAAAAATGGTGTTGTCACCGGTGTTGGCAACACCAATGACAACATGTGTGTGTGATTATTGTACGCACATGCTGAGAGACTTCCGAAAATTTGAAAATCTCTCAAAGTCCAAAAGTTTCGTGAATATATCATCCAGTTGATTCTCAGTCTTAACAAATTCCAGTCGAATTATGCCTTTTTCAACCAAATATCGAATAAAGTGATGTCTTATGTCGATGTGTTTTGATCGAGAGTGTTGAACAGGATTCTTAGAAATGTCTATAGCACTTGAGTTGTCACAATATACCATCATGTAATGTTTAACTTTTAAACCAAGAGAAAAATTCAACTCTCCTACCATGCTCATTTCAAAGTGTGAAGACATACACTCAACAAAGTTATCAACAAGTTTTTGTGATGAAGAATCGAAGATAATGTCATCTACATAAACTTGACAAATCAGGATATCATGCTTCAATTTTTGAATAAAGAGAGTTTTATCAACCTCACCTCGTTTAAAGCCCAGATTTATCATATTGTCAGCTAACCTACCGTGCCATGCCCGTGGAGCATGTTTCAGTCCGTACAAGGCCTTATTCAATTTGTAGACATGATCGACGTGGTGAGGATCTTCAAATCCCTTAGGTTGACTGACATAGGCTTCCTCATTCAAAATGTCATTATTATTATTCTTGAGTTCAATTTGAGACACAAAACACGAGTGACTTACCTGGGAAAACGTGGAGCTCATGCAAATTAAACCAATCATTTTGCGGTAGTCCACCTTTTCTTTGTTTCTTGTTTGCACACCATCATGTAATTCACCAATGATTTGTGATGATGGATGATTCTTCTGAATCTTCCTGGGAATTTCTCTTTCACAATTAATCACCACATCATCATTATCATTGTTATCATTATCCACAGTTTCTGTTCGGTTCAGAGGCGGTGTTGTGCTTGGTGTTGCCTCACTGGTCTCAACACCAGATTCAACACTGTTTCTGGTCAGTGCCTCACTTATATCCACCAATTCTTCTACATCAGCCTTCGGTGTTTTAACTGTCAGATCTCTCACAGCATCAAACTTACGCAGATTCTTCAAGGTATTGATACTCACGTGTCCCAGTTTTTGATGCCATATGTCTAAATCACTCACCTTGGCACTTCGGCAATCATCACCTTCTCCCAATTGATAGCAATTTTCAGCAGAACGAGTACCTGACATTACACAAACATTGGCATCATTAAAAACTTCACAATTATTTTTATAGAACTTAACATGTAAATCATCATCACAAAGTTGACTTATGCTTATTAAGTTTGAGTTAAGTCCTTCAACATGTAGAACATTGTGAAGTTCAGGAAGCCCATCAACGTTCAGGGTTCATTTGCCTACAATTCTTCCTTTGGAACCACCACCATAGGTTACACGCCCACTTTTTATTTAAACATAATCCGTGAGGTGTTCTTTAGATCCGGTCATGTGGCGTGAGCACCCACTGTCGAAGTACCATGCACCTGCAATGTCAGTTTTTAAAGAAGTATAAATGATATTGCATCGAATAACAGTTTTAGGTACCCAAAATTTCTTTGTGGAAGATTTCTTGACTGTGGTGTTGCGCCTGGTGTTGGACAACACGGTGGGCAACACCCGATTTGATTTCCAATTCAGGTAGTCGTCTCTTAGTTTGTAGCAGAAGGGTCTGATGTGCCCAGGCTTATAGCAGTAGTGGCAGATAAAATGTCGCTTTCTTTGCTTTGGTTTGGAAGTTGACACTGGTTTCTTGATTTGTGATATCTTCACTGGAGGATCAACTTTCAAAGGAGAGGAAGAAGCTCTATTTTGTTTCGGCCTTTGTTCCGATGCTAGCTTTGAGATTGGCAGATTCTCCATAGGAGGGTTCACCATTAAAGGGACAGAATTGTCTTTAATTCCCTTTACAAACACAGTTGATTTTGATCCGGAGTTGGAAGATTCACCATGTTCATATGCGCTTTCAACATATCCAAGACCAGTTCTGCCATCCTTTCCCATTGTTAGCATTGAGTCAAGTTTTGACGAACTTGAGTTGAATTTTCCAATAGTCTTTGAGGCCTTCTCAAGCTCATCCTTGACTTTGCACAATTCAAGATCTTTCTTGCTAAGAACAACTTCAAGTCGAGACACAGATTCTTTCAGATCAGCATTATCCTTAGAGAGGATTGAATTTATTTTATCTCTTTTGATCCAATCTTCGTATAGCCCCTCATACATAGCCTGCACACATTCAAATGTGAGTTCATCAGAATCATTATCCTGGATTTCATGATTACCTGAGTCATTGTGAGATTTAGCATTGAGACACAAGGATTTTGAAGTGGTGTTGCGGCCCGGTGTTGCAACACCAGAGGCAACACCGTGCGGGTTGACTTGCAGCCAGCATTTTTCCTTCAAAACAGCAGTGTTTGTAGATAATATTTCCATCGGGATTCTGTTAAATTTCCTGGAAAAAAAAAACAACAATAAACCAGAATCAATCACTTAGTGTATCAAGCGTTGGCTCTGATACCACTTGTAAGGAATTGTTGTACAGGAAATAAATATAAAACATTATAATGTGTGTATCAGAAGTTAGTGTTGTGTCAGGTGTTGTCAACACTGTACACAACACGGCAGCGGAAATTAATTATTTAACACACAAATATAACTTTAATAAATTAACACCAGATTTAAATTATGCACAAGTACGAATACTTGTGCGGTGCCTCATGGCAAAAAATTCACTAGAAAAATTATGTAAATCGTTTACACCAAAAACAACAATACTAGTGAGAAAACAAAACCAAATTCTTTGACACTCCAAGGAATTAAAAATGCATCAAAACAAACCAATAAAAACTAGATGCATAAAATAAAAAGCGTGTTGCTTAAAACCAAACGACGACACTCTTCGATCAACACTCTGCGTCAGTGTTGTTCTTGAGTGTTGGCAACACCAATCGGCAACACGGTATAACAGTGAATCAATCACACAAACTTTGCACAATCTGAACTCTGTATGTGCACTCCTGAAAAACCTCCAGCAGATCCTCTCCACAACAAAGTGATCACACAATCACACAAAAACGCCTCAACAAAATATAGGTTCGGCTTTTGTATATTTCTTCTATGTATGTGCTCTTCTGCCGACCTCACGAAAGAGTCACAGCAAAGGACTCACACAAAAAACTTCAACTCTCCAACTCTCTCCTCAAAACCCTACGGCTGTGAGTCTATCCCCCTTTATATCAAAAGCTTGGCCTAAAAGATATTCCATAGAATAGTCCTACAAAATATAGAAAGAAGATTTCATTAGATATAAAAACCTTTTTTAAACAAAGATAAAATATCTTAGAGATACAAATCATATTAAAAACAAATCATATAATATATAGAATAAATCAATCAAGATTTTATTATCTAGAAATAAATCAAATAAGATCTCATAATATAGAAATAAGTAAACCAAGATATTATCATTTAGAATTAAATCAAGCAAGATTTGAAAATCTAGAAAGGCAAAATCTTAAATTGATATTATCAATTTAACAAAATAATAAAAGAATAAAATATTCCTTTCAAAAACTATATATATGTATATTCAATAATATAATTATCGCAAAAAATGAATTGTCATTTTTTTGAATTAATGTGTATAATATAATTACTAATATTAATTAACAATTAACGTAATACTTACGTAAATAACGTGTAAGCTGCAATCATTAGTATTAATAATAGAAGACCAATAATGAATTGTATAATATTCACTGCCAATAAACATCAAAATGATTTGAAAAATCTTATGTACAGAGTTGAAAATTTAATTTTAAGTGCTGACCGGCGCAAATTGATTTCGTGGAGACTTAGACTTTAATTAATTTAATAATTTTTTATCAGCGTTTATTAAGGTTTTTAACATGTGAATATTTACTGATCAACTCGTGTTTTAAATGACTCAAATTGTCACATTTTAATGTAAAATATATACCATAGGACAAAATAATTTTATTACTGTACATATGTCATGCGGATTTCAATGTAAGTATTATATAATATATGTGTGTGTGTCTATATATATATATTTTTTAAAATTTAATTTTTACGGTGTAATTTGGATTTTTTGGTCACCGTCTTTTCCTAATATTAAACTCATATTTTTTAAACTGTTGATCTCTTATATCATCTCCAACCCAAAACTCTATTTTAGAGTAACTCTACTTTAAAATAATGCAATTTCTGCACCAAGTACAATATTCATCTCCAACACATTTACTTCAAATCTTACTCTTTTTTATTTTATTTTATTTTATTTTTTTATTAGGTATTAAATGTATATTTTTTAAATGTAGAGATATAATTTTAATTACATTTTATATCGGATATATTTAATGTTATATTTTTAATAGTGGTAATAATATTACATTTAGAAAATATTTTGGCTATTTTGGAGATCCGGATCCGGATCTGATTTTTTTAATTATTGATGATTTAGTTTGTTTATCTTTTATTATATTTGTATTTAAATTATCTAAATTCGAATTCTTATTTTTATTTTAACTATGTACTTGAATTTTTAAATATTAATCTATAAATGTGTATGTTAGATGTTTAATTATAAAATTATTTTAAAATATATTTATAAATTTATATAATTTAATATTTTTATTTTATGATTAAATATCTAACCATTAAAATAATAGAATAAATATTATTTAAATATATCTAATTATTAAATTAATATAATAATAATATCATATTATTATATAAATAATATTTATAATTTTTAATATAAATATTTTTAATTAAAAAAAAATTAATTTCTGGCGCATGGGTTCAGAGGGAATGAGAGATGCGCTATTTTGAAGGCCCCTGTAGTTTCGGCGCAGGGATTGGAGATGCTTGTAGTGCTCAAATTTAGTATACGTATAACTTATGCATTAATTAAATGGTTAAATATTTTATTTAAGTTTGAAATGATTTTAGCGATGCATGATTTATTTAAATTTCATTATTTTAATATTTATGTGATGCACGTTGAAATGTTTTTCGAGTTTCATGTTTCAGGCGATTATTCGAAACGGGATCGAGAAAAATACCGGTGACGATTTTGGTAATTTAAATTGTGGTGTTTTATTTTAAGTTGAGATTGGAGCATTTTTAAATAATTATTAAGTTTAGCATTTTAAATCCTAACTTATTTATTTAGTGGATTTAAGAGTTTAAAACTCTTAAAATTAACATTTTTGTGGATTTTATTTTTATTAAAGGAGAATGTTATAAAATTTGTGTGTATTTTATTTCAATTAAGGAAACTGAGTGAGTTAGTGTTTGATTAACTTTAAATTAGTGGTTAAATTTTAATTAAACAATTTTCACTCCCTAAATTACTACCTAACTCACACACACAATAATCAACGACACAACACACACACATATTTTCAATTCAGTTTTATATTTTTGAGAGAAGAAAAACACTAGGGTTATTGGAGAACTAGTGCAGCCGCCCCCTCCTCTAAATTTCCAGCAAGTTTTGTTGAGTTTCTTCAAAGATTTTAGCGCCACGTTCGTCGCGTATCAATCCTCGCACCATCTCCGCTTCGGTATCGTCGTCACGGTATTTTTAAATATCAAAAGACACGTATAACCTTTTTTTTGCTGCATCGATCATGTCATATTTTGTGTTGCGTTGTTTTTATGTGTAAAAATACAGGTGTGATGTGTAGAAGTTTGAGCAATGTCGTTTGAATAAATTTTGAAACGATTTTTAGATATAAAATTACGTTTTTACTGTATTTTTAAACACTGCGACTTTTCGGTCGTGATTCTGAGAAAACTTTCAACATGAAAATTGTAGAACTTTTTGATACCTTCGATTTGACAGTAAAATCGAAATATTTGGATAAATATTGAGTGAGTTATGGCGTTTTTCGTGGGACCGCTCAAACTATATTTTTAGAAAATGATAATATTGATGCGTTCTTGAAATTTTAGTGTTGCAGGCTTCGTTGGAGATCGACAGGGGATTTTTGCTACGTACATGTATATTGGTAATGATGTTGGGATGTCATTTGATACGTCGTTTATTGTCGATAGGAATTCGAATGCATTAGAAGTCGTAGGAAACGAGTTGGTGTCAATTGTCACGTATTTGAATTGCATGTGTCGTAGGGTGGACGTCAATGTTTGGGTGCTTGTTCGAATTTGGTTTGATGTTATGGCAAACTAAGATGGGTCTCGAGGTGTCGGTTCATAGTCCGTGCAATCGAGTCTAGACTGTTGTACAAAACTTGTTCAGAATTTTCGAGTCTTGGCTTGTCCCGTAGGTACACGGACCCGCAGACGGACCATGGCACGGGGTCCGTTCCTTTGTTTCCTCCTTAGTGCCATTTTTACGAGCCGACACGGACCCCCACACGGACCAGGGCACGGGGTCCGTGCCTTCCCTTTTCTTCACGACACATTTTAGCGAACCTACACAGACCCGTACACGGACCCGGCCACGGGGTCCGTGTACTTCGTATTTTGGGAAAAATATTTATGTTATGCTTTGAGGTTGGGCGCCATGGTTTAGTTCAATGATTTACAAGTCGAGTCATGGGAATTTAGAACGTCCTAAGGAATTCAATGAGCTCGTAAGTAAGCTTGATAGTTACGTCTAAGTTATGCAAGTTAAGCATTTGAATTCAGGTTAGTGTGTGCAGCAACGAACCCGATCGAAGTCCAACGAATCCCTCAACGCCAAGTAAGTATGTTCGATGTGCAAGATAATATTTTAAATTTTTGAGATATGCTAAATGTCTTGTGACCAATTTATGAATGGGTTTGGAAGTCGGTGAACGTGGCCGAGGACCTCTCCACCCCGTTAAATCATGAACGGGTTTAGATCGTGATTGGAAAGCGTTAAATCATGAACGTTGACCAATCAGCCCGTTAAATTATGAAAGGGGATCTCATGTATGTGGCAGTGGATACGTCTCTGTCATCCCAGTACTGTGGTTTAGTCTGATCAGGCGATTATGTTATGGGTCACTTGCTTGGAAACATTCTCGACGCAAAATTAAGAAGTTCATGTATGTTCAAGTATGTACCAGTATGCAAGCATGTTATGAAAAGTTTTTACGTTATGACACGTCTATATTATGTATGTATGTTCAAGTTTATGATAAGTTCAAGTTTCAAGTATGTATGTTTTATTTTAAAGTTGCATTTGGTTTTATTACATATTATTCGTTACTTCCAGTTTATACGTGTTGAGTCTTTAGACTCACTAGACTTGATCGATGCAGGTGAGGATGTTTATGAGGAGACAAGAGGTGGGGACCAAGGAGCATGCTTGGACTGAGTGGGAGGCTAAACTCGAGGATCGCCCATGTTTTTAAGTCTTTATGAAAATGTTCAAACACTTTTGTCAAACTTTATTTTAGATCTTTCGTTGCGAAAAGTTGAGACGTACAGTTATTTTATCGAATTTTGAACGTTCATGTTTATTTAAGAAAATTTTTAATTTTTCCGCAAATTTTAAATAGTAAAAATACGGTACGTTACAATGCTCCTATATGCTTTACATGCCAAAAATAAAGCTCATTTTATACGCATTGAAATTCATTTAAGTGCAAATGAAAACAACATCCAATGTTTCAAAATCAGAGGAAAAAATTTTTTTTTCTTTTAATGTTGCTTAAATATATTTTAATGTATGTAAGATAGGTTTTATTCTCATCATGTGAGTCATGTAGACGAAAATATGTGTCATGTCACGTCCCAAAACTCGGAGTTGACACCGGCGTCGTTTACAATCACACAATTTAAAACGACAAGCCTTTCGTAGCACAGTTTAAACCGAATCCAGTTTATAAATCATAATCTCAATCGAAATAAAATTTGTCTTTACAATGACGAAATAACTAAAACGACAGAAATTAATGCGGAAGCGTAAACTGCATAATCTTAATAAATTTGAACTTAAACTTTATCTAGACTCTTGAATCATCACCATCCCCAGAATTGTTCGGACTCCTCGTCCTCGACCTGCTCTTCGGACTTATCTGGGAAGGGTTGTAAGGGGGGTGTGAGTATTTGGGAATACTCAGCAAATGGGGGATATCGAGCACAAAATAAAACAACATGTATATTTTCGAAAATACCACATGACTTGCATAAAATTTTCGTAACCCATGCATAAACACATATCAAGCACTGCAATTTATCGACCTTCTATGGTTTACTGACGTCAGTCCCTAATTTTTACTCCTCTAAGGGGGCGAGGCCGTATAGCGGTTATATCCCCCACCGCGTAAGGGTACGTCATGGTTGGGATTCCCACCCATATATGGTTGACTCCTCACAGTGCGTTTAAAATCGTATGACAATGCAAGAAGTAGAAGAAAACGAATTGTACTCGGCTGGTGTTTTTATCAAAACCGAAAATCACCTATGCATAAAATTCGAAACTTTTAACTTTAACACAAGCCCACTTACAGTGTCCTTGGATGCTAAAAACGTAGGTTGCTTGCTTCGGGATGGATCGCTCCTTGCTCTACACTTGACGTTGCTTCGACTCGATTTTTAGGCTAATTTTTGTGACGATATTTGGACAGAGCTTCGGTAGGTAAAAGCTGCTGAAATTCGAG
Source organism: Primulina eburnea (assembly GCF_022965805.1). Classification (NCBI taxonomy): domain Eukaryota; kingdom Viridiplantae; phylum Streptophyta; class Magnoliopsida; order Lamiales; family Gesneriaceae; genus Primulina; species Primulina eburnea. The sequence continues at coordinate 33,708,938 of NC_133112.1, read as the reverse complement.
AATATGCAGCAAAGGATTTTCGAAAATTGGGGTAGGAGAATGAAAGGGTTGATGGGGTATTTATAGGTGGAGAATGGTGGCTCTAAACATGGCATTAAGATCTCACATATTTGCACTCAATATTCCCCACGATTTTTGCCAAAAAATTCATTCCATGATGAGATGATTTACTACCACTTTGTGAGATTCATTCCTTTGTCCCTAGCCCTATATATATTTTCGAAAATATATGCTAGCTAAGTCAAGGATTTTTGTGCACAATTTGATGATTTGTTCCTTATTAACTATCTACCTATCCATCTCAATAAATATCATATATTAATCTAGTGAGAAAACCGAAAATCTCTTGTCATATCCATTCTTAATTTCTTTTATTTGGTATGATCCTCAATCTTGCAAATATGTTCTCAACATTTTCGAGATATGCTTCCCTTGTTCATGCATGGATATACTCTTGTATCAATATCTCATTGCCTCTCTAAATATCGAGAATTAGGCCACACTCCATCATGCATGTAATGATTTACCTTCCTTAGTACCTAGGCTTGCATATCTCTCCCATGATCTTGTATTACTCCTCCCTCCAATTTCGAAATTTGCATGTATAAGTGTAGATATTATTGGCTTAATTATTTCCAACCAATCATTGCATAAAATAAAAAAAAAATTCTATGCTAAACAATCCCTTACACTTATTAAGTTATAGAGTAGGTCTCATGTGAGACCGTCTCACGGATCTCAATCTGTGAGACGGATCAACCCTACTCATATTCACAATAAAAAGTAATACTCTCAGCATAAAAAGTAATACTTTTTCATGGATTATCCAAATAAAGATCCGTCTCACAAAATACGACCCGTGAGACCGTCTCACACAAGTTTTTGCCTAAGTTATATGGTAAGAAAAAAAAAATCGGATCTTTACATGTCAACTAAGCAATATTTGATGAGTTTAGTCATTTCGAAAAAATAACCAAATAAAAAAATCTAAGTTATTGGATAAAACCTGACTTCAACATGTTACGAGACTAAAAGTCAAAACAAATCAACTTACAACACTAAAATAATAATTTTGCCGTAAAATAATAAGAAGAAAGAAAGAAAAAATTGATGTGTTGATTTTAGGTTGTAGGTTAATGATAAATTTAGTATCAAGATAATTACTATAATCATCTTACAAATTGATATATTTTGGGTTATGGTCGTTTAAGTGGTTAGAATTTGATTATAGTGTAATAAATTGGCTTACACCAAGATACTCATGGTTTTTATAAATATTATATATAAAGATATATGCATTATTAATTAAATAATCGTATATAATAACCTCACAAAATAATATATAAATTAAAGTAAAAACTTGTATGAGAGGTCTCACGGTTCGTATTTTGTGCGACGGATATTTTATTTTTTTGTCATCTATAAAAAAATATTATTTTTATACTAAGAAGATTACTTTTTATGGTGAATATCGGTATGGTTGACTCGTCTCACAGATAAAGATTCGTGAGATTGTCTCACAAGAGACCTACTCATGACTAAAACACTAATTTTAAACAAGTCGATGAAACACATTTGCAAAACGAAAAAAAAAATCTTGAAATTTAGATCTACACATTTTTTAAAAACCGAAATTTAGATTTACGTAAAATTTAAGTTTTCAAATAGAATAAATAAGTCGTTACACCTTGGTAATCATCATGCATATATTTATATAATAAATAATATTTTTTGATTGCATATTTATAGAATAATTGGAAATATGAGACAATTATGTCGGCAGATCTCATGCATATAACAAACTATGTACTATATTTTATTGTATTGATTTGAATGAGATTCGGTGTTGCGGTTCGAAGATCGAGAGATTTCCCAAGTTAGAAGGATCGAATGACGTTCTCCACGATTTTAATGGTTTTTTGAAGGGTTCGAAGTTTTTTTAATAACATCGATTGTTTCTTCTTTGATTTGAAAATGGTCTCTTTTATCTCAATTCGATCTATCGCAACATGAGAATTGGATAATATTATTGGGAAAAATTACAAAATCGCTCAAAAAAATTGGTTTTGATTTTAATTATTTAACTGATCAAATTTTGAGGAGAAATTTTCTTGTTTATCATTTTAATTTTATTCTCCGAAACACATTTGGGCTTAGTCCCATGTCGTATGCAATCGTCATAAGGTTAAATGTTGTGTGTGGTTTTTTTAAGAATATATGTACAATGAGTGAGTCTCATGTGAGACCGTCTCACGGGTCATAATCCGTGAGACGGGTCAACCCTACCCATATTCACAATAAAAAGTAATACTCTTAGCATAAAAAGTTATACTTTTTCATGGGTGATCCAAATAAGAGATTCGTCTCACAAATACGACCTGTGAGACCGTCTCACATAATTTTTTGCCATGTATAATATAAATATATAACTAATTGGGAGATTTGTTTTTAAATTCTCAACAACATATTTAAATATGTGTTCAGTTTTTGTCATATTCAAACTTTATTTGCAGCTTCTGATTCACACAAAAAATATTTATGCACTCCTTGGACCAACAATTATTGTTTTTTTTTTGACGAAATACAGTACAAAATATTGAAAATATGGAACATATGTATGATACTACAAAACAATTGTTTTAGATTTGATACAAAAGATAAAAAAAATTTACAAAAGATAAAATTTTATCATAAAATTAGAACAACTATATTAATATCAATATTTTTTGCACTTGTTTGTGTGCTCAATTCTCATATAATAGGATCATAACTGAAAGAGTCTATACTGAATATCATATATTAATATCATATTTTTAATATTTTATATGAATTTTATCCAGAAAAAAACATTAATACCAAATTTTTTATATATGTTTGAGTATTCAAAAATCATATATTAGTGTCAAATTCAATTAATACTCAAATATCATATATAAATACATTCATTCGAAAAAGACGTGTCATTAATATCAAAAAATTTGTTATATTTATTTGTATTCAAAAATAATATGTTAATATTATTACTAAATCATTTAGTTCTGAAATATCATATATTTGTTTTATATTTTCAATATTTTGTATCAAATTTCATCCCAAAAAACGTGTGAGTCCAAGAAGTATAGAAATTTTTTTTGTATTAGTAAGAAATGCTATCAAAAAAAAAAAAAAACCGATCTGAAAAAAACTGAACACTTATTTAATTGATGAAAATTTATTAATCATTTGCTATAATAATATTATTTTAAAAAAAAAAGAAAACAAAAATTTCAATAATTTTCGAGATTTGGTACAAATTATACAGTTATGAATTGAAGGTAGGTCAGATCGACTTCTGCCGCTTGATAAACTCAAGGTGAAGACGTGTGTCAGAAGTCGCCATTTTCTACTTCATATGTCATTAATTTGAAATGCAAGTTTTGAAATGCTCACTTGTCAAAGCTCCAGTATTCTAAATTTGAGGTGCAGTGAATATTATATCTCTGGCCTAAATTGCTATCACATAATTATAACACATACTTACAAAAAAAAAAAAAAAAAAATCGATCAAGGTTAGAAAATTTAAACTGAGTATATTAACTTCTATCTCTCTTTTTGTTGTCATAAAGCTCAAGAAGTTTCCACTCCGAACCCCAAAAATGCACTTGGATAGATTCAGCTTTACCCCATACTTTCTCAAAGTTGAGAAAGTTTCCTCGAGATCAAGAATAAGAAATGTTGTTTTCTCTGATTTAATCAGAATATCATCCACATAAATTTCAACATTTCTCTCTACTTGCTCCCGAAAGATCTTATCGATCCAGCGTTGATATGTGGCTCTTGCATTTCTCCCTAACTTTTTCCTGCTCGCCTTTATCCAAGAGATTTGATGATACCCTTAATAGGCATCCATGAAACTCAAAAATTCATAGCCAGAAGTAGAATCTACTAGCTAATCAATCCTCGGCAGAGGGTAACAATCTTTGGGGTATGCTTTGTTTAGATATCTGAAATCAACACGCATTATCCACTTACCTGTAGTCTTTTGGACCAGCACCACATTAGAGAGCCAAGTTGGGAGTTGAACTTCCTGAATCTGACCATCTTTCAAAAGCTCATCCACTTGGTCTGCAATTATTTTATAGTGCCTCTTCTTTGGTACCACCGGCCAAGCATTTGGAAGGTGTATTCAATTTGTGCTCGGCTACATAGGCTGAGAATCACCAAGCTCTGCCAGGGACCAGGCGAAAATATCCACATTCCTCTGTAAGCATTCTACCAATTGTGCCCGGGTGGAAAGATCCAGATCCTGGGCAATTTTGGTGGTTTCCCGGGAATTCCGGGAATTAAAGTTACTTCCTCATGCTCTTCTTCTACGATAGCATGTACTTCTTCTACCACGCTAACTTCCCCTTGCGAGCCCTGATTACCATCACTTCTCCTGGTCCTCTTCTTCTCAACTCGGACTGTCTCTGCATAACACTTTCGAGAAGAGGGCTGATCACCCTGCACCTCCCTGATCTTTCCTTTCACTGAGAACTTGATCTTCTGATGATAGGTGGAAGCTACTGCCTTGAAGGCAGTCATAGCTGGCCTCCCTAATATAACATTGTAGAAGATGGTGCATTGACCATAGTGAAAAGGGTCATTACCGACTTCAGCTCCATGGATCCCAGAGTTATGGGTAGCATGATTTCTCCTCAGGGGTAGACAGTATGTCCAGAAGAGTGCTGTATCCACGGGCTCCAAAATATGATTCTTTATATCCATCTGATCCAGAGCTTCCTGAAATAAAACATTAACAGAGCTACCTGAATCAACAAACACCCTCCTGATATCATAATCGGTGATCTTGGCATGATGACCATAGCATCATTATGTGGTAAGCAAATGCCCTGTAAATATTGGGGCCCAAAGCTGATAATAGGCTCCACTTCTCTTTAAGAGTTGTCTACTCCCAAAATTTCTCTCCGACTCCAAGCTTTCCTCGCCCTGTTGGAGTCTCGTCTATAGATCCTCCTGAAATCATTTTTATCACCCCCAAGGCGGGGGATTTCCTCCGATCTTTGTCCTTCCATGCCTTTTCTGATATATGAAGCCAGTCTCTGGTGCATGAGACTGGTCTGGAACTTGGAGCTCGGGCTGGAAAAGTAGACCCCAAGCTCCGGGGTACCCAGGGAGGTCCTCTAACTTTCTTAGATGATGGTTTGGTTTTTTCAAGATTTTTTCGAGGATATTACCTCTGTAATTGTCTGCATTCGCTGGTGTCATGATGACACTCTTTATGAAATGAACAAAATTTCTTACCCATTCTCTGAACAGGGGGAGGAGGATGTGTTAGAAAATCTACCTCTTTCTCATCACAAAAATGGACATCTTGGCTCTTTGAATGCTTCATGAGGGTGTATTGAGAGAAGCGCCCCAGAAAACTTCTTCTAGAGACCCGCTCCTCTGGTCTCCCTGACCTCTCGCCTATTTCTCTTCTCACTAGCCTTCCTTTTTTGTTTCTGCACCACCTCCATGTTGATATATTTTTCTGACCCAGACAAAAAATCTTCAAAGTCCCGGGGTAGTCTTTTACCAATGATCAGAAGAAATCACCTTCTTGCAATCCCTGCGTGAAGGCATTAGTTTATGTCTCGGGGGCGGGGCACAGGATGGTACATCTAGTGCCTCCTTGTTAAATTTGTGAATGTAATCCCGCGATAATTCATCTCGGCCTTGTTTGATTTCAAACAGACTGAAAGTATTCTACTTGTACCTCTTACTGCTACTGAAATGGTGCAAACGGACCCTCTTGAAATACTCAAAATTTCGTATGCTTCGGGGCTCCAATCTATCAAATCATCGTTGATCAGAGTCCACCAACGTAGTCATAAACGTCTTACATTTGATCTCATCACCATAGCAATGTAGCATGATCATATTTTCAAATCGAATTAAGTGTTCTTCTGGATCAGAATTACCATCATACTCCCTGATGCTTGTCGACTTGAAATGGGCAGGCAAGGGCTTATTAATAATGTGGGCAAAGAAAGGGCATCCTCTCGGCTGGGCTCGGGGAACACGTGAAGATCCAGCTTGCCCTTTCAGCTATTTAACCTTTTTTCCTCAAATCTTCTAGCCCATCGGCCATAGTTGGGGCCGTAGAGCACTCTGGCGAACTTTCTGCCTCTTCGTCTTTTCCTGGAGGGGAAGATTTCTGTTCCGCCCCCTCCTGGCGTTTTGCGTGGTTGTCACCGGGAGGTAACTTTCCACTACATCTTTATGGAGAGTTGCAGCTATGATTTGAGTAAGTTGCTCTTGGTTTAATACAAAGATCGGTTGAGACGGAACTCCCTGAGGGACCTCCGAGTCAGAGGCATTATCCCTCCTTGTATATTATGGTTGCAACTGTGCCTTGCAAACAAGAAGATGAACTTGTGAATGGGTGTCGGAGGTGTGTCTGGCATTACCACTCTGATGCTTAAGTCAGCAGGTGAAAATGATGAAAACAACTGTGCGTGTTGGTGTATGAGTATACGTGAATCTATGACTATGCAAAAAAATCCTTTGAATAGAAATCAAACCTGCTATTTATAGGAAAGAAATCAATGATTACCTTGTTTTCAGTGTCTACTTACTAATTAGGTTAAGATGGATGCTCATACCCTACTTCTGACAACTTTTCTGACACGCCAAACACATGTGATTCTAACAGTAATGATTGTCAAACTTAAGGTATCTCACACTTATGCACTCGAGTGAGGTGATACTTTCGAGGTGGCCCGAGTAGAAATCACCCGGGAGCTTGTCTGAAAACCCTGGCTTATGGTAGCTAAATCCTGGGTGAAGATGTCCCGGGCATTCACATGCCCGGCTACTTATAAGTTCCTACTGCAAACTCACCATGATTCGGGCTACTCATTTAATATTCCGACTCATCCATGACCCGAGCTCTTCGAAGGTTTCACCATGGTACATATATTATTACTGCAAATATTACGTAACGTCACAAGATCAACCAATCCAAAATTTCATAATCAATGCATGTTTTTCATAATTAATAATATGGTAAATTTTTACTGATGTTACATATATTATTACTGGAAATATTACAGAACGATACATATTTATCAATTCCGGAAGAACCTAGAGATTATAGGGAGATGAAAAATTGCACTCACCGCCTTATGCCCTTGTACCTATTGGCTGCCGAACATTCCACAAATGACATAAAACTAAACAGAGTTTCTCGCATGATGTATGATGCGTGAATACTTCTCGAAAGAATGTGAGGATGCCATTTATTGCATCATTCGGTCTTACCCCACATTCAAAAAATGAAAAATTAAACCTACCTGATAAGGTGAAAGAATGTCATTTGTTCCATCTCAAGCGTATATTTGAACCCCTTGAAACCCCGAGTTCCTATCATCATGAACTAAAAAAAAATTTCTCCAACAGATCCTATAACCATGCCCAAAACAAGCAAAACTTCTATTTACCCCGAATTCTCAATCAGCCAAATCTATGCATCTCTAACAGAAGTTATGAAATTCACAACTGTCCTAATCTTGTTTTCTCTACAAACCCTATTCATCATTCAAAAAAGGGATCCCATTTACCATATTCTCACCACCTCATGTCTGCTTGTGGCCATATCGAAACACTACGTCTCAAGACCTTCACCAGTGTACCTACTCGATTTCTCATGCCTAAAACCTCCAAATTTCTGCCGAGCTCCCTTGTCAACCTACATCGAACATGCACAAATGCTGGATTTCCTAGACGAGAAAAGCGTAAGTTTCATGTCCAAAGTTCTGGCTCAATCCGGGCAAGGTGAAAGAACCTATATCTCTCCTGGTATATCCTTCATCCCACCAGAATCAAGCCACCGAGAAGCGCTTAAAGAAGTCCATCTAGTCCTGTTCCCCGTTGTCGAAGATCTCTTATCCAAAGCCGGGATTTCGTCATCCGAAATCGACATTCTGATAGTGAACTGCAGCGGGTTTTGCCCGAATCCATCGCTCTCTTCTATCGTGATAAACAAATTCTCCATGAGAGAAGATATCAAAAGCTTCACAATCAGTGGAATGGGTTGCAGTGCAAGTGCATTAGCTATCGATATGGCTCAAAATATCCTCAAAACAAACAAGAATTCCACCGCAATGATTCTTAGTACCGAGATCTTGTCCACTGGTTGGTATCGAGGGAAGGAACAGTCGATGATGGTGCTCAACTGTGTCTTCCGCATGGGGGCTGCCGCGATTTTGGTGACGAATAAGAGAGAAGCAAGACGAAGAGCAAAATATAAGCTGCTTTATACGCTAAGGACTCAAAGAGCTTTTGATGATAAGGCTTATCATTCAGCTATTAGGGAAGAGGATGCCGATGGGTTCACAGGGGTTACACTCCGAAGGGACTTGATAGAGGTAATTTATTCTGTGAAATTTTCTGAAAGAACAGGAATTTTCCCTCTTTTAAATTTCTTTATGTTTTCTCTCAAGTAATGTTGACATTAAGAGATGTAGAATTCTTTTACATGTGATTTGGGATCATAATCTTGTAAATATATAGTACTTTTATTAAATTCATCATATAAGAAGAAAATATTCATAAATATCTACATATTGTAGCAAAAATTTATGGGAGATGGTCTCACGGGTCATATTTGTGAGACGGATCTCTTATTTGGTCAATCATGAAAAAATATTACTTTTTGACAAAAATTTGTGTGAGACGGTCTTATGGGTCATATTCGTGAAACGGATCTCTTATTTGGATCATTCATGAAAAAGTATTATATTTTATGTTAAAAGTATTACTTTTTATTGTGAATATGAGTAGGGTTGATCCGTCTCACAGATTAAAATCCGTGAGACGGTCTCACATGAGACCCACTCTTACTTTCTATGCATTACTTTTTATTGTGAATATGAGTAGAGTTGACTCGTTTCACAGATTAAGATCATCTGTGAAACGATCTCAAATGAAACTCTATCCATATTGTATATATTGCCACTGCCTCTTCAAGTTCTCCTTTTATACCCTTCAACAAGGGGATGGGAGAGTTGGGAGCCACTCGCCCCTCAATTTCCTAAAAAATATTTTGTAGTAAATAAATTTTTATATAAAATAAAATAAAACAACAAAAAAATAAAACATAATTTAATAATATTTATTCTTCTTTCTCTTTCATTTTTAGCATTTCACCCATGTTAAGAACCTTTAATTTATATTTTCCGCATAAATTTGTAAAAAGTTATGCTGGTTGGATAATTATAACTATTTGTATACTTTTTAATTTTGTTTTGTAAGTGCACTTGCATTTTTTTTATACGAACAAACTATTACCATATTTTTCACTTTTTTATTGTTTTCATTTTCATTTTTATGGCGTCGATAAATCGTCAGCTGAAGTTTGATCAGTTTTGTGTGATGTTCAAACATTATTGGACTTTTGTCTTGCACTTTCCTTTTTCTGGTCTTGCATGTGCTATGCATTTGTTTCTTGACAAAAACTTGTGTGAGACGGTTTCACGCATCGTATTTTGTCTAAGACAGATCTCTTGTTTTGATCATCCATGAAAAAATATATTTTTTATATTAAGAATATTATTTTTATTATGAATATCGGTAGGGTTGACTCGTCTCACAGATAAAGATTCGTAAGACGGTCTCACAAAAGACCTCCTCTTTATTCTTTATGTATAAGAAAAAAAAATGATCCTTATAATTTCAAGAAACGAATATGTTTTTGAAGATAAGTACTGGTCAGAGGAAATTTTTATGAAATATTGAAAATTTTGTATTATATCTTGTAATCTTTAAATAATTTATTTTTGATAAATAGTTCTATTTTTTAATTCTAAATTTTCTTGTAAATATATATCTAACATAGTAAGTAGTATTATTATTATTGATATGATGATGTAAACAACCTTGAAATCAATATATTTATATTTAAAAAAATGTAATGTTTCTGAATTATTTGGAGAAAAAAATTTGTACCTTTACAAAAAAATTCTTACTCCGCGGAGCCACATATATGGCTATACGGGGGCCCAACATTTTTTTATCGTTTTAAAAATCTCAGAGTTTAAAATTTTAACTCGAGTAAATTAATAATTCTTGCTCCGCCGCCTGAACACAACTCATTGGTCATTTTATATATTAACGAAATGTATACTAGTCCTATCGCCATATTAAGTTGCCCTACTAGCTGGTTCATTCTAAGACTGAAGGAGTTTCCGAGGTAGGTGAATGGAGAATGGACACACACACATTTATACGAAATGTACTCTTAGTTTGGGTACATTTTCTCAAGGTGCTTATGAATTGAAAACAGTTAATTAGTATCACTCTTGGTTGGCATGTTTGGTACTGATTTCTGTAACATCTTAAACGGAACTCAAATCGTTTCTTGATTTGAATAACCGTAGTTTCTCACGTGTTGTACAGGTCGCTGGCGATACCCTAAGGTCTAACATCTCCATTCTCGGGCTGAAAATCCTACCCTACACCGAAATGTTATCATACATCGCATCCCTCTTCAAAAAGTACTACATAGAAAAGTCCACATACATTTACGTGCCAAACTTCAAGTCGGTGATCAAACATTTCTGCTTGCCGGCTTCTGGAAAATCGGTGATCCGGGAGATCGGAAAAGGTTTGAGGCTTGAAGAGATGGATCTGGAGCCCGCGTTGATGACATTGCATAGATTTGGGAATCAGTCTTCTTCTTCACTGTGGTATGAACTTAGTTACATGGAAGCCAAGGAAAGAGTTAATAAGGGTGACAAAGTATGGCAGATTGGGATGGGAAGTGGGCCCAAATGTAACAGTCTTATTTGGGAATGCATTAGGCCCATTATCGGAGAGGCCCAAAATGGTGTTTGGGCTGATTGTATTGACCAGTATCCGGTTTCAACAATCTAATCGTCGTATACTCACATAGGTAATGCTACTACTCATTCAACACATGACACGTGTGATCAGTGGATAAATCATAGTAACTCATTCAACCGTGATGTATAGATGCATTGTTCATGATTCATCACTCAGCATACATCATACATGTCATGTGTTGAGTGGATGAGAACATTACTTATATAAGTAGCATCTACCAAGCCGATCAGTTAATAAGTAAACCGAAAATTAATAAATTTTCTTTGGCTTTCCTATAAAAACTTTTTTCATTTGGAATAAAATATGTACGGTTCGGTTTTGATCTGTCTTTTGGTTTGAAACATATAAAATATGTACGGTTTGATTTCGGTTTAATAGACGGAACATAATCTGAAAATGACAAACCAAATCATTTATTTTTTTCTTTTCCAATTTCGCTTGTTGTGTGAATGAAACAAATGAAACTAAAATCTTAATTACCTCATGAATAATTTATTCGAAATTTGTGTAATATTTTGATTCAACCCTCCAATCATGTAGTATCAATGATTTTTTGCATTCGTTGTGTGCTTGTAGAGTCTTTTTTACGATTAATTTGGTTTATATTTAAATAAATATCATATCATAATTATGAAAATTATTGATGTATTAAACTATAATTTTGAAATAATGAATAAAAAAATGAAGAAACAAGAAAAAGAATTAGATAATGGGAAATGTTCGATAAAACGAACCGGGTCGGGGTCGAATTTCTTCCGTTTCCTCTTGAAGAAGAAAATAGTGTTTTAATGTTAAATCAGGAGGGCTTACGGAAGTTGATGAACTGTTAGAAGGTAAACCACACATACAATTTATTTATGGAAATTTCATCTATAGAGTACATGTGTTATATTGTCATCTAACATCGTTGCCCCGACTTAAAAGGAGTGTTTACAAAATATTATACTTTCAGAAAAATAATTAATTTTATAGATTGTCGACATGTGATAAGTGAAAAAAACAAGGCAAAAACTTGTGTGAGACGATCCCACGATTCATATTTTGTGAGACAGGTATATTATTTGGGACATCCATGAAATTTAATATTACTTTTTTATGCTAAGAGTATTACTTGTTATTGTGAATATCAGTAGGGTTGACCCGTTTCACAGATAAAGATTCGTGAGACCGTCTCACAAGAGACCTACTCAAAAAACAAAAGCGACTAGCGTTTTTAAAGAAAAATTATTAGAGGTTAGAATGAAGAGTATTCAAAACGATTTTCATTTATTTACTAAAATATGTAACCACTTTTGAAGATCAAAATTACCATGAGACCAAATCCGAGATTTTCATCAAATTAAGTAGAAGCTAACGCAAAATCATTGAGAAAAACACAAAAACTGATTTTTTAAAATAGCGAGAGAGAAGTCGTTTTTTAGAAGCTGTAACTAGGGATGTAAATGAACCAAACCGTTTGCGAGTTATTTGAAGCTCGATTCGATAAAAGCTCGTTTGGACTCGTTTAATGAGGTTCGTTAAGATAAACAAACCAAACTCAAGCTTTACAGTATTCGGCTCGTTAGCTCGTGAACATGTTCGTTGGTAAGTTCATAAGTAATCTTTTAGATGAAAAAATAATGGTTTTGATATTTGATTTATTGATTTTGCATATTATTTATGAAATATATAGAAAAATCTATTAAATTTATTTATTATAATAAATTTACAAATTTTAATAAGATATATATTTTTCTTTAAATATATAATTTATTTTTAATTAATTTAATGAAAATTTAAATGAATAATTCATATTTATTAAGCTTGTTTAGGCTCGATAAAGGCTTGAATAAGCTCGTGAGCCATGCATATATTCATTAAATAAAGTTCAAGCTTGGCTCGATTATAAACGAGTCAAGCTCAAACATTCAAAAGTTCGACTCGACTCGACTCGACTCGATTACATCCCTAGCTGTAACAGTCACTTAAACATGAGTAAACTGATCAATTTGATTGTCCCTATATTATTTGACTAAATTAATTATCTATATACATTATTATTCTGAAATTATGAATTTTCCCTTTCATCTCACAAATTCATTGATCGTTATCTAATTTCGGTTGCAGTCGTTATTTCTTTTTTTCAGTTGCCTTGCAGTTTTAGTCATTTCTTTGCGAGAGTTTTAACTTGCGGAAAAGAAATTACTAGAATTGCTAACAAATTACTGAAATTGCGATTAATTAGAAAATGAGACTAAAGCCTAATTTTGACAATATAAAAAACTAAAACTATTAAAAAAATGCTAGACGAATATTGCATTTTTTATTTTTTATTTTTAATGTTCAAAAACACATGATATAAATGTATTTTTTTTTAGCACTGATATATGTATATGTATTTGAATGATTATGTGAGTTTTTTTAAAAAAATTCATGTGAGAGTTAAAAGATTTGGGGAAAAAAAGAATAACGAAATAAATTGAAATTTGACAAATATAAATAATTTTTTAAAAAAAAATATTAAGACCAAAATTACATTTTTCTCCTTTATTCGATATGTTTGATTTTTACATCGTATATAAAAATTCACTTTCGTCTTTAGAATACATTTTAAAAAGGCAAAAACTTGTATGAGTCTATGAGACGGTCTCACGTGACGTATTTTGTGAGAAAGATCTCTTATTTGGCTCATCCATGAAAAAGTATTACTTTTTATGCTAAGAATATTTTTTATTGTGAATATCGATAAGATTGACCCGTCTCACAAGATTTGTAATACTGTCTCACAAAAGACCTACTCTTTTAAAAATCGTGATATGTTTGACTTATCGTTTATGCAATTTTTGCTTATAAATATAATCAAATATTAAAAGTATACTTCAAGAATATTAAAAACTACATAGAAGTTCAAAAACAAAACCCGAATCAACACAAGAAATTGAATTATTTTTTCATGTCAAATCACAAAATGCCCCGAGACCATAACATCGGTTCTAAGACAAAGAAGTTCTTTTATCACCTCGTGAAACCGGATACTTGTCAATGCAATCGGCCCAAACTCCATTTTGGGCCTCACTAATAATGGGCCTAACACACTCCCAAATAAGACTAGTGCATTTGAGCCCACTTCCGAAACCTAGCATCCATACCCTATCACTTTTATCAACTCTCTTTTTGGCTTCCATGTAATTAAGTTCATACCACAATGAAGAAGAAGATTGGTTCCCAAATCTATGCAATGTCATAAATGCTGGTTCCAAGTCACTCTCTTCAAGCCTTAAACCCTTGCCGATTTCTCGGATCACCGGCCTGCCGGAAGTTGGCAAGCAAAAATGCTGGATCACTGACTTGAAGTCTGGCACGTAAACGTTGACTGACTTGTCGATATACTTTCTTTTTGAGAATTGATATGATGTATGATAATATCTCAGAGTATGGCAGGATTTTCGAACCGACGACAGATATGTGAGCCTGTATGGTATCTCCAACCATCTGTAATACATACAAGTTTCGAACTTTAGGGGAAATTTTTTAACATGACAATTTACAATACTAAAGTTTTCAATACTTCACAATATATCCAAATTTGGGGGTTGGGGGGTGGGGGTGTGACAAAGTGGAACGGGCCCCCCTTGGCTACAAAAAGATCGACATATGGCTAGATAAATTCATTTTACGCAGTGGACGGACAGCAATTTCAATTTAGATTTACATTAAATCCCAAGACCGGCCCGGTACGATTCTTGTAAAATTTTCCAATGCGATCTCTCTCTTTAGAGGTAATTTGACAAAGACAGATCGAAATTAATGTACAAGGGCCAAAAAATAATTTATTGAAATTGAAATATTTGACCATATTCGTCTCCCAACTCCAAGCATTAATGAAGGAGACCTATAGTTAAGGTTATATACAATGCAACATAAAAATTCTCGTAAATCTGTCTCATAATTCAATTTTGAAATATGTTTCTCCAACCTGATATGATCCAATTAATGAAAACATATCGATTTTTATGTTAAATAGTATGGGTCAACCTATTTCACTGATATAGAATCATGTGATCGGAGATCTATTCATGCTACAACATGTGGAACCCAATTAGAAGCGGATATCAAATTTTGTTCAATTTATATATATTTGTTCAAATTTTGTTCAACTGGAAGACCAAAAGTCCATTTAAATTATCATATGGAACTAGTTTTAAAATTTTTCCAATCAAAAAATTATAAAACATTTTCAAAGTCAGATGGGACCATTTCCCAAGCTAAATATCATGACAGCCATTTTATTATATTATCCAACATATATGAGTTATATAAAATTTAACTGGCCATAAAGTATGCATTAATCTAAAAGAACTGTCAGAAACTACTCGTGTAGCTGAAAGAAGGGAGGATTTGGGCAATAATAGTAGAGAGTACGATTTCTTTTATCAATATTTTTTCGGACTCTTATGCTTATCATGCTAACGTAGTTTGTAGACTATTATGTTAATCCGATTTTATCCTTTAGAGTTTTATATAGTTTTGGGCAAAAACTTGTTTGAGACGGTCTCACGAGTAGTATTTTTGAGACAGATCTCTTATTTGGGTCATTCATGAAAATGTATTACTTTTTATGTTAAGAGTATTACATTTTATTGTGAATATCGGTAGAGTTAACCCGTCAATCGTCATCGGATTAAGACCGTAAGATGGTCTGACACAAGATCCACTCATAGTTTTGATCATCTAATTGATCTACATCTGATATAAATAATTGTGTTTGGTTGGAGAACTTAACCGATTTTAAAAAAATCTTTTGATAAAAATAACATTGTTTGGTTACAAAATCTTTTTTAAAAAACACTTATTTAATTAATTAATGTTCTTTTAAAAACTCATAACTTTCGACTTTTAGACTTTTACTTTTGTTTCAAAATAAAAATAAAAATATACATTTATCAAAACGTAAAATCAACTTACTTTTTTAATAAAATTTGACTTATTTAAAAAAAATTAAAATTACAATTTTTGTATCCAAACTCGCTAATCTGATTGCCAATTCCCATGAAAATGGTACTAAATGTGGGAAAAAAATTCAATTTATCGTGTTAAGACCAAATTTTGACCGTTAAAATTCCAAACGACTTCTATATATTAACTTATACGACGATTTTTGGATATTTTTTTTGAGAAAATATGAAATACGAAGTAGCTGCAAAGGAAGTAGATATAACCTGTATTATGTCTTTTCGTAGTGTAACCCCTGTGAACCCATCCGCATCCTCTTCCCTGAATGCTGAATAATAGGAGCTGTCATCGGATGATGTTTGGGTCCTAACAGTGGAAATCAGCTTATATTTTGCTGTTTTTCTTGCTTCTTTTTTGTTCGTCATCAAAATTGCAGCAGCACCCATCCGAAACATACAGTTGAGCAGCATCATGGACTGATCTTTTCCAGGATACCAACCGGTGGACAAGATCTCAGTGCTCAGAATCAGAGCGGTGGAATTCTCATGAGCTTTTAGTATGTTTTGAGCCATATCGACAGCTAATGCACTCGCGCTGCACCCCATCCCACTGATGTTGAAGCTTTTTATATCTTCTCTCATGGAGAATTTGTTGATCACGATGGAAGTAAGAGACGGGTTCGGGCAAAACCCACTGCAGTTCACGATCAGAATATCGATCTCTGATGGCGAAATCCGGGTTTTCAAGAGAAGATCTTCGACGACAGGGAACAAGACTAGATGAACTTCTTTTATGGCTTCTTGGTGGCTTGATTCTGGTGGGATGAAAGCTATAGCAGGAGGGAGATAGGTATGCTCACCTTGCCCTGATTGAACCAGCACTTTACTCATGAAAGCTACGCTTTCTTCGTCGAGGAAATCCAACTTAAGGGCATGCTCGATGTAGCCTGAGAACGGCACTCTACAGAAATTCGGAGGTTTTAGGCATGAGAAATCGAGCAAGTACACCGGTGAAGGTCTTGAAAAGCAGTGCTTTGATATGGCTACAAGAAGTAGTGATGAGATGGTGAGAAATTGGTAGAAGGGATCCCATTTTTGCAGGATGAATAAAGTTTGTAAGGATAACAAGATTACTAGGGTCGTGTAGTTCATGACTTCAGTGAGAAATGAATGGATTTGGGTAAAAAGAAACTTGTGGGAACTTGATGTTTGGCTTGTTTTGTTCATTGCTCGAGGATTTTGAAGGAAAGTGTTGAAATCTTGGTTTGAAGAGGGGTCCGAGAATGGGTTATAAGCCTATGATGAACTAGTTATTATTAATAAATTCCCTTTGCCACTTGCCTCTTTTTCGTTGTGGAATTATTAAACATTTATCTGATTAATATTTTATATATACATTTCTTTCTAATTTTTAAATGTTTGTTCTACATCTAGATCATTATTTATATAACCTACCAAAATTATAATGTAAAATTTTGAGAATATCAAATATGATTGTTGGAAGAAACACATACAAAAGGAGGAATCTCTTAGATGAAAGAAGAGTGATCGAGTACACAAGAAATGATTAATAGGCATCATTGTAATGAGCCATCGTTCTCGAATCACCATTGATGCACAATCTCTCAAGCAAAGAAATATCCATCTTCACGTTCGCGCATCACCTACATTATATCTGCTTAACCAATGAATACATTCGAGAATCAGGTCACGACTTCAAAGTCTACATCAGATCATCAAGGATCATTATAGTCGCCCTGATGCAACTTATTGCTACACCAAGACGCTACCTCCACGGCATTTCGAATCAAAGGGAGAATAATAACGATTGTAGATGTTAGATTGGATCACCGGACTTGTCGTTTGGATGATCGATAGTGGGTCAATTAGGGCTTGTCGTCGTGACTGACTAAGTATGCTCGGAGTTCTAACTTAGAGTATTATTTCAGTTGGAGTGGTTTGTATAATAGTTTTGTATAAATCAAAATCTTCTAGTGAAACTTTCTTGACACAAAGGAAGATGAGACCATAGAATTTGGTCGTGGACAACGTTCCAAAACAAAATGTGTGCGTTGATTTATTTGTTTTCACATTACCAATTTGAAACAATTATACTTTGATGTCAATTTGGCCAAAAACTTTATCATATCAGGTCAAGTTATTTCCGTATTTTTTTTATAAATCTAATCAACTGATTAATTTAGATCAAGAATAGTTTAATCGGTTGTTAATCCAACTTAAAGCACTTGTAAGATATCCCAACATGTGATATCAGAGCAGGTTTTTCTTGATTTTCATAAGAGTGAGTCTCATGTGAGACCGTCTCACGGATCATAATCCGTGAGACGGGTCAACAATACCCATATTCACAAGAAAAAATAGTACTCTTAGCATAAAAAATAATACTTTTTTATGGGTGACCCAAATAAGAGATCCGTCTCACAAATAATACCCGTGAGACCGTCTCACATGAGTTTTTGTCTTTTCATAATATCAAATCTTATTAACTATATATTTGTAAGTTGCAAAACTGAAAACCATATTTACTAAGACATTAAAAGTGTTGTTTTGTTTTTTTATCTGTTTTTATTGCATATATTAAAACATAATGTATCAGTTCCAGAGTTTGGACAGACTTGCTAAAATCAAGCAATATATCCAACTTTTATACATTATTTACATTAATTGTGTATGCTAGATGTCCGGGGAGAACTGTTAGTATAGAAAAACAAAAAATCTTGTCTAGGGGGAATAGCTTGATTTTATAATATTTGGCAAGGTATATTTTGATCATATATGATTCTAAACGTTAAACTTCGATTAGAATTGATATAAATTTAGTTAAGTGATATTATAAAGTGTAAGAGTTATATTGTTTAACAATTATGGATAAATTGTAAAAAGAGATAATTTGTGTTTTATCAGAATTAAGTGTTGTGTCAAATGTTACAACACTTAAGACAACATGCAGCGCTTATATTATATTTTGTAACACAAATTGACTTTAAATAAATAGATGGACAAGATTAAATTTGCATAAGTATATATAAATACTTGTACAGTGTCTTATGGCAAAAATTAATCACTAGAAAATCAAACCGTTTATAAAAACCTATCACTAGTGATCTTAATCAAAAGCAATTTCCTCAACAAGTTGAGAAAAATAAATGCTTTATAAACCAAATAATTAGAATAAAAACTAAAACAAGAAAGCAAAACGTGATGTCAAAAGAGAGCCACGAAAAACAATATTCAGCCAACTTCGTTACGATATTGTTTGCAGATGTCTCCAACATTCAAAGTAACACGTGAACCAGCACACTTCAAACTAGCAACGTCCTTGCAGAATACTTTCTCTGAAATTCTCAATGTGCAAAGATGCGTGTATGTATGATGGATTGAAGGAGAGAAGACTCGCACCAATGTCCTTGATCTCTTATTTATAGATAAGGACTTTTATCTCTACAAGGAAACCTATTTCATAAGAAAAGTAGAGTTTGATTAGAAATAAACTCTATTTAAGCATTGATATCATATCTCTTCGAATTATCGTACCAAATATTATATCTAGAAGATATTTCCATAATTAACTCATTATCATATAAAGGCAAAATCACATTAAATATTATACTCGATTAACTCAATTAGGAAAAATAATATTAGGGAAATAATTTAAATCTTAATGAATATATCAATTAAATTCGGAAATATTATTTCTTTTCATAAAGTATTGACAAAAACTTGTGTGAGACGGTCTCACGGGTCGTTTGTGAGACGGATCTCTTATTTGGGTTATCCATGAAAAAATATTATTTTTAATGCTAAGAGTATTACTTTTTATTTTGAATATGAGTAGGGCTGACCCGTCTCACAAATTAAGATATATGAGACGGTATCATATGAGACTCATTCTAAAGTATTTGAAGAAATAAAAGCGAGTTAAGTTTGATCAACGTGTTTTATAGGCTTATATAATTATAATCTTGGTAAACAAATATTGAAGTAAAGTGTGGAAATAAGTGTTGGAAAAATAAATTTCACTTATACGAAATATTCGTGTTACATGACTAAAACTTAAAATAAATAAAAAATCAACTCACGAGATTAAAATTACAAAATTTTACGATTTTAATATTAAGATGATCAAATCTCAAAATAGAACGATTTGGAGAACCAATATATATATATATATATATATATATATATATATATATATATATATATATATATATATATATATATATATATATATATATATATAGCATAAGTCAGCCTATATAGAAAGGAAAGATGGGTTTTATTTTATGCATGTACGTAGTGGGCAGAATTAATTCAGAATTGATTGCTATATTTATTTGGGTTTGACTTCGTGCAATAACTTTGAGTTCAATTCACATTTACTTCGTCAACTCCAAACCAGAAGGCAATTGGCAATTTAAGTTCATTTTGAATAAAAAAAAATGTTATCATGAATTTATTATTTTTTTTTACTTTTTTAGCACATGCAGTCTCTCTTTTGTCGGTAAAATATCAATTCATCAGTCAAAGATGTCCTATTACATATATATATATATATATATATATATATATATATATATATATATATATATATATATATATATATATATATAAACATTATATTTTTTTGGTGCATAAAGCAAAAAAAAGTTGCACTTGCCTCAACTTTAGGTGATATGGACTTATGTCGATGAGCATAGGTTGAAGCGTCGCAAAGATGGTTGAATTTTGAAGCCAAAAGTTGAAAATCTAACCCTAACCGTTGTTAAGATGTCTCATATTGGTTGGATATAATTAATAGGAGTTGCATATCTAGACTTAGACAATTCTCCTTCGTCAGTATTTTTGGGTTGAATTAGGTCCAAGTCGCAATCTTAACTATCATTAAAAGCTTACTCATATTTCTACTAATTAATTCGAATATATGACTTATAATTTATTATTAATTATAAAAATATCGGAGCTGATGATTGATATGTCCCTCTAAATTTCATTAAAATCATAATTGTCAACTTCCGGTGAATTAAAACCATCGATTTTAAAACTAGACTCATACCTATCCATCACGGCATTTTTTCTGCAGATATATTTGAGTCTATCCATCACGGCATTTTTTATGCAGATATATTGGTGCATTGAATATATATATTTTAAAGACAAAAATTTGTGTGAGACGGTCTCACGGGTCGTATTTGTGAGAAGGATTTCTTATTTGGGTTATCCATGAAAAAGTATTACTTTTTATGCTAAGAGTATTACTTTTTACTGTGAATATGGGTAGGGTTGATCCGTCTCACAGATTAAGATCCGTGAGACAGTCTCACATGAGATCCACTCTATTTTAAAATCGATGGTTTTAATTAAGAAGTTGACAATTGTAGTTTTATTCAAAATTAGAGGGATATATCACACCTATTGAAAAAATCGATTGGATTATAAATATTAGTGATTTTTGGCACGCTTTATTTGTACAATTTTTTATAATTAATTTGATTTATATAAATTAAAGTAATATTATAATTTCAAATATTAATGGAGTGTGATCCTGCAATTTATTAATTATATTTAAAAAGAAATTAAACCATAATTATGTAAAAAATTCTCTCTTTTTTGTTTAAATTAATAACAAAAATATATATATAGACTGAAATAAAAGTGGTTAGCATGTATCGCTTTGTGAAAGAACATGACAGCATAGTGTGTGATCCGACAAATTATTATCATTTCATGACATCATATTTAATGTTATAACTAATGCACTCCAACTGCCTACCCAAATTTCACTATTGATATTCACATCTTCCGTACATTAAATGAGAGGTGTCCGAATTTAATTTCTTCCATAATTTATATATACATATATTAATAAATATCAACTCAATATGGCCCTATCGGTACAAAATTTAAAAAATATTTTTGAAATAAATCATATGATGTAAAATTTGTGTGAGACGATCTCACGGGTCATATTTTGTGAGACGAATCTCTTATTTGGATAATCTATGAAAAAATATTATTTTTTATGCTAAGAGTATTATTTTTTATTGTGAATATCGGTAGGGTTGACTTGTCTCACGGATAAAGATCCGTGAGATTGTCTTACAAGAGACGTGCTCATCATATGAAATTTTCTATAAGACTTTCCATTGTAAATCTCCTTAGTACAAGCTAGAACGATTTACCTTTTCTTCTCGCATTTTACGTATCGGATTCAAATCTAGAACAATTACACAACCCTAAACTTAGAATAACATCTCTAATCGAAGACAATCAATCATGAGTGAGTCTCATGTGAGACCGTCTCACGGATTATAATCTGTGAGACGGGTCAACCCTACCCATATTCACAATAAAAAGTAATACTCTTAGCATAAAAAGTGATACTTTTTCATGGGTGACCCAAATAAGAGATCCGTCTCACAAATAATATCCGTGAGACCGTCTCACACAAGTTTTTGTCATCAATCATTTACCAATTCACACTATTGATGGGAGGGATAGTAGATTTGGTCGGGTTTTTTTTAGGCTCGAGGCATCACCAATATCATATGTTGTCGCGTACTATTATATATTCGATATTTGCATGTATTATATTGAGTTGGTCTCTAGTGAGACGGTCTCACGAATCTTTATTTGTGATACGGGTTAACCTTATCGATATTCACAATAAAAAGATATACTCTTACCATCAAAAGTATTATTTTTTCATGGATGACCCAAATAAGAGATCTATCTCACAAAATACGACCCGTGAGATCGTCTCACACAAGTTTTGCCCATTATATTAATTGACTATCTTTAGTTTTATGATTGAAAAGGTTTTGTATTAATACTTTCAATGGGTATATAATTGACATAGGATCTAGCTTGTGCTGTGATTCATATAATTTTACTATTATTCGTGTTTAATAATTAAAATTATTATTTCAACATTTATTATATATTGAATTATCTTTGTTTTAACTAAATTATGATGTTCCTTAATTTTTGAAAAAATTAATAATATCTTAATTCGAAATAAATACAAACGTAATAATTTTCTAAAGTGCTTGATATTTTTTATAATATCTAATAATAGTTCATTATATCAAACATGCGTATTAATTAGAAATAATTATATAAAACTTTTACATTTAATTTTGTTAGTAATCTATTTTTCTGATTTGTTTAATAAGAAATCTTGTAAATATTTCTTTTCACATTTCATTATAAATATTACTATTTTAGTTTGGCTAAAAGTATAAGTAAATTATGATCGATACGATTTCATAAATTATTTAGTAAATCTATTTATATTAATATGTGAAGTTTAAATAAGACTTGATATAAAATAATATAATGATAGGTGAGATGAATAATTATAACTACGTGTTGCGTGCTTATCTAATATTTTTATAATTCATTTTGTTTATATTTAAATTAATATCAAAATATAATTATAAGAAATTGTGATGGATCATACTGCAATTTTGATATATGAATTAAAAAATAAATAGAAAAATAAAGATACAAGTACAAATTAAACTCACAGTTTGATGTCTAATAAACAAAGACTTTATCCACTGAACTACATGTGACTTATATTAAAATTTTAATACTTTATTAATATATATAATTATTAAAACAGACCATGACACCAAAAAGTAGTGATTCAAAGTGTCTAAAACTTAATAATATAGTATAGGTAATTAGAGTTAATTAGATGACTACTATTCAAAAACCGTCAGCTAATTTAGATATGATTTTCAAAATTCTAAATTGTGACAGAATCAATGTTTAATAATTTCGTCGCAATTAGCGACGTTATGCGACGGCGTTGCCAATAATTGTGTCGTTCATTTTGCGACGAAATGTTTGATCCATCGCTAATTTTAACAACAGCTTTTCTAATTTCGTATTTAATGATGATTTCGAATTAAACTATCTCTAATTTAACTAACGACGGAGTTAGACAAACCGTCACTAAGATAACGATTGTTTCAATAACCGTGGTAAGTTTAATTTAAAAAAACCGTCTCAAAGTAACCTTTTTTTTTTGGGTAGTGAATCATTCATTAAAAATAATTAAACCAGACTCGTAGATTTATCGTGAGTTGCAAAATTTCTAATAAACACTCGATAGAGTTTGATTGTTTATCGAATCCAAATCTTAAAGTAAACGCAGCCCAACTAAATCCATTCAGCAAAAGGCATTGGTGGATAAAGTGCCGAATTTTAAATCAAAAAAGTTTCTTTTCTAGCCTAGTTTAGAATTGGGCCTATGATTTTTGAAAATTCATTTTTTATTTTTAATCCAAAAGTGAATAAATTATTTTTGAGAACACGTTTTATCCGGATATTAATTTTTCAAATTCTATATCATAAAACTTAATTTATTATTAATACGATATTTATTTAATATAGTAAGTATAAAATGAAGATTTTAAAAACTAATTGAAAATTTAGAAATTATCGTTTTATTTAAATTGTAAGTTTTGGTTCTTGGATATGTGAGCTTTTCCATTTTTTGATGCATTCAACCCGGAATGTATCTTTATTCTCGAATGATGAGAATCAACACGCAGCAAAGAACCAGCTCGGAAATTCGGGACCGGAGTTCGAAAGTCTATAAATAGGTCATTCGAGATTCATTCCGATTGCACCATGTACATATTATCTCTCTCGAATCTAGTAGTATCTTAGGCTTTTCTAGTCGATTCAATAGTCGAGGAGAGTGATGAAGCGCTTCCATAGTAGGCAACAACTCCAGGATAGGTCAACAAAACGAGCGTCCCCAAAGGACTAGCGACGGAAGAAGGTATAACCCGAAAGCCCTAGTACAATAACTTGAGAATAAGATGTTAAGGTCATCTCCGACCCATAGATCTATTTTGGTGCAGTTTCTGCACCAAAATAGTGCAGTTTCTACATCAAATATAACATTCATCTCCAACCCATTTACTTCAAATCTTACGCTAAAGACAAAAACTTGTGTGAGACGGTTTCACGGGTCGTATTTGTGAGACGGATCTCTTATTTGGGTCATCCATGAAAAAGTATTACTTTTTATGCTAAGAGTATTACTTTTTATTGTGAATATGGGTAGGGTTGACCCGTCTCACAGATTAAGATCCGTGAGACGGTCTC
Organism: Primulina eburnea; assembly: GCF_022965805.1. Classification (NCBI taxonomy): domain Eukaryota; kingdom Viridiplantae; phylum Streptophyta; class Magnoliopsida; order Lamiales; family Gesneriaceae; genus Primulina; species Primulina eburnea. Next base: position 33,683,997 of record NC_133112.1, on the reverse strand, counting down.
ACATGAGACTCACTCTACGCTAAAAAGTATATTCCTAGAATATTCTTTTTGTTTAATATTTATTTACAAATTTAACAATATAATTATAATTAATGTTAATATTAGTATTAATTATTAAAATAATATATTATTGAATATATTATTATTAAAGATATCTAATTATTAGCGCTATTTTAGCTCCGTTGGAGAACAATCCTTGCACCAAAATGGCTGATCTTTTCTGATAAGAAGCAAAGTTGCATTATTATATGTTTTTTTTTTAAAAAAAATAAAATAAATAAAGAAACAAAAAAATCGCTGGTCCGTGAGTTATCGTTCGAAGCGTACAAATCAATGGACCATACGTTAGATGTTTTTATAGAACCAAACAAAAAGCTTCAATTCCAAGCCATATCTATTTTGGAATAGTGGGTTGTCCGAAAACTGCGTGCACCGTTTTTCCACTATAATATTTTGTATCGGTGTTTTGAAAATATGAGTTTTCCCTTTTTAATCTCTCGAAATTAACTTAGGGAATTGGGAAAACTATTAAAATTTAAAAAGTTCAAATTGAAAGAACCGATTTTATTTTTATAATTCTAAAAAACCCATTTGTCAAACAAAAACATAATTCATTCTTTCAAGACCCTTGAAAAAAATATTTCAAACTTAATGATTTCTCAGTAAATAAATAATACAAACAAATTATGTAAGAAATTATCTGTATTTAAAGACTTAATGAGTTTGGGATGGTAAAAACTAATATTTAAATAAAATAAAACTAAATTTTTAAAATGATTTATTTTTTGATAAAGATAATGAATCAAATCTACTAAAAAATAAGTTTTTATAATATTTTTTTATTTAACAAAAGTGTAATGTTTTTTTTTAATTTGAGAACATAAGTTTTTTTTTTGTTTATCAAAGTTAATTACTCTAAACTCCTCAACCTTAATAATAACTGGTTACTCTGCACATACGATGCGTGTGTGTACAGTTTGTTTTATCATTATCGATGGACTCAAGCGAAATTTGAAAAATTATGGAGGGATTAAATTGATATTCGAATTGTTGAAATAAAAAAATAAAAATAAAAGTGTGTGTTGAAATTAAAAAAATATATAATATTAGTATCATATAAAGGAAAAGTTGGAAGAAAAAATTGGTGTCCTTCCTAGGTGGTTACTATAATGTCCTCGACTTTAATAAAATAGAATAGATATATGTATATCCCACAATTTATAATTCAAAATTTGCTAATTGCTAAGCGAGTGTTTGCAAAAAAATATATATACTTTTGTAGAAGCGATTAAATTTATAGATTAGAAAGAAGTGATTAGTATTTGAAAAAAAAAATGAATACAAAAAAATCAGAATTAGATAGTGTATGATAAATAAGTTATTCTAATTCTAATATACTAGCATAATCACTTTTGGATAATCAAATCGCCACATTACCAGTTTCTGGATTTCAATTAAATTAAACAAAAGTTAACGCAGAATCTGAGTTTAAAAATATATTCAAAATCCAATAATCACTTTTTTTTTAATGATCGGCTACTTAGAGAATCTTGGAGAATCCCCTTCATCTTTTCATTCGTCCCCACCATTTTCTTTATCATCTAATACGTCCCACCAAGAACTAAAGAACCACAATTTGTTTATGTATGGCTAAGCCAATTATTTCCTCGTACATTTTCACATTCTTTATGCTATCGCAATTAATCTTATCAAGAAATGAACATATCAATCAACTCAAAGTCACAACTCCTCCATTGCCGATTCTCCCCTTACCTTCCTACTCCCAATTGAAATGGCAACAAAGGGAGATCATAATGTTCCATCACTTCGGTGTCAATACCTTCAATGATTCAGAATGGGGCACGGGGAACGAAAGCCCGGCTATTTTCAACCCGACGGGACTCGACACCAACCAATGGGCGGACGCTGCGGCCGAGGCCGGAGTCTCCCTCGTGATACTCACGGCCAAGCATCACGATGGGTTTTGCTTGTGGCCTTCAAGGTACACTGATCATTCTGTCGTTGGAAGCCCTTGGAAACATGGGCGTGGAGATGTGGTTCGAGAGTTCGTCGATGCGATGAAGGCTCGAAATGTGGATTCGGGATTGTATCTGTCGCCGTGGGATCGACATGATTCAAGATATGGACATGCTAACAAGTACAATGAATATTACTTGGCTCAATTGCAAGAACTTCTTAAGAGGTACGTATGTTATACTTTATATGTAGGTTTCTTAGAGGAGCATGAATTAATTAATTAATTAATCACTCCAAATTTGAGCAATCAAAACTTGAAAATAACATAATATATCTAATAAATCAAGTTCATTTTCTTCCTAGTTCATAGATCCCAAAAGGCGCGCCCACGCACACACGTATATTTTATATTTATGTTTAAATCTATTTAAGCTTTTATTAGGTTTTCGAGAATTTATAATTTTGATATATTTTTATATAATTTCCTATATAAGTACATACAAGCATATTTACCACAAAAATTTATCGAGTAGGTCTCTTGTGAGACGATTATCTGTGAGACCCTACTGATATTCACAATAAAAAGTAATACTCTTAGCATTAAAAATAATATTTTTTCATGTATGACCCAAATAAGAGATCTGTCTTACAAAATACGACCCGTGAGACCGTTTCACACAAGTTTTTGTCAAATTTATCAACTAGAGATTTGAGCTATCAATATACAAACTTATTTTTCACAAACATAAATTTTTAATTCAAAAACTATTAAAGGAGTGATATTTACGCTTCAAATTTTGTTAATCATACTTCATCCTACATTTTTTATTCATGAGGTGACCATAATACCCTTTGTTAGTCTTATTTTATACATATAGTTGCACCTAATTAAAGCTCTAGTTAATGTTTTTCCATTTTATTCATTTATTTCCGTAACATGAATATTCTTTTTTTTTCTTTCATTTAAGTTTTTCTTATTTAATAAACAAATTAAAATTTAAATAAAATTTTGACATAATTTCTGTATTATTTAGTAATTCTAAAAAGGCAAAAACTTGTATGAGACAGTCTCACGGGTCGTATTTTATGAGACAGATATCTTATTTGGGTCATCCATGAAAAATATTACTTTTTATGCAAAGAGTATTACTTTTTATTGTGAATATCGGTAGGGTTGACCCGTCTCACAGATAAAGATTCGTGAGACCGTCTCACAAGAGACCTACTCTTCTAAAAAAATTTGTGATGAATTTAATAAAATAATAATATTGTCTATTAATTCTACATCTTTAAATCATTATCCGCCTAGATACATAAAAGTATATCAAATATTATTTTAAAAAACAGATCAAAACCGAATAATATTAGTTATAGTTTAATTAAATGCAATTCATATAAAAAAAATTGTAATTTTTGCAGGTATGGAAGTGTTCAAGAGATATGGTTTGATGGAGCAAAAGGTCCAAATGCCCCAAACATGAGTTACTACTTCAATGATTGGTTTTCAATGGTGAAGGAATTGCAAAGTACAATCAACATATTCTCCGACGCCGGACCAGATGTCCGGTGGGTCGGGGACGAGAAAGGGTTCGCCGGTAGCACTTGTTGGTCCACCATCAATCGGACCTCTCTATCAATCGGCAATGCTAGCATTGTTGAGTAAGTAAAGTGAATTTATTATGAGTAGGTCTCTTGTGAGATGGTTTCACGAATCTTTATATGTGAGACGGGTCAACCATATCGATATTCACAATAAAAAGTAATACTTCTTAGCAAAAAAAATAATATTTTTTCATGGATGACCCAAATAAGAGATCTGTCTCACAAAATACGACCCGTAATATCGTCTCACACAAGTTTTTGTCTTATTTTATCACTTTTTTTAAGTAAAAAAATTCAACAAATTTTTAGTGTTATAATGTGTGTTAATTAGATAGCTTTCGCTTTCATAATAAATTAAAACTTAAAGTTTTAAGTTTCGAACTATTGAAGTGGGACGGGTTTCCCGCAAGGAAAAATAATTGATGGGTATCTTTTGCAATTTTTATGGTGCAGCTATATCAACAAGGGTGACCCGAAAGGGACGGATTGGCTGCCAGGCCGAGTGCGATGTTTCCATCCGAACAGGTTGGTTTTGGCACAAGTCACAGTCACCAAAAAAGCTAAGTGAACTCCTTGAGATTTACTACAATTCCGTGGGCCGAAACTGCGTGTTACTCCTCAATGTGCCACCAAACTCAACCGGACTAATACCCGAGTCCGATGTGCGAAGATTGAAGCAATTCAGACGAGCCATCGACACCATCTTTTCCTCGAACTTGGCCTTAAAATGTTCGGCCCATGCAAGTAGCCAACGCGGAGGCGAAAGTAGTGATTATAAACCCGAAAACGTGCTAGATGATGACCATCTGTGGACATATTGGGCTCCGAGTGAAAAGGAGAGAAGAGGTCAGTGGATCCAGTTTAGGGCGAAAACGGGGAAGATCAAGTTTAATGTAGTTAGGATTCAGGAAGCCATTGGACTAGGCCAAAGGATCAAGAAACACGAGATTTACGTCGACGACGGGGAGATGGTTGCGAAGGGAACCACAGTAGGATACAAGAAGCTGCATAGATTGGAGAAGGGTGCCGTTGAAGCATTAGTGTGAGGATCAAGATTGTGAAAGCAAAGGGGGTGCCTTTGATTTCGTCTTTCGGGTTGCATTTCGATCCATTTTGGAATCCTCAAGGGGAAGTTGATTCATAAATAATTCACCAAGTTGGCATTCTTGTGGTGTTATTGGTTCATATGACTTTTCTCACTATCTATCTTTAAAATTTGTTCAAAATAAATATATAAATTTATACTGTATCATTAGTCTTATATTTGTAATTACTTATCCGGTTATCCCTCTGTTTTTGCCAACTTTTTATGAGATGATTTTGTCTAATTCTGTTGACCTTCTTTTACACCATATCCCCTATATAACAGATGACGTCTCCTTAGAAACAGGGAGTCTTTTTTACATCTAAAAATGATGATGGAAATATATCAAGCAAGCATATATTTTCTAATAGATAAAAGCAAGCATATAATTTCATGAAATATATTTCATACGCAGATAAAAGCATCCACAGTCGACAATTGATGACTTCCTACTCACAAACTTATGCATCGATTGTCCTTGAACGGGCACGAAGATGGAGCCCTCCATTGATCTGCAGCGTTAGCATGGTTCTGTACTTCACCGGTTTCGTTTCATCTACTAAATTGAACACGAAGGCGCTCAGCAATACCGACGCAAAAATTTTCATCTGCCTGTAAGCAAATTCTTTTCCCAGACAGATCCTTGGTCCCGCCTGCATACCATAACTTGGCTTTCGTGAACCAATCAATATGCATTAAGATCGGTCAAAACAGAATCGAACTAAAGAACGAGCTTACCTGAAAAGCTGTGAATTTAAAAGAGCTTTCATGCTGAAAAACTCCATTTTCATCGAGCCATCTCTCAGGACGGAAAACCTCAGCATCCTCACCCCACAAAGATTTCATCCTTCCCATAGCATAAGGTACATATGAAATCAAGTTTCCTTTCTTGATACTGAATCCATCTGGTAAAGTATCATCCGAAAAACACATCTTTCCATCCTATAAATGAAACCATGTAGTAAGAAACCTATAGATACGTCTATATGCAATCTTAAACAGAAATCGAAAATCGATTGTTACTGCTGGCACTGCAGGATATAGTCTGAGAGTTTCACTGAGAGCAGCATGGAGAAACTGCATCTTATCTAGTGCTTCTTCCGTAATACTCTTCGCTATTTCATTGATACTCGAATTTTCTTTAAGATTTGCTGCCTCCTGCACTTCTTTTACAATCTTTTCTTGTACTAGTGGGTGTTTGCACATCATGTAAAAAAACCATGAAAGAGTACTAGCTGTCGTGTCTTTTCCGGCAATTATAAAACTTAGTATTATGTCCTTCAGGTACTTGGGATCTGTTTCATTCATTTCAAGAAACCTCGACAAAATATCTCCTCTAGTAACCTGTAATCCAAATATACAGATTCTTACCATCATTAATCAATTGGAAAGGATTCGATAATATTTTTAGTTAACTCACTTGAAGGTCGTCTTTGGGTTTGTTCACTTGTTCAGTCTTGCTTTGTATGACCTTGTAAACAAATGCATCCACGATTTTCATACATCTCTTCAATGTGGCTTCTGAGCCAACGTTGAGGAACTTTTTGATTGGCCACGACATGTCCACATAACGGTAACACGTCATTTCACTTGCTTCATCAAATGCCTTGGAAAATTGGGTACCTTCATCTGTTCCACGCATGCTGTCTAGATCCACACCAAGCACAACCTTGAAAACCGAGTCTAACGCACCTTTCATGAACAAATCCTGAAAATGTCCAATGAAAATTATTCATTTCCTGTCAAATAAAGTATTAGGAATGATTCTTTTATAGTTTGTTTATATCAAGAAATGATAAATACTTGGATTTCTATCATCTTATTCGAGGTCGTAGCTTCAGACACTATCTTTGCAAGTTTAGCTGCATTTGTCTTAAACACGCCAGCTGCTAAAATCCCTCAAGTTTCTCGTGGAAAATTCATAACTCGACATTTTTCTTTGGTGGCGCCACCTTTCACCGTCAACTGTAAAGATCCCGTCCCCTAGAAGACCTTCCAAGATGTCGTGGTGAAACGACCCCTGATAAATTCAAATTTTTGGGACATTATAGAAGGTGAGAATTGAGAAAACCTTGGTAGTAAACCCAATACAAAATCAAGAGCACAAAAATACAAGTTTCCTACGTCACAATTAGTATATGTATGAGGATATAAGGATAGATGGTACCACCACCCTGTACAAGATCCTCAGCTATATTTTTATCAAATCCAATTCAGATAGTAATATCCACAAAGCTGAGTGTCGGAAAGCTCAGACTCCTACTTTCCTGAAACCAATGGCTTACTCAAGCCAAGCTTACTGAATAGAAGCCAACAGAAAACTCCCTAAACTCGGACTCGAAAATGGAATTCGAAGAAAAGGGGATTGCTCTCATATGATACATTTTAGGGGACCCAGTATGGAGCTAGTGGTCTCCTTGTGATCTTATTCTTATTGTGCGCCTTGTGAGCACGTTTGGATCCGCAACCGCAATCGCTCGACTATTCCCCTGATCCAAACCCAGAAAGGACCTGAGGGAACTGCAGCATGGGGGATGTCCGCATCTTGTTGCTAGGCTCAATCGTCAGAAACTGGAAAGGTCTAACTCTTCAGTGATTGAGGAGTACATCTTACGCTATGTGAGAGATCATAGAGTAAATATTCTCGTACACCACTTATGGTAACCTTTGTTTTTCCTAATTGACTAAATGTAAATTAAAAGTCTATAGCTGCAAATTATGTCTCTGTCTCAATCCAAGTTTGATTTCAAATATTCAAGAACAGTGATTTAGCAATCTAAATTTGAATAACCATCCATATTTCTATCACTCTTCGTCTCAGAAGTGGAATGAAAATTGATAATCTATGAGAAATATTTATCCTAGCTACATCAGGAAACCTTAACACTAACAGTAAGATCACTTTCCCACTTCGTTTTCTTTTTTTTTTATGACTAAAAGCAACCAAAAGAGCTTGAAGCATTATAAGCACTCTTCACAACCAAGAAACATGTTTTTGACATTCAATGATGAAGCAAACCTAACCATAATGATTTTTTCACTTATATCTCACATATTTTTACAGGATGTAGCACAAGTAAAACTATAGTGGATGACAACCACGCAATTCAAACATTTTAAATCATAAGACAACCCGAAATTTTTCGACAAGTCCCCTAGCAAAACAATTGTTCTTTACCAACTATTTGAAGACGGCATGAGAAACTCATTATTATTGAATAAAGCTCGCGTCGCTACACAAAAAGTAATGTACAGGAACGACAATGCGACTACTCACATTCTCTAAGGCATAAAACATCCCAGACTACATATTTTGATCCTCTTCTACACAGCCAATTGTCGTCACAATACCAAGAAAATAATTGAATGTCCCGAAAAAGAATCTGGAATACTCCAAAAGTAAACAGAGTGCGAGGAGAAATTAATTACCTTTCCGTAGTTGGCAAAATTTGTTTTGAGAAAGTACTCAACAATTGCAGGATCAGAAGTGTAAATTTCAATATTATCCAGATAAACGATTCTGAAAGTCATGTTCTTGCGGGTCAACTCAGTGAGGTAGTCATAAATGTTGTTGAAATTAAACAGCAGATGCAAAATCGTGCCTCCGAATGGATGATACTTTCTCTTGTCGTTTCTTGAAAATCTGAAGATAACCCATATCAGAAACACCCCAAAAATTGCAGAAAAAGTTGGGAGAAACATAGGATTCATGTAAGAACTTCGTGCTCCTGAGCATGTATTAACAAAAATTCTCACAACTTTTCCTACTGTAACTGACTGAAACTCTGTGTCTGAAATGAAAGGGCGGAAGATGGAGAATGCCGTGTGGGCCTTTAACCGAATAATTTCACAAGTAATCAAGAAATTTGTTGACTCGCCACTCACCAAGTCTACGGACCTCAATTTCCTTGTTCCTTTTTGCCTTTCCGCCAAGTGTTCATAGACCAACTATTTCCCGGGAAAAAAGAAAAAAGAAAAAAGAAAAAAAAGATACAAATTACAATAATATAATAAAGGCAAAAATTTGTATGAGACGGTCTCACGGGTCGTATTTGTGAGACGGATCTCTTATTTGGGTCATCCATGAAAAAGTTTTACTTTTTATGTTAAAAGTATAACTTTCTATTGTGAATATGGGTAGGATTGACTCGTCTCACAGATTAAGATCTGTGAGACGGCTCATATGAGACGCACTCTATAATAAATTTAAAAATCACGAAACACATTGAAGCATTGATATCGAGCATTGCATAATAAAGAGCGATTAATAATGAAAAAATGGTTTTATTTTTAATGTAATTTTAGTTGTTTTAAGTTAGATAAAACTATATAAACAACATAAATTTAAGATTAAATACGTAAATTTTCTAGTTCTAAAAAATCATACAAATTTTAAAAATATAATAATTAATAGTTTCCAAACAATCTACAAAATTATATTGTAATGTAAATAAGTTCATTATCAATTACTGTGTCATATTTTTAAATAAAATATTCTTGATTTTTTTTTTCAATATTTATATATTATCGTAAACTCATTTAGATTCAAAAAATAAAATGAATCTCTTTTTATAATTGTTCAAATTTAAAAGTGGATATTACATTAGCATGTTTAACTTTAAATGAGATTGTCAATGAGGTCTTGATCCAATGATTAAGGTTGAGATCTTGAGACTTTTTGGTATCAAGTTCTAGTCTCATCTAGTGAGGGTAGTTTTCCTAATATATTTAGGTAGATTTAGTTGTTTGTTTTTTTTTTTTTTGCTCAAGATAAACAATCTCTGGTCAATGTTCAAGTCTCGTCAATAATGCGAACAGCTACATTATATCTTTGTAATTTAGAACAATATCATACATGTACTCTAAAAAAAAGTTAAACGAGATTAAATTTAGTTTAAGCGAGTGTTTAGAACACTGGCTTTTTTTATACAACACAGCTCAAGAGAACTTAAATAAATATAATAAGAGTCGTTATTATATATTATTAGGCTATTAAGATGAGCTTTTACAAAGCTTATAAGCTATGAAAATTTTATTGTAATTTTTTAAAAAAACAACTTATAAACTTTTTTTTAAAAAAAAAGTGGGGGAGATCCACATTTATTTTTAAGATCTTATTTGAATGTCTTTGAAATACCAAATTATCCTTCAAAATTTTTTATAACATCTCAAATATATTCTCCTATAACATAATATATAAATGTGAAAATCATTTTTTCAATCCGTTATGTTTGTCATTTTGCGATTTTAGTAATCTGTGTACTCAATTTAAAGTCTTAGTTATGTATATTTACTTAGGTATGAAAACTAGTTTTCATTTCTTCAAAGAAGATGTTTAAAGTTGAATGAATGGTTTATTCAGATATAAGGAAATACTAGTAATTTCATACAGAGATGTGGCCATCGAATGGTGGGTGCATCGATCTCTATTGGGTGTTGTTTTAGAACTTAGGGTTTGAGCATTGTTCATCTGGGAAAGGATAAGAAGCAGGCAGGCTGCTTTTCAATCCCTTGAATGGTTGCTTCATTTTTATTTTATATGTTAATTTACTTTTTTTATTTATTGTTTTAGAGTAGTTGATGATTTGTTATATGTAGGAATTTATAAAATATTGGCTAGAAATTTTTTTTTATTTATTGTTTTAGAGTAGTTGATGATTTGAACCTCTCATCTTCGACAATCATGTTATGTAAAATAATGCATGCTAACATTATATATTTTACTTTTTTCTGTACCAATAACGAGCTGGACATCTGACAATTGCCCATCGAGCTTGGAGCACCCCAAATGCTCGTTCAACATCTTTTTTTGCAGACTCTTGTCTTTCCTTAAAAAGCCTCCTCTTTGGATCCTCCGGTCAAGGAAAAGCCTTAACGAAAGTGTCTCATTCCGGATATATTTCATCTGTTAAATAATATCCCTTCGTATATTGAGTATGTTAAATAATACCCCCGCGTGTCAGCAAATCAGCGACGGTATTTCAATTTCTAAAAAGCCGTCGCTAATAGCGACGGTATTTCAAAAACCGTCGCTAATTGTCCAATTTTTTTAAAAAAATAAACTAACGCAAGAGCGTTTAGTTATTTGAACATCCCATACCCTCTCTCCTGTGGGTGGGCGTTATAAGTTATAACGCCCACTCACAATGGAGAGGGTAACACCCATTTAACACCTCATTGTGGGTGTCTTAATAGCCAAATATTATTGGTATTATAATAATAATAATAATTATTATTATTATTATTAAACATTTTTTTTATTATTTTAAATAGTATTATGAGTGGGTCTCATGTGAGACCGTCTCACGGATATTAATCTGTTAGACGGGTCAACCCTACCCATATTCACAATAAAAAGTAATACTCTTAGCATAAAAAATTATACTTTTTCATAAATAACTCAAATAAGAGATCCGTCTCACAAATTTGACCCGTGAGACCGTCTCACACAAGTTTTTGCCTAGTAGGGTGTGTTTTATGTGAGACCGTCTAACGGCTCTTAATCTGTGAGACGGGTCAACCCTATGGATATTCACAATAAAAAGTAATATTCTTAACATAAAAAGTGATATTTTATCATGGATGACGTAAATAAGAGACCCGTCTCACAAATACGACCCGTGAGACTGCCTCACACAAGTTTTTGCCAATAATTTAACTGTTGTACAACCATATCGAATAAAAAATGTAAATCCAAAAAAAAAAATTATGTAAACTTCTCCAACAGAACCTGAATTTCGCCTAGCCACCGCTTTGTCTGCCTAGCCTGTCTAATACGAAACATGTCTCGTGAGAATAGAGTTCGAGATATGAGCAAGGACGTGACCGACCAAATCTCCCGGTACATAAGAAAGAGTATAAATATGAAGGTAAAAATTTGTGTGAGACGGTATCACGGGTTGCATTTTGTGATACGGATATCTTATTGGGTCATCCATGAAAAAATAATTTTTTTTATGCTAAGAGTATTATTTTTTATTGTGAATATCGGTGTGGTTAATCCGTCTCACAGATAAAGATTCGTGAGACCATCTCACAAGAGACCTACTCAAATATGAATATACAAGGATGTGACCGACCAATATTATAAGTATGATATTTTTCGAACTCTGCTTTAGAGATGTCAATGGAGTGGGTTTGGGGCGGGTTTGGCTAAACCCAATACCCTCCCCATGAAAAAAAAATTGACCCATTACCCGCCCCACCCCGTTTAAATATTTTTCGGACCCACCCCACCTCGAATACGAAACGGGGCCGGGTTGTAGTAACCCGATTCCTAATTTGAGTTAATTATCGGATTAATTATATTTTCGGTGGGATCGGAAGGACCGAACAAGTTCGGATCGTCCGATGAGTTCGGATCGTCCGATGAGTTCGGATCGTCCGAGCCAGGTGTCGGACCGTCCGAGACAGGTGGCTGGACACGTGGAAGGGTTCTGGACACGTGGTAAGGTTCGGATCATCCGATTGGGGTTCGGATCGTCCGAGACAGGTGGCTGTACTCGTGGAAGTCATGCAAGGATCGGATCGTCCGATCAGAGTTCGGACCGTCCGAAGTGTGCCGGATCGGAGCTTCCGAAATGGTTCGGATCGTCCGAACATTGGCTATAAATAGAGGCGCGAGGCTTCATTTGTGACTCGCCAATTCAGAGAGTTCCATAGCATTTCAGTCGTTTCTGTGAGATTCTAGTCTTTTTCCGAGGTTCGGGCACTAGCGGGGAGCTGCTGGTCTTGTAGCGGAGCTGTGCTCTAGTTGGGAGCTAGCGGCATCAGTGGGCTAGCGACGGACGAAGGTTTGGAATTGTATCAGTATTATCTCAGGATTATCTAGTTAAGTCTGGTAGATAAGTTTTAGTGATGGTTTTCACTTGATGAATAGGCTTGGACTAGACCTGTTGTCTGGTTATTCCAGTGGATTAGGATTGCTGTGATAGAGGTACGAAAGTACTATCCGAGATATCCTGGTCGAGTATACATTCTTATATGTGTTGCATGATTATGTGGTGCATTGTTATATGTCATATGATGCATGCTATTATGTCACGATTTATGATGCATGTTGCATTTCATGTTGAGCCGTATCTCCTTCGAGATAGCCTTTACTGTTGAGCTGTATCTCTTTCGAGATAAGCTATATATCTTGTGGGGCCGCTCAGCCCTGTCTTGTCTTGTGGACGCATGGACACCGAGAGTACACAGTGGCCGACGGGTCGGGAGGGCTTCGGTGATCCGGGACATTTTAGGTCCACGTCTGTTCTTGCAGTGGATGCAGTGACCCAGAGGTAGTACCGCGCGGCACTATCCACTTGGCGCCTCTAGACTGAGCATTTTGAGATCTTTTGTGACTCCTGTTTCTTGACTACCTTGGTATCATATCATAGCATGTGCATTTCATATAGGTTTGTATACTCATGCTTTTGTACTGGGCGTTCTTATCGCTCACGTCCTCGGTTTTGTTTATCTTGGACACCCCATTTCCACGGGGCAGGCCTCAGGTTGGATGGCTCAGGAGGAGCAGGAGGAGGACATTGAGTAGCTGGTTGGTTTAGTTTTCAGTGTTTTCCATTTGATTTGATATGATTGTAGCAGATACTTTCAGTTAGTTGAGTATTTTGGATTTCGATTGGGTTGTATAAACTATTGTTGTTAACCATATTTCCGCTGTTATCTCTGATTTTTATTATTTAAGTTAATTGCATGCTTAGTTCTCAACTAGTAGGTGATTCTGGAACGGGTCACTACATTTATGGTATCAGAGCATGCTTACAATTTTGGGATATAGATTTCTGTTTTGGGATTTTCGTTGACCATTTTACCCCATTCTATCTTGTAGCGATGGCTGACCACTTTGATGACGAGAGTAGTCAGGGGAGTGTAGGTCGTTGGGGCGACCAGGATGATCATAGGCGTCATCGTGAGCATCGTCATCGTCGGGATGGTCCTAGGCGTTTTGAGTTGCATCGTTTTATTCAGATGGGGCCTAAGCCTCTAGTCGGTGGAGAGACTCCCGATGATGCTGAGGACTGGTTAGAGCGCATGGAGAGTTGTTTCCGTGCATTTCAGTGCACCGAGGAGCAGAAGATAGATACCCTTAGCTTTCTTCTCGAGGGCCGTGCGCGCAAGTGGTGGCGATCGACTTCTGCGCCGATAGTCCAGTCCCAGGGTAGGGTGACTTGGGCCGATTTCCGTGCAGCTTTCATGCAGCTGTATTTTCCTCCAGCCCTTCGCCAGGCGAAGACGATTGAGCTCCTGAACCTTAAGCAGGGGAGTATGTCTGTTGATGAGTATCAGCAGAAATTCTTCGAGTTGTTACCCTTCGCTCCTCATATCAGTGGCAGTTCTGAGGCCAAGTATGACCATTTCCTCCAGGGTCTTAACCAGGAGATCTTTGACCGAGTCACTGTCTGTGATAATCCTACTTCTTATGATGGGTTAGTGAACCGGTATCGCCAGGCAGAGATCAGTCTCCAGCGTGGTAGGGCTATTCTTTCTTCTAGACCTCCGAGTACTTTGAGGCCTCGATCTCAGTCGTTCAAGAAATCTGGTTCGTCTTCTTCTGGATCTGGATCTTGATCTAGCGGTGTTTTCCGTTTTGGTAAGAAGAAGGAATCTTGTGCGCATTGTGGGAAGAACCATCCATCGGAGCAATGCCGAGCAGCCGCAGGAGCTTGTTATCAGTGCGGAGAGATGGGGCATATTAAGAAGAATTGTCCTCAGTTGCGAGGTGGAGCAGGATCCGGTTCTGGATCTCAGACGACTGTTCAGCAGAGGAGGCAGGGTCAGGCAGTGGGTAGTTCGAATCTTCGACCTCGTGCCCAAGGTCAGGTGTTTGCGCTGAACCAGGATCAGGCTGCAGATGAGACCGGGAGAGTCATAGCAGGTACTTTTTGTTTATGCGGTATTCCTGCTTTTGTTCTTATAGATACCGGAGCATCTCATTCATTCATTTCTGCACGATTTGTTAAGCGTCATAAGTTACCGTATGTTTCTCTAGACGTTATTCTTTCTGTTTCTACCCCGATGGGTCATTCGGTTTTAGCCAAGCGTCTAGTGATGGGTTGTCCTTTAGATTTTGAGGGTAACGAGTTGACTGCGAATCTTATGATTCTGGAGATGGAAGACTTTGATTGTATTTTGGGTATAGACATTTTGACTACCTACCGAGCTACTGTGGATTGTTACCAGAAGCTTGTTCAGTTCCGTACGACTGAGAGCTCTAGTTGGTTTTTCTATGGTGAGGGAGCGCGACCTCCGATGCCAGTGGTATCTGCTCTGAAAGCCTGTCGTGCTTTAGAGGCGGGCGGGGAAGGCTACCTCATCTATGCGATTGATACGTCCACAGGTAGTGTTGGTATAGAGGATATTCCAGTGGTTTGTGAATTTCCTGATGTTTTTCCAGATGAGATTCCTGGTTTTCCTCCGGTTAGAGAGGTGGAGTTTGGCATTGAGTTAATGCCAGGGACTGCACCGATTTCTCGTGCCCCTTATCGTCTTGCGCCGTCAGAGATGAGGGAACTGAAGCAGCAATTGCAGGATCTTCTTGATAAAGGTTATATTCGCCCGAGTGTTTCACCTTGGGGAGCTCCAGTTTTGTTTGTCAAGAAGAAGGATGGATCGATGCGATTGTGTATTGATTATCGCCAGCTGAATCGTGTGACGATCAAAAACAAGTATCCATTACCTCGTATCGATGACTTGTTCGATCAGCTTCAGGGTACCTCTGTTTACTCCAAGATTGACTTGCGATCGGGTTATCATCAGATGAGAGTCAGAGATGATGATATTTCCAAGACTGCATTTCGTACTCGTTACGGGCATTACGAGTTTCTAGTTATGCCATTCGGATTGACGAATGCGCCAGCGGTGTTCATGGATCTGATGAACCGAGTCTTTCGTGATTTTCTAGATCAGTTCGTTGTGGTTTTCATCGACGATATCTTGATTTATTCTCACAGTGTGGAGGAGCATGTCCAGCACTTGAGGATTGTGTTGCAGATTCTTCGCGAGAAGCAATTGTATGCTAAGCTGAGTAAGTGCGAGTTCTGGATTGATCGTGTAGTATTCCTTGGTCATGTGATTTCCAAGGAAGGAATTTCTGTGGATCCCAGCAAGATTGAAGCAGTGCTGAATTGGTCACGTCCTACGACGGTGGCCGAGATCCGTAGTTTTCTAGGTCTGGCAGGGTATTATCGTCGCTTCATCGTGAATTTCTCCCAGGTAGCTAGACCTTTGACGCAACTTACTCGGAAGGATGTTCCATTTGAGTGGTCATCTGAGTGCGAAGATAGTTTCAGAGAGCTTCGTCGACTTCTGACTTCTGCACCTGTTTTGGCGTTACCGTCAGGATCTGATGGTTTCAGTGTTTACACCGATGCCTCTTTTCAAGGCTTAGGGTGTGTGTTGACACAGAATGGTCATGTGATCGCTTACGCTTCCAGGCAGCTGAAATCTCACGAGGAGAAGTACCCTATTCATGATCTAGAGTTGGCAGCTATAGTGTTCGCACTGAAGATCTGGCGTCATTACTTGTACGGGGTTAAGTTTGAAATCTTTACTGATCACAAGAGTCTGAAGTATCTGTTCACTCAGGCTGAGTTGAACATGAGACAACGTCGTTGGATGGATCTACTGAAAGATTATGACTGCGAGATCAAGTACCATCCAGGCTCTGCGAATCTCACAGCCGATGCTCTTAGTCGTAAGGTGAGAGCCTCTGCACTTCAGACCAGTGCTATGATTAGTACTATTCAGGATTGTTGTTCGTTGGGATTTAACTTCAAACATCGGAAAGGTATGGAGAGCATTCGTGTTGCTACCATTTTATCTGAGCCAGCTTTGTTCGCTCGGATTCGAGATGCTCAGATGTCTGATCTGAAGACTCAGAGATTAGCTCGGTTAGCGGGTGGAGATAGCGGTTTCCATTATCAGTCTAATGGTCTTCTATGTTTGTCTAATCGGGTTGTAGTACCAGAGGATGATAATTTGAGGGAAGAGATCTTGTCTCAGGCTCATCGAAGCAAGTTGAGTGTCCATCCAGGAAGCAATAAGATGTATAAAGACTTGAGGACACGATTTTGGTGGAAAGGGATGAAGCGCAGTGTTTATCAGTTTGTTTCCAAGTGTCTTGTTTGTCAGCAGGTTAAGGCAGAGCACCGTCGACCTGGAGGATTATTGTTGAATCTACCTATTCCTGAATGGAAGTGGGAGCATATCACGATGGATTTCATTACTCACTTGCCATTGTCTTCGAGGAATAGTGATGCTATTTGGGTAGTGGTGGATCGACTCACCAAGTCTGCTCATTTTCTGCCTTATAACCGTGACTTCACTTTCGATCGGATGGCTCGCTTGTACATTCAAGAGATTGTACGTTTGCATGGAGTGCCAGTCAGTATTGTTAGTGACAGGGATCCTCGTTTTACCTCACGATTTTGGGGTAGTTTCCAGTCAGCATTGGGCACTTCACTGAGTCTGAGTACTGCTTATCATCCAGAGACTGACGGTCAGTCAGAGAGGACTATCCGTACGCTTGAGGATATGTTGCGAGCCTGTGTTATGGATTTCGGACCCGCTTGGCAGGATCATTTGCCTTAGATTGAGTTCGCGTACAACAACAGCTACCATCGTAGTATTGGTATGGCACCATTTGAGGCGTTGTATGGGCGACGTTGTCGTACTCCATTATTCTGGGATGAAGTTGGGGAACGACATGTTGAGGGACCGGAGTTAGTCCAGCAGGCTATTGATAAAGTTGCAGTAATCAAGAAGCGGATTAAGATTGCCCAGGATCGACAGGCTAGTTATGCGAACACCAAGCGGCGACCTCTTTATTTTCAGCCAGGTGAGAAAGTGTTTCTCCGAGTTTCGCCTTTTCGCAGGATTTTGAGATTTGGTCTCAAGGGTAAGCTATCTCCGAGATTTATTGGTCCTTTTGAGATTCTGGAATGTGTGGGAGATTTGGCTTACAGGTTAGCATTACCTCCGTATCTGTCTGGGATTCATGACGTGTTTCACGTATCCCTTTTGCGACGATATGTGGCAGATGAATCACACATTTTACATCCATCTGAAGTTCAACTTGAATCGGATTTGTCTTACGTGGAGCGACCAGTTCAGATTCTCGATCGCAAAGATAAGGTGTTGCGGAATAAGATCATTCCTCTTGTCTTAGTTCAGTGGCAGCGTAGAGGCACTGAAGAAGCCACTTGGGAGCTAGAGAGTCGTATGCGTTCGGAGCATCCAGAGCTCTTTTGAGTTGTACTGTAGTTGTACTATGGATGTATGTATGTTTTCCGTTGTAATCCAATTATCAGTTGTGTTTGGCAACAATTGAGATGTAATAACAATGTTGTTATTTCAGTTTTGTTCATCCTATAAACTTGATTTCGAGGACGAAATCTTTTAAGGGGGGGAGAATGTAGTAACCCGATTCCTAATTTGAGTTAATTATCGGATTAATTATATTTTCGGTGGGATCGGAAGGACCGAACAAGTTCGGATCGTCCGATGAGTTCGGATCGTCCGATGAGTTCGGATCGTCCGAGCCAGGTGTCGGACCGTCCGAGACAGGTGGCTGGACACGTGGAAGGGTTCTGGACACGTGGTAAGGTTCGGATCATCCGATTGGGGTTCGGATCGTCCGAGACAGGTGGCTGTACTCGTGGAAGTCATGCAAGGATCGGATCGTCCGATCAGAGTTCGGACCGTCCGAAGTGTGCCGGATCGGAGCTTCCGAAATGGTTCGGATCGTCCGAACATTGGCTATAAATAGAGGCGCGAGGCTTCATTTGTGACTCGCCAATTCAGAGAGTTCCATAGCATTTCAGTCGTTTCTGTGAGATTCTAGTCTTTTTCCGAGGTTCGGGCACTAGCGGGGAGCTGCTGGTCTTGTAGCGGAGCTGTGCTCTAGTTGGGAGCTAGCGGCATCAGTGGGCTAGCGACGGACGAAGGTTTGGAATTGTATCAGTATTATCTCAGGATTATCTAGTTAAGTCTGGTAGATAAGTTTTAGTGATGGTTTTCACTTGATGAATAGGCTTGGACTAGACCTGTTGTCTGGTTATTCCAGTGGATTAGGATTGCTGTGATAGAGGTACGAAAGTACTATCCGAGATATCCTGGTCGAGTATACATTCTTATATGTGTTGCATGATTATGTGGTGCATTGTTATATGTCATATGATGCATGCTATTATGTCACGATTTATGATGCATGTTGCATTTCATGTTGAGCCGTATCTCCTTCGAGATAGCCTTTACTGTTGAGCTGTATCTCTTTCGAGATAAGCTATATATCTTGTGGGGCCGCTCAGCCCTGTCTTGTCTTGTGGACGCATGGACACCGAGAGTACACAGTGGCCGACGGGTCGGGAGGGCTTCGGTGATCCGGGACATTTTAGGTCCACGTCTGTTCTTGCAGTGGATGCAGTGACCCAGAGGTAGTACCGCGCGGCACTATCCACTTGGCGCCTCTAGACTGAGCATTTTGAGATCTTTTGTGACTCCTGTTTCTTGACTACCTTGGTATCATATCATAGCATGTGCATTTCATATAGGTTTGTATACTCATGCTTTTGTACTGGGCGTTCTTATCGCTCACGTCCTCGGTTTTGTTTATCTTGGACACCCCATTTCCACGGGGCAGGCCTCAGGTTGGATGGCTCAGGAGGAGCAGGAGGAGGACATTGAGTAGCTGGTTGGTTTAGTTTTCAGTGTTTTCCATTTGATTTGATATGATTGTAGCAGATACTTTCAGTTAGTTGAGTATTTTGGATTTCGATTGGGTTGTATAAACTATTGTTGTTAACCATATTTCCGCTGTTATCTCTGATTTTTATTATTTAAGTTAATTGCATGCTTAGTTCTCAACTAGTAGGTGATTCTGGAACGGGTCACTACACGGGTAGACCTGTAAGACCCATGAGACTCGAATTTTTTAAAATTTAAAAGTAATATTTCTTGTCACATGACTAAATTATGAAACAGACAAGCCTCTAAATACAAAATTGTGGAAAATAAATTCATGTTTTCAACCACATTTAATAATAACAAACAAAGTATTTTTACGACATAAAAAAAGAGTTACTAGCTCTCCAAAAAAATCTTGACATCCCCAAAAATAAGTCATAACATAATTTAAACAGATCAATATAAAATCAGCGAGTAGACAATATTTAGTCTAATAAGATGATGACCAACTATTCTTCCATTATTGTTAAAAGCATATTCAAATGCAACAGTTGACATAGGAATAGCTAAGATCGTTATGGTTGAGGTGATCTATTAAAAAAATAAAAATTAAAAAACTAAAACACTTGAATATTTATATCTACATATATGGGGCGGGTATTATAGAACCCATGACCCGCCCCATATCCGGATGGATCTGAAAAATTGGACCCGAGACCCGCCCCATGACCCATTTAGTATGCCCAAACCCACTCCATACACGCGGGTCCATTGCGGGTCTGGGTAAAACCCGGACCCATTGACATCCCTACTCTGCTTCAGTGGTTCCGGTCTAAATATGATTAATTTCTCCATTTTATTTCACTAAATGACACTTAATCATATTTATTAAATGAATTATTCCTAATTGCGTCATTAAAAATTATAAATTTTTTTTATTAAATTAGTGGTATTACTAATTATATTAATTATAATTATAATTTTTAAAATAATAACTAATATCAATCTTACGTCTAGTAATATTATCATTAATATTAAAACTGTTATTAACAATAATTATATTATTATTAATTAATTAATTATCATTATCATCAAATTACTATTGTTAGTATTATAATAATAATTAATATAATTAATTACATAATTATATTATAAATTATTTTAATTAATAAATTTAGTCAAATACCTTTAACTGTGTCTAAGTTTAAGTTGCGATTTCTTAATATTTGTTCATTTTATTTTATTTGCGAATAAATTTGTTAAAGTTTGATATCTAACTCAAAATTTTATATCAAATTTAAGATAAACTATAATTCTCGACTACTATTGTCCAGTTTTGTTGTTTGTCATTGTGACGACAATGTGAAGTCTTTGATGTAGTAAATGGTATATTGGAGTATTGGTGATGAGTCAATGGCCGACAGTGGACTTGGACCATTTACTTGGAATTCAAAGGGTGTGGTCGTAAAGTCTAAAATGATATTTTACTTCATCAGTTTTATAACCAAAGTTGATTATTATATATTTTTTCATCATTGGTAATCGTCTTGCCGACGCCAGAATTCTACCAATGTGTATTGTTGTTAGTGTTTTGGCCAATTCACAGAGTTAGCATATCGCTTCGGGACGAACTCTCTTGTTACTCTCCACTCGTGATCACGAAGCACACAAAAAAAAAAAAAAAAAATTTGCACGAGACAGAAAAGATTTACGTGGTTCGGCCTTGAATGACCTACATCCACGGAAAGAAAGAAGACTGATTTCTTTATTGAATCACCAGGGAGTAATTACCAATACAATTATTAGCCATAGCACTACAGAAGATTTCTTTCGAGCTTTTTCTCCTTGATCTCTTCCTTTCTGATCTGTATCTGCTGTCACGTATTCTTCAGTGTTATTTCTTGATCTATCAGCCGGGAGTTGCCGTATATATAGAACGAGTTGGCCTCTGTTTCTGTTTTCCCACAACTTATCTCAACTCCCCTCAGTAACGGCTCTCAACTCCCCTAACAGAATATAACCGGTTGGTCCAAATCAATGTTTTAAACTCCCAGTGACTTATAGTGCAGCATGTCTTTGAGAGACACCCAACCTATACCCAACATGTATGATAACATTTGAATTTGTTTAACTATATAGGAGAGTGACACAATCCCATGGAGTTGGTCTGGGTAATGCTAAGATGATGATGTTTGACATAGTCTATAAGTTGTTTTAGAGCACATAATATAATGGCTGTTGGCTTGTCTCTAATGATACATCTATCAGCTAAATACCCGGATGACCTCACCATACTGCAATCATTGTACGGTATTTGTATTGGAAAATCTATTTTCTCAATTTTCTTCTCCCCTTTCACAAATGTCGAGAAGAAAAAGGGATTTCCACACCCAGGATTTTACTATACTTTTTTCAACACCTCATGTAATGAGTGGATCTCATGCGTGAGATCGTCTCACGGATCTTAATTTGTGAGACGGGTCAACCTTACTCATATTCACAATATAAAGAAATACTCTTAGCATAAAAAGTAATACTTTTTCATGGATAACCCAGATAAGGGATTCGTCTCACAAATATGACCCGTGAGACCGTCTCACACAAATTTTTGTCTCAGATAATTTATATAATTAGCTTTGGGTTATTACAATATAAAGTTTTAAGATAAAATTATATGTGAGATGGTCTCACGGGTCGTATTTTGTGAGACATCTTCTATTTGAGTTATCAATGAAAAATATTACTTTTTATGTTAACAATATTACTTTTTATTGTTAATATTGGTATATATAAAGATTCGTGAGACCGTCTTACGAAAGACCTACTCAAGTTTTAACATATAATCTTACATATAGGAAATAATTAATTTACTACTTTTAAGCTATCACAATTTGAGTTTTTTTTATCCCAACTCATCAAAATCGGGCATTGTTGTACTAGATTTGTGTTTTTATTTGTTTTTCGTTCTATTTCGTCGAAATATCGACTTAGAATCAAACATTATACGAAATAATTCGTAATTTTTTTAGAATTACAAAATAACCCTTAGTTTATCCTTTAAAATGGCACAACAGCCTTCACGATATCCGACACAAACAAGCTACATCGTTGGCCATGTCGATATATTTTTGAATTCGTCACTATAATCATTGTTTTGAATTTTAAATAAGAAAAAAAAATTAAGTATTTTTTTTTGTTTTTTTTTTGTTGTTGTTGAAGAATGTATCCAAATGGATGGGCCTGATGACAACCCAATATCATAAATTATAAAAGCAAAGTTTAATAATCCAGGCCCAATTTCACCACAACACTTTATCCGACGCCGTTTGTCTCTCCACGTTTGCCAACCCTACTAAAACCCTATTTCCTCCTCCTCTTTGGTCTCATCTGCTCCCGCGCGACGTTGACAAATTCCTTGCAGTAGAGAGCTCGATTCATCTGGAGGTGAGGATATAGATTGCAATGCCTTCGATTGGTTTATCAGAATCACTGTCCTCCTCCAAGATGAAGAAATTGAACAAAGCTGAAACTTTCTCCATGGATGGTGATGATTCCGTTAAGAAAAAGATGAAGAAAGAGAAAAAATCCAGCAATAAGACGATACCAACCTCCGAGCAGGATCCCGATGATTCAAATTCCAATATCATTCTGAAAAAGAGCAAAGAGAAGAAGCGGAAGGCGTTAGAAGTCGAGATGGACGATAGCACGGAGGAGAGGAGCGAGACTAGCTCGGAGATCGGTGAGCCCATCAATGATTTGGGTAAGAAGAAAAAGATGAAATTGAATGAGGATGAGGAGAAAGAGAACCCTAATGCCGTGAAGAATTTCCGGATTTCAGAACCACTGAGGGAGGCATTAAAGAATAAGGGGATTGAGTCGTTGTTTCCTATTCAGGCAATGACGTTCGATACTATTCTTGATGGCTCAGATTTGGTTGGAAGGGCACGTACTGGTCAGGTTGGAATTCTATTTTGGTCTTTTTTTTATGCGAATAGGATGGATTATGATTATTTTATTTTATCTTTACCTCCTAAGAAGCATTATGTTAAGGTTTTTATGTTATTTTTCCGGGTGGAGCAATTTGAGTTATGGCAGCTTTATACTTTGTTTGGATATTCTTCTCGTAGAAATTGCAAGTTTATTTGTTATTCCAGAAATATTGGATTTTAATAGTTGGTTCATATTGGACAGTAATTTTCAGTGACTAACCTGAAACATTGTCTTTCATTATATTTTTATTTTTATCTCTACTGGTAAAAACCAAAATTTAAGGTTTTGAGATGATGAGTTGGAACAACTGTAGCAAATTTATGTCAACTTGGAAACTTTCTGAATGAATATGACTATATGAGTCCTGGGTGTCCGCTGTCTGCTTGTTCATCAATCAGCATCCCCAGATACACATAAGTTGTGTATGAGAAAATCTCAAAATCTGGTCAGTTGTTTTAACGTTAATGTACTTTCCAAGTATGAAAGTAACCGAGATCTGCTTGAATGGACACATGGATATGGAGCATATTTTTTGGGTTTTGTTCTGTAAACTGTTATTAAACATATCCTTCACACATATAAATTTTTATAGGGTAAAACATTGGCGTTTGTGTTACCAATGTTGGAATCATTGACAAATGGACCTGCAAAAGCCTCCCGGAAGACTGGCTACGGAAGGGCACCTAGCGTTCTTGTGCTTTTGCCCACTAGGGAATTGGCCACACAGGTATTTATTTAATATGCTTAATTCAGACATTAGACTTTTGTTGAAAGAAGATTTGGAATGTTTCAGTTTAAAAAGAAATCGAAGACGAAATGCATTTCCAATTGTTATTACTAGGGACATTTACTAATCATTGGTGTGTTACATTTTTTTCATAATTCTTAGTTACATTATGAAGGTTCATTTTGAGTTCACCATGTTTTGCTTGAGAGGAAATATTGATGGGATCTGATTTTTTAAGCTATTGCTTTTAATTATTTCCTCATTTTCCATGGTGGAATTCTGAATCCCAGATCCAAACATATCTTTTTTATTTTTCTTACTTCCGGAGAATGGTGTTAGTTTTTTTTCCTCTTAGTTTCACAGTCTTATGTTTTTTCCTTCCCATATTCTTATTAATATGGTCATAGGTGTTTTCTGACTTCGAAGTATATGGTGGGGCATTAGGATTGAATTCATGTTGCTTGTATGGGGGTTCTCCCTACCAGCCACAAAATATTCAATTGAAAAGAGGTGTCGATATAGTTGTTGGTACTCCTGGACGTATCAAGGTATGCTTCCAAATAGTGCATCTTTTGAATTATTGTTTAGTGTACAATATAATACAAGTTTAAATTTGCTTTTGAATTTCTGGAATCGTCACGCAGGATCACATAGAAAGGGGAAATCTTGATTTCGGGGCACTAAAATTTCGAGTACTTGATGAAGCTGATGAAATGTTGAGGATGGGCTTTGTTGAAGACGTTGAGCTTATTTTAGGTATGTTGGAAAAACTTAGGATGGAAAATTTCTATGCTTTAGACCCATATTTCCTTCTTATTTTGGGTTATTTGGTGGGATGTAACCTATTGTAAAATTATTTCCTGCTTATTCTGTCGTTATTATTTAATTTGAAGGCAAGGTAGATGATGCTAGTAAAGTCCAGACGATGCTCTTTAGTGCCACTTTACCAGACTGGGTGAAGAAGGTATTTTATTCTTTCCTTGAAAATATCTTCATTACTTTATTAGTATTGTGATTGCCAGCATTACTTTCTGTTAATATTGTTATTTCAGTTTCTGACAAGACCTGTACTTGTTTGCCAGATTTCAGCTAAATTTTTAAAGCCGGGTAAGAAGACTGCCGACCTTGTTGGCAATGAGAAAATGAAGGCTAGCACCAATGTGAGGCATATTGTTCTTCCTTGTTCAAGTTCTGCCAGAACACAGCTTATACCTGATATAATTAGCTGCTACAGTAGGTAGGTCTATTTCTAGAAACTTTAAGAAATAATTTATCTATATTTTTAGAGTTTGGACATTTTCGGTTGTAAGCGTCTATCATCTTTTCCTTTTTATTTTTCACTCACCTTTCTTTCCATGGAATAACAAATTTAGTGGAGGACGCACTATTATTTTTACGGAGACAAAGGATTCTGCGTCAACACTTTCTGGATTACTGCCTGGAGCTCGTGCTTTGCATGGTGACATACAGCAGGCCACACGTGAGGTAAGATTGTTTGTTTTGGTCTCCAATTTCTATTCTTATTTGCTTAAAAAGTCGGTATTGATGTTAAAAACTGTTTTTTTATTGCCGTTAGTTGTTTCTCCATGTATAGTATAATCCTCTAATAATGACTTTATACTTCCATTTCTGGACTTTATCTATTGCTGCTTCTCGATTTTCCTACTTGGACATTGAAATTGTTATTACCATGATATTCTTTGGTCTGAAGTGGAAGATGCACATAAATACATAGTTATTTAGGGTGCAAGGGGAAAGACGGAGTGCACACTTCATCGAATTAGTTGACATAAATTTTAAAATTCAATATATATAAAATTATTTATACTATAATATTACATAAATTAAATATTTTTCACAAAGATAGCAAACAATATACATATGCTGGTTTATAAGGAAAAATGTCAAATAGGATATAGTGTCATGAAAATATTGTGCTTCATGGTTAAGAACAGAAGGTCAACAAAATTAGTTCTGCTGAGTGCTAACCTTCACGTAGCTTAAAGCGTTCAAGATTTCTCCAGCTGCACTTTATTTCTGTCTCTCCAATCGAGCAAGGCCAATAAAATTAATTCTGCTAACCTTCAGTCCTTCACGTAGCAACACTCTGTAATATATTATGATATTTGGTAGGAATAAAGATAGTATTTGGTGAAAGATTATGGGGATAGAAAAAAACAGGAACCAAATGCAATGAGGAAAACTCACAAAATGCTGCGCTGCTGCTGCATTGTCACGGATAGAACTTGAGGCCTGAGGGAGACGAAAAGTCATGCATGAAAGGGTTTTTTATCATTTAGTGGCCATGGGCTTTGTTAATTGGGCTTCAAAATTGGTTGGACTTGAGTTAATTTTTATTTACCTACAAAATAGCAGCCACTTCTTTAAAGCTAACACTTTTGCACCACTCGGATGCCTCGCGCCTAGGCAGAGAAGCGCGCTTTTGTTTCAAGTTCTGCGCATGGTTGCGCCTGTCACCTAGGCGCACGTTTGATAACTAATTAACTATGCATAAAAAGATTTAATGATTACACTCCAGCATTTTTTACGTATTTTGTCTTATGCTTTTTTAGGTCACACTTTCTGGATTTAGGTCGGGCAAATTTTCAACACTTGTGGCTACAAATGTTGCAGCACGTGGATTGGATATTGATGATGTCGAGTTAATTATTCAGGTTTCAATATTTTCTTATCTAAAGCAGAGATCGAGGATATTCTTTTATTGCTTTATTCTGTATTACATCTGACAAAATACTTGTTATGATTTAGTGTGAGCCTCCTCGTGATGTAGAGGCATATATTCATCGGTCTGGAAGAACAGGGAGAGCAGGTAAGTTGATTAACATAAATATTGTGTCCTTTGCATTCTGAATTTATTTTGATTTTGAGTTTGATTGTTAAGGAGCTTTATTGCTATTTCCTGCAGGTAAATCTGGTGTTGCTGTAATGCTTTATGATCCCAGGAAATCAAACTTTTCTAGGATTGAAAGAGAAGCAGGTGTCAAATTTGAACACATTTCTGCTCCGCAGCCAGCAGATATAGCTAAAGCTGCTGGTGCAGATGCTGCGGAAAAAATTACTGAGATCTCTGATAGGTATGCTCCAGGAAAGTTTCAAGTGCTCAGTGTTGATGTCGAACACAATGTTAAAATACTCTACAACTTGCAGTGTCATTCCGATTTTCAAGGCTGCTGCTGAAGAGCTGCTGAATTCATCTGATTTATCACCAACAGAACTACTAGCTAAGGCACTGGCCAAGGCCGCCGTAAGTTTTCATTATTTTTCCTTGTTTTGGTGAGAAACTCTGTCAATTTGTCTGTTGACACAAGTTTTTCTTTGTTATGCAGGGCTATAACGAGATCAAGAGTAGATCACTTCTTACTTCCATGGAGAATAATGTCACCGTTCTTCTCGAATGTGGAAAGCCCATTTACTCACCGTCGTGAGTTTTTGCTATCTCATTTTCTTCAACTTATACTTTCTTGGTTGCTGAGACATAACGTGAACTATAATATGTTGAAAGCCTCCACACTGGACAGTTTTTTGATGAAACAATACTCTATTTGTTTGCAACTTGTGGCACATATTTATTAATTGTCTTGAGAAGACAGTCGTGCTTGTCTAGTTCATTAGTTTCGTTGATATATTCTTTACTTTGTTTATCATGCCAGTTTTGCATACGGGGTTCTGAGGAGATTTTTGCCTGAAGAGAAGGTTGAGTCAATTAAAGGACTTTCTTTAACATCTAATGGGAATGGTGCGGTGTTTGATGTGGCTGCCGAAGACCTGGACATGTTCCTTGCTGGTTAAGTTCCTACCATCTTATTCTTGTTGTTCGTGTAGTCGTTGATATTTAAAGAATCCTTCAAATATTTCAAGTGATTATTTTGAACTTCCATGGTAGTTTACAAATATCCCAGTGGAATTTAAACGCTTTCTTAATCGCTTTCTGCATTGTGGGGTTGCAGGCCAGGAAAATGCTGCTGGGGTGAGTTTAGAGGTAGTGAAATCTTTGCCTAGTTTGCAACAAAAAGAGCAGGCAAGTGGCGGAAGATTTGGAGGCGGCGGTGGCCGAGGAGGTGGCGGCTACTCGGGTAGGAGAAATGGTGGATTTCCTAATAGACGTGGAGCAAGAGGTCGTGGAAATAGCGGCCGCAAATGGTGAAAACCTAGACTTATTCACTTAGCACTACCATGCTAATGGGCATAGAATCTGTCATCCTGAAGAATATACTATGGAATTGGATTATTATTTTGTCTTGCTCTTTCTCCATATTTTGTTGTTCTAAGTTTTGTTATGGTAATTTGATTTTCATTAGATTCAAGTGCTATCCATACCAAGAACTTGTCAAGGCTCATCCCACCCCATTTAAACATAAACCAATATCCTTTACGACTCGTACTCAAAATTAATGGATTTAATTACTTGTTAACACTTATTAATTGCTGGCTCATATTATTTGTTAGTTATCTTTAATTTATAGTTTGAATATTTATAACAAAAATTAAAATAAATAAGTTAAATTATAATTATTACTAGATAATATTAGTCTCTATTCACCATTTTAGACAGATAAAAACAACATACAAGTAGCTGATCAAAAGTGTTTGATTACTTCTAATTATGTTCGAAGTAATTTAACACTTCTGATTAACTGTTTATTTGGGCTTTTTATCTGCTTTGAAAATTAATTTTAAATTTAACATTTTTGAAAAAAATACTATGGTACAATCCATTAACTGAAAGAGTAGATATTATGTGAAATTGTTTTATGGATATTTATTTGTAAGACAGATCAATTATGTTTATATTTATAATAAAAAGTAATCTTTTTTACATAAAAAATAATAATTTTTTACGTGCGATTTAAATAAGATATTTATCTAATGAAATTGATTTGTAAGACTTTCTCATATAAGTTTTTGTGTAACTGAAATAATACCAAACTAGTAAATATTAGACCTAGATTGATATCTGAACAAGATGAGAATGAAATGGTAGAAAGATACAATTTATAACACTACCAACTCCATAAAACTATATAATATACTACCTCCGTTCTAATTATATAGGCATGTTTTTTTTTCCACGCAGATTTTGAATTTCATTGGAAGTATCTATTATACAAACAACTTCAAATTTTATTTTTATTTAATGAGTGTTTATATAAATGGTTTGTTATCTTTTTCATACTTAGTTAATTACAAGACTCCAAATTAAATAGAGGTATATTAGGAAAATAATAGAAGAAATAAATATGTATACAAGCTTATATATGAGCAGTTTTCATGTGAGACCGTCTCACGGATATCAATCTGTGAGACGGGTCAACCCTAGTCATATTCACCATAAAAGATAATACTCTTAGCATAAAAAGCAATATTTTTTCGTGGATTACCCAAATAAAGACCCGTCTCACAAAATATGACCCGTGAGACCGTCTCACACAAGTTTTTGTCCTTATATATTTAGGTCAAACTAAAAATAACAAATTGACATATATAGGAGTACTAAAATTTTTTGGCACCATCTATTTTTGTTTATATAATATCTAGAGACACAAAATTTTAAAAAATTGGTCGGCTCTATTTACTCAGAAAAATTTTGGTACATTGGATTTTATAAAATTATGTTCGATTCGTAACTAAATTAATTGAATACACATACCTCTACTAAACACAAACTAAATTGCATGGCCTAATCCACTCCTCCTCTTTGTTATATTGAAGCTTTTCTATTGGTTTAATTGGCTCCAAAATATGGCATCTCTAGTGGGGATTCGGATACGAGTACCCGATACCCGATCACATCCTATCGGGTCAGATTATTTTTCAAAAATTTCGGGTTTAGGGCAATATCCAACCCCAAATTACATATGTATCGGGTCGAATTAGGTAGGAAAAACCTACCTGATATTCGATCGGCCGATCGGGTACTCGTGTTGTTAAAGTTTAATTTTTTTAAAATTCTTTGAATATATTATTATACAATAATTATAGTAAACACTACTTTAAATCACGACATTACAATATAAAGAGTTAAACTAATATTATACCAAAATAATGAAATCATAGAAGTTATGTCCATTCGACTATCTAAATTTCCAAATAATGATATTTAAACAAAATCAAACCCGTTTACTTTTATTAAAAAAATATTCTTTTAAATTTTTGGTTGAAAATTATTTCAATATATATAAGTCAATATTACAATATATAGTATCCCGTAATATCATAATTATCAATAAATATATTTAAGTATATTAATATAAATATCATCAAATGTTATAAACTTACTTATTTTTTGTTTATAAATAAATTATTTTTCCACTAATTCTTTAAACAAATCTAACTAATCGATAATATATTTATATTTTGATGATATTTCTATTTCTATTACAAATTATAATATTAAATTATTTTTTAAATAATGGGTTTATAAGGTACCCGACATTATTCGTGCACCTGACTATCAGGTATCCGATATTCTTCTGGTCATAGTCGGATAGTTTTTTTTTCCTCACCCAATATATCGGGTATCCGATTATAACAACCCGAACTCGACTATACCGACGCTAATGGCATAGTCTATTTTCCATGTTATTCAATTTTCTTGTTTTTATTTAACTAATAGTTTGACTTCACAATTATATATAGAGTAGGTATCTGTGAGACGGGTCAACCATACCCATATTCACAATAAAAAATAATACTCTTAGAATAAAAAGTAATACTTTTCATGGGTGACTCAAATAAGAGACCCGTCTCACACATACGACCCGTGAGACCGTGACGATGTTTTAAATTATTGTATAATAAATGTAAAGTTTATTCAAATCGCCCCATCGCTGGATCCGCGTAAATTATTGTCGAATAAAGTTTCAATTCATGATAGTTGGAGGAGTCTATAAGTAGGTTTCTTCTTCATTGACTTTTATAAATTTAAAGCATTATATTCTTATTCAAGATCGGAAAAAGTAATATAAAAATCAATTAAATAATTCAGTTTTAATTTTTTCATGTTCATGACCAACATTTTGACTTAGTATATACACAATGAAATTTCTTAAGTTGCATATGGATTAATAAATTTAATTTGGACGAATGTATTTGATTCCCAATTTGAAGAATTTAAAGACATTGTGTCGTGCTTTTTTATCGGGTTGATCAGATGATACGTAAAAAAAAAAAAAGATGTCAAGTCTTAGAGATATGATTTACTGTAATGAGGACAGAGCTAACGATTTGGAATAAATAAGACTGATATATAAATAATATACGATAGCATTAGCATGAGACTAGTCATTTATCATACTCATTAGCCTAACAGAAAACAGCCCTACCCATAGGTACTCAATCAGATGTAGTCTCTCACGTCCAGTGGCGTAGCCAGAATTATCAGGTGGGCAGAATATTTTTAAATATTAATTTGAACTTCGTATAATAGAAATAAAAAAGAAGTTAAAGATATATACTGTAGTTTTTAATCATAAAAGTTTAATTTTAAAATTTCAGCATAATTCAACTTAAATTATGTGGATTTTTAATATAAAAATAAAAACTTCACAAATTTTTCTTCTTTGAACAAATAAAAAATAGATACTAATTTCACTATTTACACATTTTCAATCCTAAATATTAGAAATCATTAAAATCCTCAATGTTCACTTTCAACCTTAGAAAGTTAAAATCCTCAATGGACTTTAAAATTCAATGCATTTTTTTAAGTTTTTTTATGAAGTGGGCTTTAAACATGTACACCTAGACTTAAAATATAAAAAAAATCTGCTGGGCATAAGCCCAGCTTTGCCCATGTTGTCCTACGCCCCTGCTCACGTCCAATTATCGTTTAATATAGAGCTTTGTGCTAAAACAAATATAAGAAAATCAAATTGCACATTGACTAACAACTATAACTTTTAGTCAGATATACATTTGATCATAATTATACGTTAACAAATATAATCTTTTCTTCTCAACAAACTTCTTACATATATAGACTCATCTAAAAATATGTCATATCTTCAATCAAAATTTTCCAAATGAAAAATCTAAAATCTCTATACAATTGTATCTCATTATTTCAACAAATTTCTTCATATATATCTCATTATGTCCAATAAAACATATGATATTTTCTTTTTTTCTATCTTAATAATTTAATCTTTTTTAAAGAAACATGCAAGCCAACTTTTCATCGTTTTTGTGATTTATATATATATATATATATATATATATATATATATATATATATATATATATATATATATATATATATATATATATATATATATATATATAATAAAAAAAATTTAATAATTCATAATGAAAACTTTATCCATCATATAATTGTATATTGACTTCCATTTTGTGAATTATTAGAAGTGGTATTTAATTTTATGTGTACTGAAGAAGCTCACAACTCAAAACATGAGCAGCACTTAGAATCTTGGTCAATGCCTTCATGCCTCCCACGTTAATCAATCCGCGTTTGCCATACAGAAGAAATGCACGCACCACATTTCCATATATGTATATGTAAAGATCATTTCACCATATTCCATCATAACCACATTTTCCCTAAAACAAAAGCATAAAATTATATAGAATATTCTCCCTACCATGGTTCCCATCAACACTTATGACAAGCTCGACGAGGCCGAACAAGAAAGGCTAGTCGCGAGAAGGAAAACGCGCAGAAGAATCACAATCATTGTGATGTCTTCCATCGTTCTTGTCGCCGTCGTGGTAGCAACCGTGGTAGGAGTTTCAGAAACCAACAACAAGAACTCCGGAGCCGAAGATACATCGCTTTCGTCACCTATCAAGGCCATGTGCAACCTTACGTTGTATCCTGATTCATGTTACAACAGCATGGTACCATCGATGAAATCTCACAATTTCAAGCCTCAAGATTTTTTCAGATTATCAGTCCAAGTGGCCATAGATGAACTCGCCAAAGCCTCCACGAATTTCGCCGAAAATGTCAGCAAAAAGTTCAATATCACAGATAATTCTACACTCTCCGCTATAGAATCCTGTGAAGAACTGTTCTCACTCTCTCTAGATCACCTCAACAACTCCATATCCACGAAAAACACGAATCTGCTCGAAGCATTCGATGACTTGCGAACATGGTTAAGTTCTGCGGGAACTTATCAGCAAACATGCATGGATGAATTGGAGAATGCATCAAACGAAGTCAAGATCTTCACGAACGATAACTTCAAGAACTCAAACGAGTACACAAGCAACAGTCTTGCAATTTTTAGCTCATTTGAGTCTATTGCTGCAATGGGATCGATCGGGAGACGTCGTTTGATGAATCTTGACGATGCACCAGAATGGCTATCTTTCGGAGATAGGAGACTGCTGCAAACTAAGAGTTCTAGTATAAAGCCGGACGCCGTGGTGGCTAAAGATGGGTCGGGACGCTACAAGACCATTAAGGCAGCACTTGAAGCTGTTCCTGACAAAAGCAAGAATAGATACGTTATATACGTGAAAAAGGGTGTTTATTATGAGAATGTGAAGGTCGAGAAGTCCAAATGGAATGTGATGATGTTTGGTGATGGGGAGAAAGCTACCATTGTTTCCGGGAGTCTTAATGTTTTTGATGGCACTCCCACTTTTCAATCGGCAACTTTTGGTAATTTTTTTTAGCTCCAAATTAACCTCCTGAGAATATATTAGTACTCAATATATATTCAAAACTCACACGTACAATACGCTCACTGTAACATCTCATAATCATAAATCAAAGAAACATTTGATGATCAATGTAATAAATAATTGATCAACACAGAAACTAATGACTTTTTTTTGTGGTCCTTTAATTTGTAAGCTGTGATGGGACAAGGATTCATGGCCAGAGATATGGGATTCCGCAACAACGCCGGTCCGGCCAAACATCAAGCAGTGGCCCTCATGTCCACCGCGGACTACTCCATCTTCTACCGCTGCACCATGGACGCCTTCCAAGACACACTCTACGTCCACTCCAACCGCCAATTCTACAGCCAATGCAATATCTATGGCACCGTGGACTTCATCTTTGGAAACTCGGCCGTCGTCATTCAAAACTGCAGCATTCTGCCCAAGAAACCCATCCCTGGCCAGCAGAACACGATAACTGCCCAAGGCAAGTTCGACCCGAATCAGAACACCGGTATCTCGATCCAGAACTGCAACATTACACCTGCTGCTAGCCTTGCCGGAGTCAGCAGTTACTTGGGCCGGCCATGGAAGAACTACTCCACCACTGTTTACACCGGAAACTCGATCGGAAGCTTCATCGATCCCAAGGGGTGGTTGCCTTGGGTTGGCACAACAGCACCCAGCACTATATATTATGCGGAGTTTCAGAACTCGGGGCCTGGTGCTGTGACCAAGAACAGGGTTAACTGGAAGGGTTTGAAGCTGAATCTCAATGCAGGACAGGTTAAGAAGTTTACAGTTGGGCCGTTCATTCAAGGGGACAAATGGATTCCGGCAACCGGAGTCACTTATAAATCGGGTCTTTAAATTTTTTCGAATCGATCTAATGAATTTTGTGCTATCATGTTATTGTTTCTTGATTATTTCTTCCACATATATAATTTTATAGCCATTTTTCATTATTTGTAATTTTTTTTTCTCTAAATAAACAAAATGTATACTAATCGTCAAAGCGGTCGATCGTTACCTAAACCAAAAAGGGAGATGATCCTCCCAAGTCCCAAACATAATTACGTTGTACATCTAGATGATTTGTTGATCTCGGCGAGAACTGGATGAGATTTCCATGGCGAAGCTGCCGCAAGCTAGAAACCTGGTGAAGGATTGGAGCTGCAGGTATAAGCAAAGCTCCGTATAGAACAACCATCATATATACCACATATATCTAAACAATGATATATGATATGCAATGCATGTATGTTGTGGAGGTATCAGGTCAAATGCCCATCCACCGAGCATATCTCAGAATCAATCGAATCGCTATCAAATCCATGCTCGAGCTGGCACACCGGCCTCAATCAGGGATTGGAGCAGCAGGTGCTCGAGGAGCAATGGACGAGATTGCATTCACTACAGAAACGGAGTCGGTTTCTTATGGGGAGACCACGTAGAAGGGCTGCTCACACCCTGAAGAACCGCACGAGCTTCTGCCATATGTGAATCAAAACGACCTGGCTTAAATTTCCCGGCTGCAAAAAGAACCAAACCATCAGCATCTCTCCCAGCAATGCCCACTCCAAAGAACGGCAGATCCTCCCGACGTAAAATTATTAAATTCGTATAAATTTTCTTTTGAAATCAATAAAGAAATCAATTTTTTTATATACTGGATTCAACGTAAAATTATTAAATTTGAATCATTCCGCTATGAATTATTAAAATTGGAACATTCAACATTTATTGAACTTTGAATTTCTACACATATCAATATTTTTTATATCACGTACATCGACGTAGCCAGAAAAATTTTTGATCTAGGGCTGAATGACTCGATAAACAATAGTGACATTAACTAGATATAAGCTACTGTTCTGCGGTTTTTCATCGAATAAAACTCATCGATTATTGAATCAGTATATATCATTGCACTAAACTTTCTTTCAAGGTAGATAATCATATAATCTGTGAATAACTCTTCTTTCATATTATTCCAGGGTGAGGTCTTAAGAAATTTCACGGCTGAGAATGATCGTTCAGTTGTTGCCATAAAAACATATAGTGTTAAAACAAGACAAATCAAATCTTTAAGAAAATGCACCGGAGCCGCGAGGCAGACATGCTAGGGCGGAAGATTTTCCCCGTCATAGTGCCCCAGGTGAAATTTTCTGCTCGAAACTCGCGTTGGAGCGGAAAAACTGAAAATTTACTAAAAATATATACCATACGGAAGTTAATCTCAAGCTCTATACATACAAAAAATCTATTCTTCTATGACTCATCACTACATAAGCTGAAAAATAACTACAAAATCAACCAAAGTCATAGTTTGAATCTTTCTTCATAATAAATGGAATAAACTAATTAAGTAAAAAAAAACAATCATTTCACCTCGTGCAAACTCAATCGAGGCCCTCTCCCGCACAAGATTTTTCAAATCTCTTACCAGAAATTCATTTCAAATCCTATCCTTCACAACTTTTTTCAACTCGAGGCCCTTGCTTATGAAAGTACAGTTGTTGATAGAGTAATTTCTCTTTTGATTAAATGGGTTGAAAATAATTTTAGTGGGCTAAGTTAGTAAATATAATTATTTTATTGACGAGATAAAAATTTAATGTAAGCTAAAATTACATATATACTATAATTACTAATAAATTTTTTTTTGATCCAGTGATGGAGCCGACCCTAGCCTTTGGGGTGACTCCGTCCCTGCGAATATCTATTCTTCGGCCATTTTACAAACTTGTGTCTTTGAAGGAAATGACATGAAGAACACCAAAGAATAACTGAAATACGTGTTATGCGAATAACAACGATGATGGGAAAACGAGTGGAAACCGAGGACCACCACCACCACCAAGATTTGGTCTTAGTTGAGAAGACTAGTGGTCATTACAACTATTGTGGCGACAACACTTCAAAGGTTAGTAAACTCGAATGCCAACCAACACCACCGCCAATACCTCAACCGAACGGAATCAAGTACCACTCTAAGTCCTTGAGTAAGAACCAATCCCAATATTCGATAGCAAATCAGACTCAAAAGTTGGCTAAAACGGGCTCAAAAAAAAAAAAAGAGACTCATCTCTATCTGCTAGATGTCCTAGAAAAACTTAAGGTGGGCATTGTCACTCAATTTTTTGAAGATAAGACGAGAAAATGGTGGAAAACGATTTTATCCTCACATTTTGAAAGAAGAACCAATAACTTGGCATAGATTCCTGAAGCTTTCATGAAGCAGTACTTCCCAATAGCAGTACGAAGCTGAAAAATTTTGATAAATCTAAATTATATTGTTAGATAATTTTCGAATTTTAATATATTATTAATATAATATAATTATATATTAAATAAATTTTTTGAATATTTAGTATTGGTATCATATGCATCAATTTGAGATAATAAATATGAAAATAAAGAATAAATTAGACACCGAGATTTACGTGAAAAATCCGGATAAAAACTAAGGGCAATATGAAAAGAATTTCACTATAATATTTTACAGTGTACAACTATTCACTGTGTTTACAAAGAGAACACGCACTCTCTTAATACATGAGAACAAATAACTCACAAATATATAGAACTAAGAACTTAAATGATATATGATGAGAGAAAACTCGAAAAGATATGATTTCAAAATGAAAGGGAGAGCTCTATATATAGAGTTCCTTGTCCATATGATACGCGTCTTCCGTAAAACGCGTCTTCCGTCTTCTGTCTGAATTATTAGTCAAATATGTCAACCCATATTTTATAAACGTTTTTGCCACCAACCTTAATAAATATATTCTGCCACATATTGCCGACATTTAGTGATTTATTTTTTGATAATAATTTGAATAGATCACGAACATATTAGAATATTTCGAGCGAATTCGAAATCGAATGAAACTAAATCAACTTTAAATTTTTCGTCCTATTGTTCTCGAATATTTTCATTTACATCCCCTCTCAACGCTTCTGTTCATAGGGGTGTTCAAATTTCGGATAAAACCGAAAAAACCGAAAATCCAAACCGAAAAAACCGAACACTAAATCGAACCGAAAACCGAATTTTATAATTCGGATATAAATGTTAAAACCGAAATTAATTTGGTTCGGTTTCGGATTATAAATGTCAAAACCGAACCGACCGAAAAAACCGAAATTTAATTAAATTAATAATGTTATTTTTATTTTATATTATTTATTGAGATGATATTAGTGAATGAAGAATTATTTTGAATAATACTTAGTTGATTGTTGTTTATGTAATTCATTTGTACTTTATATTTAAATATTTTACTAAGAAATCATTTAAAAAAATAACATATTATATTTTATAATATATTTATATTATTAATTTAAAAAATTATATCAAAAACGAAATAACCGACCGAAATAACCGAACCATTTCGGTAGGAAACCGAACCGAACCGAAGAAAAATGGTTCGGATATCGGATTATATATTTGTAAAACCGAAAACCGAAAAAACCGAAATAAAAAACCGAAAACCGAACCGAATCGACCGATGAACACCCCTATCTGTTCATGACTTCACGAGCCCATTTGATTTTAAACGTATTCACTGTCCTCTAACTTCGTGGATTTTATTTCAACGTGGCAAATTCTTACCCGCCTGTCATCTACTAAATGTCACGGCAGGTGAAGTCAAAAATGTTTGAAATTTGAATTTTCCAGTTTGCCCACTTCACTCACTCCAATTTGAAATCATTTGTGTCCTACAGTCCTGCTTACGATTCAACGGTCGATTTTCTTTTTAATCTGTCCTGGAAATCATACTCAAGCAAATATTCCCGTGCTGTTGGATTTTGATTTTGAGCTGTATTATTGGATCTGGGTTCGTTCCTGATATTAAATTGGATGCTGTTTTTGCAATTTTGCTGAAGATTAGTTGATGTTTTTTTTTGTCGGTTTAATTGATTAATTGTAATGGAATGTTAATTTTTTCGAAATTTATCTGCTCAGGTATAATTGTGACCTGTTTAAGTTGGTTTTGGATATAACTAAGTCTGCTAACCAAATCATGAAGGGTCTCGTCCTTTGCTGATTATTTGGGATTTTGTTACTGTTTTATTGTAAATTTAGTGATATTAAGCATTATGTATTTTGAAAATTCTAAAGTGACTATTGTTTGTTCAGTTTTCAGCTGGATTTTGCTCATCTTGCTTGTTGGTATTATTTGTCTGCATCAGGAGGTTTGATAAAGATACCGAAGCTATGAAACTTTGAAATTGAGTGCAACCAAATAATTTTCAGATAACAGATATTGCCATAATTGCTTGCAGCTATTTCTTGAAGGAATGTTTGTCGATGTATTACTGAACTATCGGACTTATTTGCACTGTCATTTTGGTTCCGGGAGTTGAAAATTTTTACACGGTTAACTAGTTATAACAGGAGATGGATTGTGCTTGTTATCTTATTATTGAATGTCTTGATGGTCAGATAAAGTTGCCTTAAAATGCTGAATGGTGAAAGGAACTGGCTGACACAAATGGGAACAACGTGTGGCTCTCTTCTAAATGAACTGCAGGTTTTATTTTGCAACTTCTCAGATAGAATAATCTGATTATGGTCTTTTTGTAGATAGCACTGTCTCTGGGCCATTGTAATATTTCAACCATATTTACTTGTTGGCAAATCTTTCAGATAATATGGGATGAAGTGGGGGAATCTGATGCTGAAAGGGATAGATTGTTACTTGAACTTGAACAAGAATGTTTAGAGGCCTACAGAAGGAAAGTGGATCAAGCAAACAGGGGCAGAGCTCAGCTGCGGAAAGATATTGCTGATGCCGAAGCAGAGCTTGCAGCCATCTGCTCGGCAATGGGAGAGCGGCCAGTACACATTAGGCAGGTTGGGTTTTGAGATCACCAAGTCTCTTGTGTGTTATTAAATTCTGATTATACTCGCTCCTTTCTTTGTTGAATGCACAAAATATTGACTTAGATTTTTCGACATCTTTACTTGGCCTCAACAGTTGACAGCTGTTGAGGTTGTCAAAAGCTTTTATGATTTCTAATTCCTATGTGGGCATGAAATATATCAAATTTTACCACGAGCTACATTGCCTCATATACTAATAGAAATCAGAAGTGCTTTTAGAAAGTTTACATTCGAGAAGCATAGATGAAACTAAATGAATTTCAAACCTGGAAAATTCGAATTACTGTTATTGTTGGTCTTTCTTTGTGCAGTCTGATCACATCCCAGCAAATTTGAAGGCTGAGCTCAGAGCAATTCTTCCACAGATAGAGGAGATGCGGAATAGGAAATTGGATCGCAAAAATCTATTTGTACAGGTCCTGGAGAAGATACAGTGTATTAAGAATGAAATCAATGGGTCAGTGGGATTTGCTTCTGTTAACACTATAGTGGATGAAACTGATTTGTCTTTAAGAAAGCTTGATGAATTGCAGAAAGAGCTGCAGGTTCTTCACGAAGAAAAGGTTAAGTCTATGTCTTGCATATCATCTATTGAAATAATCTTTTTATAAGATTCTGGAGATATATAAATTTTTTCTTGCAGAATGGACGCCTGAAGCTGGTGATGGACCACCTGAATTGTTTATACTCACTGTGCTCAGTCCTTGGCCTAGATTTCAAGCATACAGTCAATGAGATTCATCCAAGTTTGGGGGATTCTGAAGCTTCAAAAAATATTAACAGTGACACAATAAAACAGTTGGGGATTGCTATACAAAGACTGCGAGAGACCAAAATTCACAGAATGCAGCAGGTTTATTGATTTAATGATAGTTTGTTTTACCCTTTTAAGTAATCGTTATTTATGTTTAACGTGAGGCAGAATTTATTGACTGCTCAATGTCTGTAGTTGCAAGATCTTACAACTTCACTTCTGGAGCTTTGGAATTTGATGGACACGCCCATTGAAGAGCAACAGATATTTCGGAAAGCTACGTGCAACGTAGCTTCTTCAGAAGATGAGATAACCGAGCCAGACATGCTTTCTACTGACTTTATTACTTATGTGAGTCAAATGTATTTTTTGTTGTGCATTGGTTATGAAAATTCCTTTATGTTTTACATTTTGCTTGGTATTTTAAGGTTTAAATATGTGAAGTTGGCTCTAAAAGTTCCATTTGATATAAGACGACTCTGGCTCTAAATGTAGCATTAATCATCTATTTGCCAGGTCAAAACAGAAGTTTCTCGATTGGAAGAGTTGAAAGTGAGCAAAATGAAGGAGCTTGTTTTGAAAAAGAAGGCAGAGCTAGAAGATATTTGTAGGAAAACACATTTAATCGTAGAATCAGATAGCACAGTGGACATTGCCGTAGATGCTATTGAATCTGGTTGTTACCTAACTTGGTTATTTCTCTCTTGCAAAATAATTCTAATTCTAACTTTCTATTTTTCATTTTTATCTACGTAGGAGCAGTTGATGCTGCTTATGTACTTGAACAAATTGAGCTTCACATAGCTAGAGTTAAAGAAGAGGCTCTTGGCAGGAAGGAAATTCTTGAAAAGGTTGAGAAATGGAAGGCTGCATGTGAGGAAGAGAGCTGGCTTGAGGAGTATAATAGGGTAGGTTGTTTTTATATTTTTAATTGGGCACAGATTGACTTGAACCTATGCAGTTGTTTAATGTTTCATTTCCCCATGCAGGATGATAACCGTTATAATGCTGGGAGAGGTACTCATCTTACCCTGAAACGAGCTGAAAGAGCTCGCGCCTTGGTCAATAAACTTCCAGGTATGATTTGTATATCACATTGAGAGGCCAACATTTTACAACATTCTTAATTAATTGCTGTATCTCATGCACATTTAAATTTGACATTGTAATTGTATCCTTTCTTGCTGGAACAGCGATGGTGGATGCATTGGCTTCAAAAACAATGGCATGGGAAAATGAAAAGGGAGTTGACTTTGTTTATGATGGCGTAAGAGCTACCTTATAGGTTTAACCATCTCTTGTAATAATTGGAAGTAACAAGTGCCTTTCATTTTCATATTTATGTCCAGGTTCCTCTGCTTTCAATGCTTGAAGGGTATACACTTTTACGGCAGGAAAAAGAACTCGAGCACAGAAGACAGAGAGTATAATATTTTTTCCTTTCTTGAACTCTATAGCTTTCTGCATATAAATCGGCAACTTATGTTCTCAGTGTGGACGCCCACTCACCTCTTTTTTTGTCTCTGTGTGTCATATTTGACATCAGGATCAGAAAAAACTTCAGGGACAGTTGCTGACGGAGCAAGAAGCTCTTTATGGTTCAAAACCAAGCCCTATGAAGAACCAGAATGTTAAGAAAGCTCCACGATTGTCATGTGGTGGTGCAAGCAATAGGAGACTCTCTCTTGGAGGACATATGCTACAGACTCCAAAGCCTGATGATATGCCACATTCTGCAAAAGCTACTCCTAATACACGTAATGCTAAAAGAATGAATCGTACAAACCAAGACCGAACAAGGGATGATGGATTTTCAACTCTCTCGTCTGGTTCGTTTCTGGATGTATCTGGTAATTTCATCTCTGCTGTCTCCTCTAGTTTTCAATTTTAAGGTGAAAACAATTAACTTGTGGACGTGGACGGAAAAAATTGCTTGTTTCTTTTTTAATCTTTCTTCATTTCTTGATTTTAGGGAGGATGGCTATGGAAATAACTTGTCATCCAGTAAAAAAGAACTCCCTGAACTCATCAAATGCTCATGAAATACAGTCGCCAATTATGCGAAAACCATTTTCTCCTATTTCTTCCGTGGATTCCTCAAAGTTCAACGCCACAAATACAATGGAAGACCTGAACAAAAAATACGTAATGTCACAGAAGATACTCACACCGTTTAGTACACCTTCCAAAATGATTTCTACCACTGATGAAGAGAATAGAACTCCCCAAACAATGATGATTGCTGCAGCAGTACCTTCGACACCTTCAACTATATCTGTCCCAATGAAGATGGCCATAACACCCGCTCCATCTGTGGCCAAGTCAGTTGAAGAAGAAACCGAATACTCTTTTGAGGAGAGGAGAGCTGGATTTCTGTTGACCAGATCACGTCAAATGAATGTGATACAAGCCTAGCACATCTTTTGATATAACTAGAATTAATCAGTGTTCGTTTAGTTCTTGGATATCGAGACCAGACATGCCTGTTCAATTTTCTTCTTGTTGTGTAAATAGTCTTATAACAACAAAACATGGATGAGAATGCTGGATTATTTCACACCTTGCAATCGATCTTTAAATGACTAGTAGAGGCAATGTAGAATGACCTCGCAGAACTTGTTCATCGGCTTGTTGCCATGTAGTTTTAGACGTAATGATGATTTTATGCACTATGATTTATGCTTTGGCATTGTCTCGTTAAATTGTTTCATATATATTTGATTAAATTTATTTAAAACATCTTATAAATTTTATAAGTTGTATAGTCTTATTTTAAAAATAAGTCGTTAAAGTGTTTGGATAATACAAGACGATGAAACTTAAAATTATATATATATATATATATATATATATATATATATATATATATATATTACTTTCTGTTATGATAATATTACCATAAAGATATAACAAATATTGTTATACCGAATTCCTTTTAACATATACAAATAATATATAGTTTATATTTTGATTAATATAATAATAATTATTATGAACATAATAATATAAAAATTGTTATAATTAATTAATAATTGTAATAATAAAATTCTTTTTAAAAACAATTGTAAAAGTACTATTATATTACCAGACGTAATAATAATAATAATAATAATAATAATAATAATAATAATAATAATAATAATAATAATAATAATAATAATAATAATAGTTATTATTTAAATAATTAAAATTATAATTTGTATATAAATTTATTAATGAACATATTTATAATATAAAAATAATGCTAATAATAATGTACATTTAATAATGAATTATTATTGTTGTTAAAAAGATTAATTACATTAATTATAATAGAATTTATATTAAAAATAAAAATGAAAATTGGCTATTAATCAATTTATGTATCATATTATAGGGAAAAACTTGTGTGAGACGGTCTCACGGATCATATTTTGTGAGACGAATCTTTATTTGGGTAATCCATGAAAAAGTATTGATTTTTATGCTAAGAGTATTACTTTTTATAGTGAATATGGGTAGGGTTGACCCGTCTCACACATTGAGATCCGTGAGACGGTCTCATATGAGACCTGCTCCATGTTATATAGGGGTCTGATTGAGATATTCTAAAATATAGAAAGATAATTTGGTCTTTAACATATATTCAAATAAGATCTTAAAAAATAGGTTTCGAGATATCAAATTATCATCTAATTAAAATATGAATACAGCTATCCAAAATACGAATAGTTCTTTTGTGAGACGGTTTCGCGAATCTTTATCTGTGAGACGGATCAACCCTACCGATATTCATAATAAAAAGCAACACTTCTTAGCATAAAAAGTAATATTTTTTCATGGATGACGCAAATAAAAGACTCGTCTCATAAAATACGATCCGTGAGACTGTCTCACATAATTTTTTGTCCCAAAATACATATCCCAAGCTCAGATCTTCACCATGCCATTTGGGCAAAAACTTGTGTGAGACGGTCTTACGGGTCGTATTTGTGAGACAGATCTCTTATTTGAGTCACCCAT
Organism: Primulina eburnea; assembly: GCF_022965805.1. Classification (NCBI taxonomy): domain Eukaryota; kingdom Viridiplantae; phylum Streptophyta; class Magnoliopsida; order Lamiales; family Gesneriaceae; genus Primulina; species Primulina eburnea. The sequence continues at coordinate 33,639,623 of NC_133112.1, read as the reverse complement.
GAAAAAGTATTACTTTTTATGTACGAGTATTATTTTTTATCGTGAATATGAATAGAGTTGATCCGTCTCACATGTTATGATCTATGAGACGGTCTCACATGAGACTCAGTCTGTCATTTGATTGTACACTTGTAGATGTCATCTACTACAAAGGCATGGATACTATTAACAGCTATTATTTAGGAATTAATTGTGCTTAATTGACATTTATAATATGTACGGATTAATGCATTGATTTTCCGCTTGTAAAAATATCCCAGTCATTTTTTGTTGTAAATAGAATCTTCGAAAAATTAATCTAGTGTTATTAGTCAGATAAAAGTGAAAGTTGACTTGAAAATTTAAATCTATGTTTTGAGTACAAAATTTTAAAATATTAATTTGCTCAAAGTCGATTTCAGTTGAATAAGATATTATTTATTTAAAGTTGGTATTTAAGCATGTTTAGTTCAAGTCAAATCATGTGAAAGCCAACTGAGGATGAGGGAGGGAGGGAGGTTCAACGCACTGATCGGACTCGAGGCCGCGAATGGCACTTGTACGCAAAAGGCCAACTGAATTTTTTCAGACTGCCGAAAACTCAGGAAGGCATATATTTTCATCCAACACATATTATTGCATATAATTTTCATTCTTCGTAACCAAGGGGAGAAGCTTGGCTTATTGAAAAAGTTCGAAAAATATCTCGTGTTCATCTTGTTTTGTAATTTGGAGTTATCCTACGAAAATCGATGTACTTTGAGATATGATTTTCATACTCCATCACCACTTGTGTGTGGAAGATTCATCTTAAAGAGATAAAATCCAACTATAGTATCGACTTATTTACAGTCTCAAACTTGTTACAGAGTTTATCGCAACATATCTTAAAAAAACTTGGCAACAATTTCAGATTTTCATATCTTACCGTGCAAACAATTTTAAAGTGATTCGTAATATGCATTCTAAATTGCTTCATCATTTACTGCTCATGTTCAACCAACTGTTATCGCGACGCATGTGGGAAAATCCGAAAAAGTTTGTGGGTGTCAACTTCAAGAGATGAAACAAAAGCTGTTTTATCTCACCACGCTGCATCTTGTGAAGTTTATGAGTGAGAGGGAGATATCTTGTCATGTCCCGAGATCAAGGTTCGTCGACATCGACGTTGTTCAACAATCATATTCGTCAAACAACAAGTCTCATAGTATAGTATAACACAAAACCAGTTTATATCATAAATATCATCAAATAGAATCGTTTTACAACTGTAACTCTGAAACGATAAAAAGATGCGGAAGCATTTACAACTTAAATTAAAAATTTAAAAGAACCTAAACTTAATTAAACTTCTTCATGTGTCCACTACAAGCCCCAAAACTAGTGTCTGATTCTTCTTCCTCTATTTTTTCTATTGACTTATCTAGGGAGGGTAGAGTAAAGGGTAAATGATATGGTCGTCACTCAGTAAGCAGGGTTTGTTCGAGCACATACATAACAAATATACATAAATTTCGATAACCACATACAATATCATGCATAACATGATTCTCATAACATGTCATCATCATAACCATAGACAAAATTTTTGTCAAGGTAATGAAATTCTTCAATTTTATATGTTTTGTTGATATCAGTTTCTAATTTTTACTTCTTTAAAGGGGTGAGGTCGTATAACGTTTACAATCTCACCGTATAATGAACATAAACATATCTCATATTGAGATTCTCACTCATATCCAGTTGAATACTCACAGTGCCAAAACATGAAACGTACGATAATCATATCAAAATGGAATAGAACAAGAATTGTACTCGATATTAATTTACGTAAAGCGAAATTAGAACTTCAAAACAAGCCCGTAACCTGGAAGAAAACGTGAAGAATTCGAAAACCAATTGTGACGCCCCTGATTCGACGACTGTCCCTACTATAACATCTTTCAACCGTGTTTATGTCCTCACTCACACGCACCCTAAGAATTTTCACATGAGATCATACATCTCAGAATTACCCCAAGTTAAGAACGCTTCTTTGAAATTCTTACTTTTGCAGAATCTCACATATTTTTAAAGAATTTAACAAAATCTTATGGATTTATTTTGTATGACTTTTATTAAATTTTTTATAAAACCATATAGATTTTGTAATTTATTATTGTGATTTTTTAAAATTTATTTGAACTAACAATTAAATGTTAATAATTTTTTATTTATTTCAAATATTTCACTCTTTCTATAAAGCTAATGAAAAATATCATGTACAACAATTTTGAGTTATAATCAAAATTAACATATAAATTAACTAAATTATAGAAAATAATTAAACATCAAATGTTGTATAATAATTAATAAAAAATAAATTTTACTTATTAAAAATAATTATTATTTTCAATTTATATTCAATAAAATATTATAATTTTTGATTATGTAGTGTAAAAAAAAATTAAAAAAAACTTACTAAATAAAATTTTAAATTTTATGAGATTTTGTGACTGGAACTCAAAAAATAAAATGAACAATATTAATAATTTTGATTTTAAATTATTTTTAGCAATAAAAAAATATGTTTTTAAAAAGTATAAATAAATGGAAGAGAAAAGAATGAAAATTTTAATGTTTGTATTGAGTATGTGAGTTTAGGAGATTTCTATTAAAAATCTAAAACCAATACACCTCCTAAAACCGGACTTCTTAATAAAACTGAACCGAATTTTCTAATTAATTAGGTTGGTGGGTGATTTTGTCTATGCGCACATACAAAATTTAACTTGACATACCATGATAGGAACAATTTACAACCTATATTTTCTTTAGGTGTCGGAAGGTGGCAAAAGAAATCAATTAGGTGTCCATCATATATATTAATTTTCTTGTTCTTTTATTTATCATTCCATTTTTTTCTTATTTGTATGGCTTCCTAGAAATGAATTTGTTTGGTCTTTCTAAATTGAGTGGTAAGAAAATATTCATTTCCAGTAATCATAACATTAAATTGCACATATTGGTATCTATAGTAAATCATCCCAAAATTCAAGGTAGTTTTTCTAAGTAGTCAACTATTTTTTTTACCTAAAGAATATGTCTCTTGTGAAACAATCTCACGAATCTTTATCTGTAAAACAGACCAACCTTATCGATATTCACGATAAAAAGTAATACTCTTAGCATAAAAAGTAATAATTTTTTAATAGATAACTCAAATAAGATATATGTCTAAAAAATACGACTTGTGAATTTTTGTCTCACCTAAAAAGACAAAGAACGAGTCAGATATTAAAAAATATGGTATTCTACAACGTTAACTTTACTGCTTTAAATAAATAATTACAAAAATATTATATATACATATTAAACATCGATTTACATTAATTTATATTTTTTTCTTACCAAATACAAAATTATCCATGAAAAAAATAAATTTCAAAGTATACATACACTAAGATATACATCTAACATTACTCAATTAATTAATATAAATTTTTAAATAAGAAAGAATTCATCTTTTCCCTATTTTTATATTCAATTAGATTAGATATAGTTTGGTCATTTTTAAAAATCTTTAATTGAATTTTCAAAGCCGGACTTGAAACCATTTTCTTAACCATAATTAATACTTTGAATTTTGCAATTTAAATATTGCCACCCACCTAATTAATTTCCAATTATTTAAATAATTCATAATTATTTTAAATTTAATGTTCTCCAACTTTATTTTCCTTCCTCCAGTTTTTCTTGCAAAACCCTAATTTTTACAAGACGGCAAAAAATAAAAGGAAAAAAAGAACAATTTTTTTTTTAACATCATCCAATTTTCTGAATTTTTTCCATTTCATTTATGCTGTTCTGTCCTTGCTCTGCAATGGCAGAGATTGAGACAAGGTGACTTAAGAAATTTGTAGTACAAGGTATTCTTGGAACAGAGCTCGGTTGTACTTGGGTGATCTTGGAATATTTAAGCCTGATTCTTGGATTTCAAGATTTTCTGAAGTGGGGTTTTGTAAAATTTTCTGGGTAATTCCTATTCGAACTTGTTCTACTTTGAAAGATTCTATTTTTCCAGAATTATTGTTGAAAGGTGGCTTTTTCAGTTACTCTAGAGTGTTGTGAGGTTAAAAAAAAATTTCTATACTTGTAAGGTTAAGGTTTAAGAATCTTTGAGGGTTTAAGGATATCGTTGCTTACTGTTTGCTTAGTATATTAATGGAGGAAAAAGAAGGGTTGAATGGCTTTGGGGTTACACTGAAAGGTGATGAAGCTCCCCAGAGCTACATGATAAAGCCAAGGGTGGAAAATACTAGCCAATATGGTTGTGGATCGACTGCTCAGCCTCTTTCGGAGGCAGCGCCGGAAAATGTGGCGGCGCCACCAACGGGGATGAAGAAGAGAGGAAGGCCGAGAAAGTACGCACCAGATGGTTCTATCGTGGCACTGTCACCTATGCCAATTTCAGCTTCAATTCCGCTCTCCGGCGATTTTTCAGCCTGGAAACAGAGTGGGGTCCGAAAAGTGAACTCTTTCAAGAAGAAAAATAAGTTGGAATTGGGGAATCCAGGTAATCAATCTGTTTGGTGTTTTCTGCATTGACTTAGTTGCATGATTTGAATAGGTATTGTTTTTATTACATTTTACATAAGGTATGTAGAACTCAGATTCTTGGAAATCAATTACTCGGCCCGAACAAGTTGGTTGCACTTGCCTACACCACAGTGATGTCCAACTCCCTTTTGGATTTTGTGGGACCTACGTTGGAGTGCGTTTTATTGATGCTCTGGACTAGGGCCCTGTGAATTATGAGAATGAGCCATGTTTTGGAGATGTCTTTTGAGCTGATGTGACAGCACTCTGATCTATCTTTATACTCAATGATTGAAGTGTACATAAAGAGCAAGGGACGAATAAAGAACTTGATCGAGTAATGATGAGGATATGAATCGTATGGTGTAACATGTGTGCATCGACTCTAGAAAGACGGGAGGATTTACCGTGACAGTGAAGTAATTCGCAACAATGAGGCATCTCTGATAATGTTATTTGCTAAAATGAACATGTGATCAGGCATGCTTGTTTTTGACCAATTGATACCAACCATTATCTGCTACTCAGTTAAAGCTTGGAACATTTATCTTTTCATTGTTTGTTTGTGATTTATCAATGGTATGCAGAATTGTGCATTTTGTAAACAAGAATGTATGTCACCACTTTTTTTGTGTGTACATATTGATGAAATAACCATCTGCATCTGTAACATTGGCTTCCAGAGGAGTACAAAATTTTTTGAAGGGGAAGAATCCTACTTAACTGCTATTGTGTATTATGAAATGCATGTTAGTTCGATTAACACATAAAAATTTTGGATTGCAAGGTGGATCAAAATTCCAGGAATATTATAAAAAATCAATGCATTTGATCGCAAAATTTTTGTGTGATTACTCTTTATGATTATTTAAAATTTAACAGGATTTTCCCTTTATTCTTTTATATTTTGCAGGGGCAGCGATGGCTTATTCCGTTGGTGGAGGTTTTACACCCCATGTCATCACTGTTAATGCTGGCGAGGTACTTGTAATCAGAACAAGTCTCTTGGTCCTCTTCACATTGATTTTTTACTAACAAAATAAACCTTTGCTTATCTAATCATGATATCCAATAGAATTTCTTAAAACTTAATTTCTACATGTGCAGTTGTAAAACTTTCTGATGTGTTCTAATGAAATTTATCACAGTTCACTTTTAAACTTTTAAAGTCGTTCTATATTTTTATACTTTATTATCTGAGAGAGATTTCAGTGTGCCTTGTGATATTTCACCCTGCGTAAGAAAGGCGTATCCTAAATTCTTGACTAAATGCTTTCTCAAATTAACCACATTCGATGGTTAAACCTCAGAAAGCAGTCGACAGTCCAATTCATTGATCGTGGGTGTTTTATTTTTCCTTATTCCATACCTAACTTATGTCCAGTATAGCTTAAAATAATTTTTAGCTTTTCGATTATGTGTCAGGATGTTACTATGAAGATAATATCCTTTTCTCAGCAAGGGTCTAGAGCCATTTGCATTCTTGCTGCAAATGGTGCTGTCTCTAATGTTACCCTACGTCAACCTGATTCTTCTGGCGGTACTATGACCTACGAGGTAGGGGCAATGTTTTGTTGAACTTTTATGAAATTGTTAGCTCGCAAGAATCGTGCAGGAATTTACTTATGGTTTGGATCTTGATTTTGTGATATCCATAGGGGCATTTTGAATTACTATCTCTGACGGGTTCGTTTACGCCAAATGACAATGGATTCACGAAAAGCAGAACCGGTGGGATGAGCGTCTCTCTGGCAGGTCCTGATGGCCGTGTATTGGGGGGAAGCCTGGCTGGCATGTTAGTAGCATCAGGCTCTATTCAGGTTTGAGAATTTTTCTATCAATATGTAAATTATACGAGTGTAGTCTTACTGTTGTCGTAATTGAATGTTAAAATGAGCATTTATATTCAAATTTTTTAAAAATAAGTAATCTTTTTATCATGTAAAATGTTTCTGTTTTGCATAAATATAATCTGGAGATGATTCTTGGCCTGTATTATTTATGTGAAACCATTTTCAATCAACATAGCAGCAATGGATGTTCAAGATTTAGTGTCACATGTTCGATCTGCTCAACTTAGAACAATTTCATGTGTCTGGGAACTTTGAAGAACGTTGAATTATTAACCTCGTACTTTGTTACCATTTTCTTTCAAGAATCACTATGTTGCAATCATTTTCGTTCGTTTTTCAGGTTGTAATCGGCAGCTTTCTTCCGGGGCACCAGCTGGAGCAGAAACCCAAGAAACCAAATCGCGAGAACACCATAGCATTTGCCCCCAGCCCCACCAACCCTATGTCCCAAGAAAGATATGAAGTATCCTTCAACGGGCTGAATCCAAATCTGACATCCCCTGTCTCCTTCCTAGGGAACAACTTGTCTTCCATAAACTCCATACAAGGCTCCAAGATCACAGACATTGATAACAACGATTCATTACTTGGCGAAGATTCTGGAGAGCAGAGCCACGAAATAACTTGCTGACTGATACGTGTTTATCGTGGCTGTATCTCATCTTAGCTGTGGTTTTATTGAATATTTAGGCTTACTTCTTCTGACCCGTTACAGAAAAATGACTTGTAGTCATTGCAGAGTGTAGTAGAGCATGATGTATTGACTTGAAACAATGTTATTGTTAAGGGATACTAGGATAGGAGTTTTCCTGCTTAGTTGTTGATTTCTCTTCTGGTGTGTAACTTTGGTATTAATATTGCTGTATGCATGAAACTGAATTATTGCTTTAAGTTTTAGTTGGAATTTATCATTTTTTTAAAAAAAATCCCATTTGACAAGGATGCTCTAGGATCAAATCTTGTCTCTCTAAATCGAATTGAATTGTGGGATTTTGCTGTTTTTAAGGGTTTCGTTTTGGAGAGCACAACTTTAGTTATTTATTTTTGATTTGATTGATATTTTGATATAAGAATATTTTTATAAATATTTTTGGATGTCATTGTGCATTTAGAATTATCAACTATGTGTAATAAAATAAAATACCAACTGTGTAAGTGTAAAATATTTATTTTCCCAAATAATGTTACTATGAATAAAAACCGAAAATATATTATAAACCAAAAGGTTATTTTATTGGTAAATTTCCCAAAAAATGTTCCCATTCCCCTGACCCATTCTTTATTTCAACCTCGTAATACACAAATGAAGGAACCATTTCCTCCCATCAAGTTTTTCTGAGCAAAATCCTTAGAATTGATGAAACAAGATTAATCATCTCACATCAAGTTTCTACATTGTTGTTCAAAATCCTTCTCCAGTATCGACACCGAAGCTCGTTTTTTTTTAAATGGATTTTCTGAATGATGGAATCTGGACTTGGAACATCTTCAAACCTCGCGTTTTTTGGGTACATGAAAATGCAATATACAACTATTTGTGATTTCGATATTCAGTGATTGTAGTTTGATGAATATATATATATATGTTAATCTTGGAAAAAATACGAGGAGATTAGTTTCAATCTATAACTCTATAATAACATAATACTAAGATGTACGTGACCTTGAACGATGATTATAATATCCTTAATATGATTCATCCTCATATTTATATGAAGCTAATTTAAAAATTCTGGTATATCTTTTTTTCCTTTTATTAACTTGGTTCTTGAATGTTTAATACGACTTTATGGTTATAAAATTGGCAAGGGTCGAAAAAGATGGCACACATTCCACAAGTGATAACGAGCTTCAAGATGCCTCGTAATGAATTTCATAGATTCCTGGTTTCAATGTATTTGTGGTGAGGGATAAACATTCAAGGGTGATGCAGACTATAGAGAATATATTAAAAAGTATTTGATTGCGACAACATGCTCATATTTATGTATAAAAAAGATAACAAAAAGATTATCGTTGTTTGTAGTTAAAAAATTGTAAATGGAAAAGTTATGCTTCAAGACATAAACCAGACAATCTATTTGGGATAAGAAAATGCAACTTAGAACAATAGTGTTGAGAGGATAATTTATGTAGTAGAGAACTGATAGAGCCATCAAAATAGGTTAGTCTGTCGATCTAAGTTATCCGCCATAAAAAATAGACGGGTTGGGTTATCATTTAATAGCATATTTGAGGATGGCCGAAACGGATCAGCCTGTTTGGGCTGCAGGTTGGGGCAAGGTGGATTGCCGGATTTTTTTATTTTTATTTTATTTATATATGATTGATAAGTTTTGAAATGATTTATGTATTTGATAAATTTGAAATATTTATATTATTTATAATGATTTATGTATAATTGATTAATTTTGAAATATTATATTATTTATAATTATTTATGTATGGCTATTAGTTGATTAATTTTGAAATATTTATTATTATTTATAATAAATTATAAATGATTTTAAAAAAATAATATTGAGAGTCATTTCATTGTCCTTGTTTAAAGATGAGATATACACATAGGGTCCGTTTGGTAGGTGGGATTATGGGTGGATTGTTAGATAGTCTTTTGTTTGGTCCAATTAATAAATTTGAGATTGACTAATTGTTGGACAATTTTTACTGTTGGACTTGGCAAATGTATCCATGCTTTCAGGCTGGATTAGTTTTATCCGAGTGGACTGAAATTAGCGGCGGTTTCTGAAAATAGATCGGCGACGGTTTCTGAAAAAAGATCGGCGACGGTTTCTAAGCGGCGACGGTTTCTCAAGATCGGCGACGGTTTCGTGCACTAATAAACCGTCGCTAAATGTCAAATTAGAGACGGTTTCACAAGATCGGAGACGGTTTCTCAAAAACCGTCGCTATTAGCGACGGGTTTTAAGAAGCCGTCGCTAATATTCCGGGGGCAAAGGGGAAGAGCAATTTCGTATCTTCATCAAAAAAATTCAAAATTATCCTTCACTTAAAAATCGTACCAAACTTAATATTATTTTACACCATATATTACAATCCTACCACAATCATTTTCTTTATCATTTACGTACTAATCATTAGTTTATCCTATCCTTCAACCAAACTATTTATTATTATTTATAATAAATTATAAATGATTTTAAAAAAATAATATTGAGAGTCATTTCATTGTCCTTGTTTAAAGATGAGATATACACATAGGGATTATATAGATAGGGATCATGGACAATAATTAGACTACTTCAAGGTCTGGAAGAGTAAGAAACTAGTGAAACAATCGTCATTAAGACATAAAAAATATATACAAAATTATTTACAAAGACCACGAGTTTATAATTTGTAATCTAATAATAAAGAATTGTCAACATAAAAAATATATACAAAATTATTTACAAAGACCATGAGTTTATAATTTGTAATCTAATAATAAAGAATTGTCAACAGTTAAGAAATACAAGTTACTATTATCAATTCACGATATTCTAATTTTTTTTTATGTATTGATAAAATTAAAAATTTAAGCACAAGTCTACAAACTTTTTACTCTGAAATACTAGCACAACTGCACAATATATTAGGGCTCCGTTCGGTACGTGTGATAGGATAAGTAAATGATTAATAATTAGAGTGATTAACAAATGAGATATATGGATTAATAGTATGGTGTGATAAATAACATGTTGTTTGGTATGATTTTAAAATGATGAATTAATTTTGTAAATTTTATTATAATGACCAAAATGTACCAAATACTAATTAAATATATATTCTTAAAATAATTGGATAGATAATTAAATATTTATAATTATAATTTATATTTATTAAAATTAATTTAAATATATTAATTAGAAATAAATTTGTAAATATGTATTTACTTTAATAATTAAAATAACAATAATATTTTGAATGTTAATATTAAATATAGTTTTAATGATATTACAATATTATTGTTTTTCTTTAAATAATTATAAATATTCTTAAAATAATTTGATAGATAATTAAATATTTATAGTTATAATTTACATTTATAAAAATTAATTTAAATCATTAAAAAATAAATTAGAATTGAAAAAATATTTATTTTCATAAAAGAATTAATTAATAAGATTGCAAATTTATAAAAATTTAATTTAAGATAGATTTGCATTACAATTTATTTTCTTTAAAATGATTGAAAATAATAAAAATGTATGAAATTAATTTATAAAAAAATATAATAAAAATTTAAATATTATATTAATTATTAAATTTTCACTAATTTTAAATTTCATATTATATTGAAGAAAATAATTCAAGAGTATTATGGTCAATATACAATCTTATCATGATAACTATTCAAAAATTATTAATTATCATACCCTTTGAAGTGGGATATTTAATCACACAAATAACATGAGTAGTATGGGCTTTCAATCATAATCAAGGGCCTATGTTTGGTTCGTGATATGAGACAAATAGTATGGAGATAAGTAATATTTTTTTAATAATAAAATATATAAAAATGATAGTTAATATAATGTTTGATTTGATTGATTAATTTGATTGAATTTGAGATAATGTGATATTAATGTTTTATGCTTTTGAATAGATTAATAAAATATTTATAATATTATTTACTAAAGGTAATGTTGTAATTTCAATTCTATAATTCGATTGATGTGAAATAAATGTTTGATGATTTGATTGATGTAAGATAAATGATTGGTAGATTGATAAATAATATGATGAATCAAACATGTTATTAGATTGAGGGGGTGACCGCACCTACCCGCCTCCCATTGACTCCGTCTATGTGTATAACTACAAGATAAAATTTAATGGCTAATTCTCCATTTAACTTTGTTAATTTTCTAAAGTTGACACCATATATGCTTTTCAAGAGGGTTAATTTATGAAAAATTTATTTTAGATTTTAACACGACACTTGATAATATAGTCCGAGGTTTTTTTTTTCTTTCTCATTTCAGCAAAAAGTCGAGTGCCGAAGTTAATGTATTTAGAAGGGTGATGAATTAGCCCAAAGAGGGGTAAATTCTCGGTTTAGTCCCAAATCATTAGTGTGTTTCTCGGTTTAGTCCCAAATCATTTTTTAGACCTAATTTAGTCCCAAAACTTCACATTGGTTTACCCCATTGGTGTTTCCGTCAAATTGGGGTTGAATTTAACGGAAAGAAACCTACACTCTCATGCCGTTCGGTCGCTGCAACAAATTTCTTCCCTCGTCAAATTGGGGTTGAAATTACCCTAAATCCTAATCGATCTTTTCTCTTCTAAGTTTCAAGCAAATCGGTCGCTGCAACAAATTTCTTCCTCCGCTGCTGCACGCTCCAAGTTCCAATCACCGCTGCACCCTCGAGGTAACCATTTTTTTCGGTTCTCAAACAGCTTGGTTTCAATTCGTAAAGGAAGTCATCCTGTTGTTGCATCCCTGAAAAAGTTCTGTGATGATGAAATGGCTCTGAAAAATGGTTGTGAAACCTGCTTAAAATTGGCCAAAAAGTATAAGCATGATGAATCCACAGGAATTCGGTAGTATAGTAAAGGACATAGCTTCCCCTTGTAGAAAATAGATTATGTTCGATGCATTGGGAAAAAACAATTTTCTACAGATAATGAATGTGGTCCATCGAAGGGGCTTGTTGGTGATAATGAAGTTTTACTTGGACTGCCAAATGATAAGACTGATGAGGAACATGAACGGCATAGCATCAATGAAACTGAAGGTGAAAATAAAGGTATACTGGAGCTCAAAACTACTAATCAAGCCCTGTATACAGATGAGCAAACTAATAATATAAATGTCTCAGGGAAGTTTCTTCACATGAAGTTTCTGCAACAACAGGATGACTTCCTTGAGTAGGAAAGTTGCAAATCAGATGAAGTTTCTTCACATGTGCCATATGGATTTATATCAAATGCATTTATCTTGGTTTTATATCTCATATTTTCATAATATCATGTTTTTTTACCCTCATTTCAGGAGGTCATCGAAGAAAGCTAACAAAATGGTGGTGATCCCTTTAATTTCAAGTAATGTTTTATTGTAATCATACTTGTTTATAAAATAATGAAAATTGCTTTGTATTTTTGTGTATGGTAGGGGAAAACATATGTTGTCTTCGTTGGACGTAAACCTGGTGTATACGAGACATGGGAAGAAGCACATAGTCAAGTCAACAAATTTAGTGGGGCTTCTCATAAATCATTCTGGAGTAGGGATGAAGCATCAAAAGCTTTTCGTGCATACCTACAGAAACAAAATTCATCGGCTTCATTTATGCCTGACGAAGAAAGTTCGTGTGCAACTTTTAGCACCGCTCCAAACGGAAGTACTGAAGCTGAAAAATTATTAAAAGTGAAAGATTTGCTTTTAGATTTAGAAAATGAGAACCGCGATCATTTATTGAAGGTTGCAGGGATAGCGGAAGAGATTAAACAACTAGTACAATCTCTACAAATTAGTGGCGAAGATTAGATATCCTTGTGTATCTTTGTATCTTTAACTTGGATTTGTAGTGTTCGTTCGTTGTTTCAAGACTATGTATGATTTTCGTGTATTGGTATGAAAATGTGAACTTCTTTCACACGTCCTTTTTATTTTTATTTCTGTGTTTGTCTATTTTAAGAGGGTGACTGTTTGTTAATTTCTAATATACATGTCATGAATATTTGCAAGATAGAAAACATTATGCTCTACTTTTGTTGAAAAATAAATGTCTAACCCAACAGGTTATTTTTGTGGAGGAGTCAAAAGCGTCGGATCTTTTCAATTCAGCACAATACTTCCTTATTTGTCGAAACTGCTCGTCGACAGAACCTTGCACTAATTTCAGCGCCTTTCTCTTAGCCATGTAGGCGGTCTTCCTTGAAAAATCTGACTGAAGAATGGTAGAAATCTCTTCCCTAAACTCCAAGTGTCCCAATTTAGGATTTGTGCTGAATTTTTTGGCAAACGTCTTTCCCAACCACGTTGAATTGACACACTTGTTTTTAAAATCCCGAACACAATGACTGTGACATCCATTAAAATTTCTTACTTGCCAACAACTATCATTAGTCATCTTCGCAACATGGATCATCCAACAACACTTATCATCATTGCACTTAGCCCACAATCGGATGTTATCATTTTTTACAAACTTCACCGGTCTTCCTTCTCTAATGCAGTGACTTTCAATTGCAAATTTTGCTTCTTTTTTTGAGCTAAAGACTAAACCAAGCTTCAACTCTGGATTTTCAAAATCCTTTTTTGGGTCAAACAACACATAATTTTTAACTTCATCCTCATCAGAATCATGCAGACTGGTCAAACCGTCACTATCTACACAAATATCCACTTCACTGTCATACTCATGCATTTTCTGAAGAAGATCATCTGTATTTTCTCTTTCAGGGACAACCATTTTTCCTTTCGTACATTCTATATCATGGACGACAAATGCATCAACTAACTCATTATCTTCAACAAAATCATACTCATTGTTATCAAAATTATCAACATTTTCATCTCCAACTTCATCATTTTGATCATCTAAGTGTTCAACATATATTTCAACCTCATAATTTATTGGAATATACTTTCTAAGATTCAACACATCCGAATCATTTTCCAAATATCTGCCTTCACTAATTGTAGTTCCAACTTTGTGCCAAAATCTAAAAGAATTTTTGTCTTCAAATCCAAGCTCCTCCATGAATCCCCACATTTCAATCATTCCCAGCTTATCAACATCGACGGAATCAAAATATTCAAAACTCTCACCGATGTATTCATTGTGTTTGTCAAGAGATTTGAATCTTCCATTATAATACATTTTAATTGTGAAGAGATACGGTTCTCCAATTAATCCTACAAAACAAAAACAAAAATTACATTAAATTATCGAGAAAATGCATCAAAAAAATTTTAAGCGTCACAGTAACAAAATTAATGCATTACCATAATTTGGAGTGCTCTTTCTTGAGGTATTACTCCGTCTAGCCATTAGGTATCCACTCAGTCACCTAAATCACATATGGAATAATAGTTAAGAATTTATCAATTGCAATATAATTAAAAATTGAATGCAAACTACACTAAGAATTGTCCAGAAATATGCAATATAATATATCGTGCGTGTGATAAGTGTTCTCTTGGCCACTTCCATTTCTAATTGAAGTATGCAATATAATTAAAAATTGAATGCAAACTACACTAAGAATTGTCCAGAAATATGCAATATAATTAAAAATTGAATGCAAACTACACTAAGAATGGTCCAGAAATATGTGCACTAAGCAGGAGAATTCGATAATAAGTGTTCAATGGGTGCATTTCTGTGCAAAAGGCCATTTTCATGAGGCAATGCAGGAGAAATCGATAAGACATTGGCAGGGATGCAACAAAAGGATGATTTCCTTTAAGAATTGAAACTTTTTGGCCAATTTTAAGCAGGTTTCACAACCATTTTTCAGAGCCATTTCATCATCACAGAACTTTTTCAGGGATGCAACAACAGGATGACTTCCTTTACGAATTGAAACCAAGCTGTTTGAGAACCGAAAAAAATGGTTACCTCGAGGGTGCAGCGGTGCTTGGAACTTGGAGCGTGCAGCAGCGGAGGAAGAAATTTGTTGCAGCGACCGAGTTGCTTGAAACTTAGAAGAGAAAAGGTCGATTATGATTTAGGGCATTGAAGAACGGCATGAGAGTGTAGGTTTTCTTTCCGTTAAATTCAACCCCAATTTGACGGAAACACCAATGGGGTAAACCAATGTGAAGTTTTGGGACTAAATTAGGTCTAAAAAATGATCTGGGACTAAACCGAGAAACACACTATGATTTGGGACTAAACCGAGAATTTACCCGCCCAAAGAGGGTTTTAATAGAACATTTCCTCTCTTTCCCCTCTCTTCCTAAATAATTAATTAAGGCAACATTAATTCGTCATAAAATAATTTATACTTAAACCCCATTCAATCAAGTCCTCTCTGTCACTGCCAGAAAATCACTAGTACCAATAGTTTATTTTATTTTTCTTGCCATTACAGATGGTGGATGAGAAATTCTTGCTGATGTTCGAGTAAGAGCTTTGGATGGTGGATGAGAAATTCTTGCTGATGTTCGAGTAAGAGCTTGATTTTCTGAAGGAGCAATCTCAGCGGAAGAACAAGCATGGGAAATGGATCGATGATAATTTCAGAATCAACCACTGAATGATATGGAAAGATGGACTCAAGAAATACATCTCTCGTCTTAAATATTTCCTTGTTCTTGATGTCCTATAATTCGTAACCTTTTACGCCAGGAGGATATCCCAGAAATATTGCCATCCGAGCTCGAGGATGAAATTTATCCCGATGAGCAAGTGATAATGATGAACACTTTCAAACACTCTTTCAAGCTTTCCCAAAAGTTTAGGTAACAAGATAATGTAGTGTTTTAACTATTATCCATGTGTGTAACAAAAATAATTTAATTAAAAAAAAAACAAAATCATTTTTCTCTTTTGAAAGTGTTAAATTGAAGAAAAAAATTATATACATTAGAATCAATTGTGCGAGTAGTATTTTTGGAATTTTTTCTAAAAAAATGTAACGTTAGATAAGTATTAGTCTCTCCTTATTTAATAGTATAGATATAAGATAAAACAAAGCAACGAGTATAAGTCTAATTGAAAACCGAGTGAATAAAATATGATCATGCAATAATATTTTTGAATAACAATTAGTAAAGTTGAACGACACATATGTTACAAGTTTTGAGAGGGAAAAAATACAGGTGAAACTTCCAATAACATGTGTATGATTGGAACTATCAGAGTTTTAATCCAGTCTTTGCCATCCTTCCATAAACTAGAGAGAAATATCACACCAAAAAACTGCAGCATTAACATGCCCACACAAATATAAGTTTGGGTCCACGAAAGAATCAGTAAAACTGCAGAAGGGGAAGACGCTGAAACCTCAATTTACGTCTACCAACTCAACATCAAAGACCAGCCAAGAATTAGGTGGTATAGCCGGGCGACATCCTTTGGCTCCATAACTTGAATTTAAAAAAAAAAAAAAAAAACAAGGCAGGCTATTATTAGTATTTCATCACACATCCTTTAGAAGATGCAAATGACAATAAACTCGATCATTTAGTCAACAAAGGAAAAACCCGGTTCTAGAACACTTTATTCAAGTTTTGATATGATCAAATTCAAAGAATATAAAATATGATTATGTCAATCTTCTATTTCAAACCACATTACGTCATTACCAGAAGGTGGTCATCTCAAAAGAAAAGGGGAAAGAGAGAGGAAAAGGCAATGTCCCTCGACACAAATATGCATAAACAGAGTTACACTCGGTGTTATATACTCTATCTTACTAATTATATATTTGTCACAAGTCTTAAATATTAGCCTGATGTCACTTTAGAAACACATAATTATCACTCAATCAGTGTAGTAGAGCTATTAACATCAAACATAGCAGAAGTTATGTACAAATGGTAGCTGTGATGCCGCTGTCTTAGTTCTTAAATATAACATGTAAATCTTAAATCTGTTTATGCATAATAAAAAACACATAAAACTAAATGCCGTCCCAGATTATAGCATTCGATGAATTTTGAATTAATCCAAAGAACAGTCAACGCCTAAACCAGATCATACTAAATGCTCGCACAAGCCCAAACGATATTTCAGTTCCCTTATTAAACGACTTTTTTTTTTTATTTCCATTATGAGAAGTAAACTATATATGTAAGAAAATGAACTTTCATTAAGAAGGATATATTACTGTGCATTAATCTGTTTTATTCTCTTTAGCCATTTTAACTGCTTTGATAATAGATATAATTCTGCTTTCAAGCTCTATCAAAATTTATCAAGTATGAAGTACTACCAGTCAATTTGGAAATAAAAATAAATGAATAAATCACATACCCCATAGCAGGAGGAATTGTTAGTCTTCGTTTGTCCCCAATTCGCATGCCTGCATTTTCAAAAGAATTTCAGACAAGGTAAAACTCAAACCAGAAGAACTGTTTGTTCAATTCACTATTGAAGTAAATACCATTAACACCAACATCCCATCCCTTGATAACTTGGCCAATGCCTGCCACCAAGAAACATTAAGTTAACATGGGAAACATTTCCAGCAATAACATCAATACATTGATTAGAAAAATACCTAAGCGAAATTTAAAGGGTGCTCTTCCAATGTTTGAGTCAAAAATTTTTCCATTCTTCAATTTGCCAATGTAAAGGACACTGACCTGCAAGTCCAAAAAGATATGAATTAGTTTTAACACAAAGCAGTGTACGATCCACGTAATCTGAATGGTGAAACTCCAATGTGAATAACAAGAGTTGATTTCACCTTTGTGCCTGGAGAAGCTCTCTTTCCGTTGGGTTTGCCCATCGATACCTCCTCTATAGCTAATCCATTCGGAAATGTCCTCACTTGCGATGATTTAATTTTTTCCTTCTCTTCTTTCTCCATGCTAGATCCTTTTCCATTTGTTAGTGTTTGATCTGCTTTAACAGTAACTGCACTCTCTCCCTCCTTGCTCTGTTTCTTCTTTTTCTTTTCTTTCTTCCTGGAAAATTTTGATATGACATATAAAATCAGTATCAAAATTCGAACCATTGTTCCACAAATGTGTCACACCAAAAATCTTGATTCTCCAACATTAATGAATTTCAAATGACAAAGAGCCACTACACGTAAACACAGACATCAAATGCGGTGGGAAAACAATAAATTATATATTCAGCTACTAAAGGTGGAACAGGTGAGAATAATAAAGAAAAAGTAGACAAGGGGTTACAATCAATGCCTGTTCATATCCTGTATTGCGAATCCAATAAGCTAAAAGAACATTATACTCTTTTGTATTGAATGTTAGGTCAC
Organism: Primulina eburnea; assembly: GCF_022965805.1. Lineage (NCBI taxonomy): Eukaryota > Viridiplantae > Streptophyta > Magnoliopsida > Lamiales > Gesneriaceae > Primulina > Primulina eburnea. The sequence goes on along the minus strand of NC_133112.1, from coordinate 33,621,306 downwards.
TGTAAAGTGTAAACAAATATATGCATCAAGGCTCAGAATGTTCGTACTGAAACAATTTACAAATAAACAGAATTAATGAGATAAATGCAGGTGTTGATAATCTCACTTTTTCTTATTTGGCCCCAGATCATTTCCGATTTCACCTTCTGGAAGTTTCTCCAGGGCATTAGAATTCTGCGTCCCACTTTCCTTACCACTGTCTTCTTTCTCCGATACTTTTTTCTTCTTGTTCTTTTTTACATCATTTTCGGGAAATATTTTATCAGGTTGGACTGAAGAACCACGTGGTCCATCATTGTCCCTGCACACATCAGATGGAGCCAGGATATGGTATAGACAATACAATGTAAGAAACACCACCAAAGTCCGGCCAGAAATCATCAAAGGTTTGACAAGAGGCAATATTATAAAAATTCTAAACCAAATTAAATAACATAACCGATATCCCAGTATGAATTTTATGAATTCAAATCTGTTTTCAGAGACATTTAACTTAAATATTCCTACCTGTCAGGTTCCCTATCTTGACCCAATGAATCATTCTTCCTTTTCCGAATCTTTCCACAGGCAATTTCATCAGTTTCGTTCTTTCTCTTTGTTTTGTCATGCATCCTCTCGCAGGTTTTGCCAGATTTAGATGCAGAGTTTGAAAAATCAAATTTGCTTTCACGAGTCGAAAGAACTGGAAAACCATCTTCATCTTCACTTTCCAAGACAGGAAAGCCTGATCTAGCTTTTACGACAATCTGATGGTTGGAGTTTCCATTGTGATCAGATATGTCTGACTGATTTTTCTTCTTTCTTCCTTGCTTAGAGAGACCAATTTCATTGACTATTTCCTTACCGTCCACTATTTCTTCGATTTTCACTTTCATGAAATGAACAGAGAAAAGGACAGAAAAAAATCAGAAGCTAAATCACGTAACATACCGAAATTCAAATATTGGCAAAGCAATGAGTCCATGTTACAGGGAATTCTCTCCAGCAAACAAACCGCATTTATACAAATCTGATCTCATTAGGAAAAGCATATAATATTCTAACACTTCTACAATTCCATGTAACATAACAAGATCATATTTTGCAGATACTTTCCACCTCTATTTGCTTTTGAAAAGTCTTAGTAAGTAAACCATCCACTACTGACATTTTCTTGCAATTGTTAGACATAAAAACCATATAGAGCCTTTAATCCTAGTTTCTAACAGTATCACTACAGCATTAAATTATCAACAAAATCCAGGCCCAACAAAAACTCAGTCTATAGCTCTCATGTCAGACTGCATTACCACCCCCATCAACTCTTAAAGATTGATAGGGGTGGAGTTGAATAATATCAAAACATAAAAGATTTAACTTAGAAATTTTGAACAAGAACTAGTCACTATAAACATTTTATAGTGGAGTTACCTCCACTGTTGGGAATTGGAGAAGGTGGGAACATGCCAAGATCATCTTCAATTAAATCATCATACTCTCCGTCATCATTAGAATCATCCTCATCTTCGGAATCACTTACCACTGTATTCCCCTCATAAAGATCGCTTTACAGAGAGTAAAAGAAAACAAATAATAACTCGAACTAGTCACTGGACTAGAATCACCAATGTTGATCATCGAGCAGTAAAATGACAAAATAATATCCATATATACCAAACCACAAATTTTAGGAATAACATAAATCGAGCCATGATAAATAAGGATACGATCCATAACCATCCCCTATGTTATCCTGATCCTCGTCTTCACCAAAGAAAAAACCAGACAGATGCACAGTGTGAGGTCCATTAACAGAGAACGTGACCTCATCATCCTCCTTGAACTCAAGATTCAATGCACAAGACTCGATTCTTTCAGGTAACAACGAACACAAGTAAATTGGGTTCTTATCTCCCACTTTACACTGTACTATGCTCTTCTTGGTGGACGAACCTGCACCAAGAGTTGCCTAGAAAACAAGCAGAAATCAATAGCACGGCATCAAATGGAATAATATTGCGTTAAATTAATCATTTTTTTCCATTTATATTCGTAAATGGGCATCTCTAAGCTTTAAAATCACGTGACAAAGTGATCAAAATGAGGGGTGTTAACCAAACCAAAACAAGCACAATTTATCTATTAACAAAAATTGCAATCCTTGTATACGAACCTGAGAAACATGAAGCCTCCCATTTTCATCATCATACTGATGAATATATGGTTTTCCTGGTTTAATTTCTATTCCTGATGTTGAACAAAACTTACAGATTATTAGTTAATCTTAAAATGTAGAAAAAAATCGCTAGAATCTCAAATTCGCAGAAGAAAACATGAAGGATATTAAGCTTACCCCAGAAAGCCATGGCTGAGGTCTGCCTAACTTCAAAATCTCCTAAAACCCTAGAGCAGAAAAAAAGGTCGCCTTGGTTTTAAAAAGAATTATATTCTAGTGTTAATTTCATTTTAGCCCTCGTATTACAACCCATATTATGTTTTGAGCTCTGGGAAAATTAATCTTTTCAATAATATCATATTATGTGATTTTAAAAGTAATATTATATTATGATTTTTACGAGAAAAAAAAATTCAAAAATAAAAATAAAAATAAGATGTAATGCCCGGAAATTTAATCCTAGTAATCTGTAATTATTGACTTATAATTTGATATGATTATGAGAGGATCAATCGGGACACGAAATGAGATCGCGTGTGAAAAGTAATGTGCGAGGGCAGTATCATTGGTGCACATGCACGACCGGATGCGCGCACATGCGCCAAACAGGCAGAAGACCTCGCGCATATGCGCGGAAGATGTCGCGCATATGCGCGAGCCAATGCAAGCGAAGTCCAGAGGACCTCGCGCATATGCGCGGAAATGAGTCGCGCATATGCGCGAGCTGCCAAGGCCGAGACCAGTAGGTCTCGCACATATGCGCGAGGCATGCAAACGGAAAAATTGACATTTGGCTTTGTATGCAACGTTGACATATATATATATATACAAAAGCATTGCAATTGTCTTCAGTATCATACGCAAGCAATCGAGAAAAGGTTTCTGGAAAAGAGTGAAAAATCCTTACGTCTTTTGTGAGAAATCCGTCCGTCCGATTTTGAATCCGACTTCAATACTGTGTTCCTATCGACGCAGGCTTCAACTGGACGTAAGTTTTATTACGTTTTGATATGATTTGAAATTATGATATTATCAGAATTGAATGAGATTCATATATGATGTTCTTGACATGTTAGATATCATAGAATCGAAGTCGGATTAAGAAACAGCTTGATTATGGAATTGTTATGATTTTCTGATTATATTGAGTTGAAATTGGACAGATTTGGATTATGAATGAATTACAGATTATATCGGATATGAGTTATGATTTGTAATTGATGTTTGTTGATATGGTATTGATGGGGATACTGAGATTGTGTCGTTATGCCGTTATTTGAATTAAATCCAGATTAATCAGATTCTGTTGAATTGAGAATGGAATATTGATATTATGATTCTCGATATGTCGTTTCAGATTTACAGAGACAGTCTTGAGTTCAGAACTGATATTACTTCAGACCGAGACTACAAACGAAAGGTATAAGTCAATGTGGTATTGGGACATCGACTCAAGTAAGATATACTTGAGTTTCCTAAATAACATACTTATTATTATTTTTTATGATTGTGATTAATGATTTGATTAAATGCCTGTTCTATGGAGTTATAGAAGCATGCATTAGACGAGTAATCTTGTGACAGAAGTACCTGATAGTGGCGGGATAGCCACGGGCACATTTCACGATGTCACAAGATAGTGTATTGGTGATAGGACCACAGTCCATGACGGTTAGGTCAGGACACTGGATGTTTGGTTATATCGAAGTGGATAGAACTGGAGTCTTTTCTATTACTGTTGGTCGATATAGGAATACCACATCTGAAAATCGGGATCCCTATACTAGGATTGAGTCTAGTCTGAGTCGTGGAGTCACAAGCATTGTCGACAATTTGATATTGATTATATTTCAGCTTTTGATATAACTAGTTTATCATATGATTGCATGTTTCGTTGATTTATACTGGGATTATATTCTCACCGGAATTATCCGGCTGTTGTCTTGTTTGTATGTGTACATGACAACAGGTGGGACAGGATCAGGGTCCAGGAGATGAGAAGAGATCGTGATAGAGTGGAGACTTCGAACTTTGATGTATATAGGGCTTTAGCACTTGATAATTAGATGTTGAACCTTAGTTTTTACTGGTTTGTAGACAGTACGGGACTTGTACTTAATTTTATACCGAGTTATATATTAGTTTGATTTCACTACGAGGCACATTTAAAAAAAAAAGTTTATGGCCCTGATTACTTGATTAGTAAATTGATCCTGATGACAATTAATAATTGATTAGCGTCCGGATCCCCACATAAGATTTTATGAAGAATATGTTATGGAAAAAGATTTATAATTTATAAAAAAAATAGACATAAAACTAAATGTAAGGACCGTGTATCGTATTATCGTAAATCCTGTGTGATTATCGATAATTAGTGAAATGGTCATGTGATTATGTATTTGATGTATATCATGACAATGGAATTGAGAAAATGAATATTGAATATGAATTGACGTTGTAAGAGCTCGAGTGGTGAGGTCGGACGCCAATTTAGTACAAAATTGATATTTTGTACAGAACATGTGGCGCCCGAGCGGTAGGAAATTACCGCCCGAGCGCCAGGGTTGAAATTCTGAGTGTTCGGGCAGAACACCCCGCGCCCGAGCGGTAACTTTCTACCGCCCGAGCGCGGCATAAAGATTTCTCGGGGACAGAATGTCTCGCGCTCGGGCGCGAGAATTCTACCGCCCGAGCGCGGTAAACGGTGAAGGATAAGAACAAGTTGTTGCATCGTTTCCTTCATTTGTTTCAGAGACTTCGAGAGAGACACGAGAGAATTCCAATTTTCTTCGCCCAAATCGACTTCGAAACGCCGTCTAAATGCGAAACAAATTATATATTTGTGATCGTCGCGTTGAGGGCTTCTGACTGAGGTAATTTTCTTCTAGTTCCAGCAGCTCTATATATCAAAGTGCTGGAATAGCATGTATTTGAAGTTGAATTTCTGATATGTAGTAGAATAACCGACAAGAAACTTATATTCGAAGTCGGAATTGAATTATGATAATATTTGAATTTGATATGAATTATTGAAGTTTCAAATGATATTTGAAACTCAAATTAATGATTTTGGAGTATGTTATTGATTGAAATGAATATGTTATTGATGTAGATAGATTATTATACTGCAATCTAACGCTACATCAACTGGAAACGAAGAATTGAGGTATGTTGCGACCGGATAACATACGACAGGTATCTGTATTATATGATATATGTTGGATTGATTTGATTGATTGGATTGGAATACGTGTCTATGTGCCTATTTGATGATTTAATGTGGCATACATGACATTGAGATTGGAGTATCGATGTATAAAATAAATGTTTTGTTAACACACGTCATTTTATGCATACATCGATACATGACATGCACGTTGAGCTATGATCCTTGGATACCCTGATATGACTGGATTGGATTCCGGGGTTTGTGAACACAATCGCTATGCCGGTATTATATGACCCGTAAAGCATAGACAATTGTGGCCCCATATGATTGGATATGAGATGTGGGATTGATGGCGCTTCGTCGACGCTATCATACGTGTATTCTCATATCGGCCGGTGTGCCAGCTCGAGCATTGATTTGATTTGATAGCGATTCGATTGATTCTGACATGTGCTCAGTGGATGGGCATTTGACCTGATACCTCCACGACATACATGCATTGCTTACCATATATCACTGTTTAGATATCTGTGGTATATATGATTGGTTGTTCCATACAGAGCTTTGCTCACCCCCAAGGGGGGCTGTTGTTGTCTTTGTGTGTGGACAATGGCAGGTACTCCAGGATATCAGGAGACCGGAGAGGGTACTTCTGGTGGGAGCCACAGCTTGGGCTGAGGTTTTATGTTTATGTCCTGTTCCGAGTATATATGTATATGTATCTATATACCGGGGCATGTCCCGAGGATTTGAGATGTTTGTATGTGATTGGTTTTGATTATGTGTGGGCGTGTTTTATGTTTTGAATTTAGATACTATTTTTAGTATTTAAATATCAGAAGAGATATTTTGAGCTCATTGTAAAGAAATTTTAAACTCGTTTTCCGCTGTGATTAATGAACCCTAATCAAATTGTATTGTAATAACGATTAGGAGCTAAGGGCCCCACAAAACTTTTCACGTGATGTATATACAAAAATTATTACCGAATATCATTAGTTTATAATACCACAAACTCCCACTTAAGACCTTATAAATATTTATAATAAGTAAATAATATTATAATCATATAATTTAGGTAATTAATTATTTAAATTAAAATGGTAGAGAAACCATACTTTATAAAAGCAGTTATTTAAACTACCATGTTATATAGTTATTTGAGTTAGTAAAAACTAGTTTCGTAGTTACTTTAATTACAAATATTTCAGCATACGATACATAAAGAAGTTCGATTTTCAAAAGTAAGAACCTTTTGTATTGCGTGATAATTTATCTCCATCATGTGGAAATACTTAAAAAAATATTATCAACGATGCGATAATTTTTTACCGTAAATTATCAAGCATAACATGTGCGGCAATCACGGAAATCTTTGGAACCCTAGCACGATATGGAATTGAAATAAGAAAAAAGACCTACGTGTTAGTTGTCCCACATCGGTTGGATAAAATATATGTGAGTTATATATATGGTCTTGGACAATCTCCCCCTTTGAACTATCTTTTGAGGTTGAATTAGGTCTAAGTTTCAACCTTAACATGGTATCAGAGCTCAAGTTCCACCATTATATGTTGGATTGTCCATAGTTGGGTCACTCGATCTGCCTATAATTGGATCATTTGTAAACGTCACGCTCCATATGTTCATTCCTGAGCGTGAGAGGAGTATTGTTAGTTGTCCCACATCGGTTTGATAAAATACCTTGGAGTTGTATATATGGTCTTGGATAATCATCCCCTTGAGCTAGCTTGTGAGGTTGAATTAGGTTCAAATTCAAATTTTAAAACTACGAACGAAACAAGAAAAAAAGGTAAGAAGAAAAGTGGGGACTCTTGGGACGTGATAAATGTGAAAACCCAGTTGGATCAAGGGAGAGAGCCGCCAAGGAGCAACCGCGATTCATCTACTTGGTTCCTGAAATAAATGCGGGGAAGAGGACTACAAAGCAAACGAACAAAAAGAATTCCACGCAACCTTTTCACCTAATATTGCTTTTATTTGTTGGTATTTAAGAATCATATACCCGAGCATGTTTGACGTGATTTCTTTTTTAGAGTGGGTCTCATGTGAGACCGTCTCACGGATCACAATTTGTGAGACGGGTCAACCCTACCCATATTCACAATAAAAAGTAATACTCTTAGCATAAAAAGTAATATTTTTTCATGGGTGATCCAAATATGTGATCCGTCTCACAGATACGATCCGTGAGACCGTCTCAGACAAGTTTTTGCCTTTTTTCTAATATTGAATTTAGTTTGAAGCATACTTGATTATTTTTATTACATCTTTGAAACGCGATTAAATTCTAAATGACTTTTAGATTTTATTATATGATAGGATAACATAATTTATGAATCTACAATTTTAATAGACATGTGGGGTTTGATATATGTTGATGATCATAGTCCAATATGTCGGAATCTAGAGAATTTCACGATTCGTTAATGCAATTGCAATTATAAAATAATACAATGATACTCGGTTAGCGTATGTTGTTGAATTAGTTCAATATAACTCAATAGAGTATATTATAGAATAAATAATTCCATTCAAAAAAGTTTAAAACTTTAAATTCAATAATTAGAGAAAATTTAAAAAGTAGGTGAATTGAAATCCTAATTAATATTTTATTATTATTTAAGTTTATTCATTTTGTGCTTTTATTAAAATTTGCAGTTTAGTTTCTTACTCTTCACTTTTTCGTTAAAGTTAAATAAACATGTGTGTAACGTAGTTTTGTTGCACAATAAATCTTGATGAGATGCTAATATTCGTACATTGTGCGTTAAAACATGATTGTGTTCCCACTAACCTTTTTGAATACACACAAATCATCCATAATTTTAATTGTATAATCCAAATGGATGTTTCAAACTTTGGGACTTTGAAGCTTGCAAACATTTGCTCTATTCTTACTATTGATATTCTTCAGTAAAAAATTTAATATCATTTTCTTGAAAAGTACTCAAATCACATCCTTGGTCAAGATTAAATTGACAATTTCAATAAATTTGTTTATCCATCAGATGTTTTATCAAAGCGTCAATTCATGTCCGACATAAATTCCTTCAATAAGAGGCAGAAAATATTTATTCAGAAAATTTGATACATTTTTTTTCTTCCTGTGTAGTTTTCCATTTTATATCTCACGAGAAAAAAATCAATCAGTATCTCGAAAATATTGAAAAGATATTTTATTAATTAAATTTTTTCTTGTTGATAATATTGATATATTTAAATATATAGTTTTGTCTTTTTAGACTAACAAATAAGATATCTAGATATCATATTACTATTCAAAATACTTTATTTTCTAACGAAATTATTTTTTTCTTATATGTGTAGGACTTTATACAATGAATAAACTATAAGGCAAAATAAGGATATAAATAAGAGAGAGCATGATAGTAACGGTGCGGTGCGGTGGTTTTTTCGTGGTTTTTGATTGGTGATTGTCGATACTTTGATGCGAAAAGAATTGTATCAGTGAAGATTTCGCGTGATCGACTTACCTTGTTTGCTGTGTTGATGTGAGGTGTTGGAGATACTCGAAGACAACACTAGTGTAAAGTGTTGGTTGAATAGTTCATGACTCCGGATTTTAGCAATACAATCGATGCATCTGTGTTTTTGTTTATCTGGAATGCAATTTACTTACTTGATTTGTTAATGAATATCGTTTTTTGTACTTTCAATATTATTAGTTTTGTAAATTATTTATAATTTTCTAGTAAATATATTGTAATGAGGTACCGCACAAGTTTTATACTTGTGCATATTTATTTTGTCTTATTTTATTTATTAAATTTTATTTGTATATTTAATTAATATATTTCGCTACATGTTGTAGACATGTGTTACCATATCTGCACACAACACTTAAAATCTGATACACACAATCTCAATATTTTATGCACTTTTATATTAAACAAATCAACCTCTCAATTTTGACATTTTAAAAATTATTTGTTCGAGACTCACTAAATTTTTAAAATTTAATCTCGAATACATCAATCTAAATATAATTTTAATATGACGTGTTCGATGCAGGCTTTTTTTTTTTTGAAGTATACTTGTCACATTTATTATAATATACACTTATGCACGTGTTATTGAATATCAGCACGTGTGTTATTCCATTCATATCTAATATATATATATTATATATATATAGCAATGATACCCTGCACACTTTTTTCCTGCATACTTGTGGGCGCCTGTCTATGTGGCACGCCCACAACCACACAAAATTTTTTGTTTTGTTTTTTTAAAAAAAGACTGACTAATCATGCACCGCCACGTAAACGGTGCTCATGATACCCTGCACACATGTGCAGAGTAACAAATTCATATATATATATATATATATATATATAATAGTATATTTTATATATATATATATATATATAATATTATATATATATAATATACTATTATATATATATATATATATATAATATAAAAACCTGTAGGATACATTAGTTTTTTATTACTTGACCAAGCATATATTTAATAAATTAGAGATGTTATATGTATATCAATATTGGTATATCAAATTTTACATAAAAAAACAAATTCAAAATTTCAGTTTGTCAAAATCTCGTGATATATCGATAAAATGTCAGGAAATAATAAAAAAAAATCTCATAATATAAATATTGATGTATGATCTATTAGATGTATCTTTAGCATTATTCTTGATAAAACTTACGTGGAACATATCACTTTTTTTAACTTATTATCATATATTTTTTTAAGTTTTCATATTTAATAGCTATTTTTTTTGCTTTTTATATTTTACTCTTATCATTGCATAAATCTGGGTTAGACCTAAGACGATAAACGAATTGAGTCTGTTTGTGAATTTTTTTAGTCGATCTAATTTTATTTGAATTTATCAAAATCGAGCCAAACTCGAATATTTTCGAACTTATTTATTTTATTCGATAATTGACGTTGTTCATAAAATGTAATATTTTATTAATATAATAAAACTATTATATATTAAATATATATACATTTCTTACGTTTCGGAATTTTCTAACCTTAAATTAAATATTTTTTTAATATGGAGCTCGATTCTATTAGTTAAGCAATAAGTTGGGACCGTAACAAAGTTTCAAAGCATCGCAATTAACGAACGGTTGCCTCTTGAACACCGCCCCAGCCAGATTGGTTCTTTGTGCGACTCTCACCTTGTAGCTCCGAAATCGAAGACAATGGCGCTATTCCGTCCGAGCTCCGGCGATGTCACCGGATTCAAAGTATTTTTCGTTCTCGTGGTTCTCTACGGGCTCATCTCATGTCTCGCCTACTTGGTTATTCAAATGAAGTTCATCACGCCTCTTGGCTTTGACGCACCGCTGGATCGCTTTTCTGAAGCTAGAGCTATCGAGCATATTCGCGTTTTGGCGGAAGACATCGGCGGCCGGCAGGTCAGCAAACGACGACATGTCTCTTATGCTAGCTTCTATCCGTTGAATTTTTGAGTAATTTTATGCATGTGACTTTGATCTTTATCTAGTTCAATTCAGTTGTCTAGAGGACTGGAATTCGGTTATTTAGACGAAGTTAATTAATGTTGAAGGTTGTTTGGCTGCTTGGCAAACTCTGTGCCACTGCCACCACCATGCTTTGTTGACTTTTTATTGTAATTGGTTAGGATGGTTTTGAACCAAACTAATGAATGATTCATGCTTATAAATCGTTCCAGAAATTTTTTGGTTTTATGTATCTGAGCTACGATGTTTGTTTGTATGTACTAATTAGATTTAGTATAAGCAAGTAAATGAACAACGAATTTCATGTATAATGAATGCCTGGGGCATGATCTTGTATTAGGATGTCTCTAGAATAAATTATTTCCAGTATTCCTATAAACAAAAAACCGCTTATTTCCTGAAGATTATCCAGCGTCAGACCTTAGAAGTTAGAATTTTTCTTGGCGTTCTTTTTTAATGGAATCTTTATGGAATTAAAATTTCAAATTTGATTGATTCAACCCAGCAGAAAATATTGTTGACTTTCTACTGTAATTATGTGTAACTACAGTACTACACTCTACTTTTAATTTTTCTTTTGATTTCCCCCCTCTGGCATGATTGAACTTGGTCAATGGACTGATGATTTTCTTTTGAAAATTACATGATTTTATATCACTGTTTTTAATTTTCTTTATTCTTCAACTCTATTTGGTTGAATTTGATGCAACTATGACATTGAGTTGATCGATTTTGGCGATTTTGGGACATTTTGAAAACAAGTGAGGTAAAGTTTCTTTATTTTTCTGATTGCTTGAACTCTTTGCGGCTACAGTGTTTCACTTCTTTAGGTCAATCTCTGTTGTCATTTTAGATACAATTGTTTGTAGAACTCTGTTGAGGTTTTTGTTCTGTCATTTCTTGATTGCTTATGTATGTGTGTACTTGGTTGATGTTTTTGAAATGATAGTTTGGAGGGTTGGTGAACTAAAACAAAAGAAAAGCTACCATGTATACTTTTTTTTCCTAATTTCAATCTGAATTAAAATTTAATGCAGAAATTTCCTGTTTCCCTAACTTTGTGTAGTTTCGGGAACCAAATGATTATTTTTTTACTTTCCTGTTTGGTTATGAAGTGTCATAGAAAATGTGACAGTTTTGTGATTTTATTACATCTAGGAGGGAAGTCCAGGATTAAGACAGGCAGCAAAGTACATTAAAACACAGTTAGAAATGATAAAAGAACGAGCTGGATCTGATTTTAGGTCAGTGTATTAATTGATATATGAAATCTACGTATTGATTGTTATACTATTTTAAGGTGGCGTGTGTAGAACTAGCTTCAGTATTTGTTTTTTGTATTTGCAGGATAGAGATCGAAGAAACCACAGTTAATGGCTCATTCAATATGATTTTTTTGGGGCAGAGCTTAACTCTAACTTATAGAAATCATACAAATATCCAAATGAGGTACTTTACCTATTGTTTTGCTTTGTTCACTCTCTATACATTTTTGTTTGTACCCTCGACCAGTGTGTTGAGTCAAATTATTAGTTTAAGTTTGTAGTTTAATATGGGTTTCGTTATGATTATATTTGGTCTGTCTTCAATTGGGTCCCTATCGTTGCATAAGTATGTTGCTGTATGGAGCCTTTTTGGCATCTAATCTATCTTTTAGATATTATGTTATTTCCTCACATGAAGAAAAAGGACCATTGTTTCTATTTGCAGAATTCTGTTGTTGCTAATGCCCTATATATTATCTCGTTTTAAAATCTTATTCCTTCCCTGTTGGTGCTACCACTTGTCCCATTTAAGGCATCCAAATATTATTTTGTTTTATCATGAAATTAATATATTAGCTAGTTGGATGTGTTGAGTGGTAGCTGCAATCCATAATATCTCCAACATATAAATGATGATCAGACTAAACACACAGTATTGCGGAATACTTTTTAATTGAATGTTTGCTAAAAGAAATGCTTTGTGGATGTCTTAAGTTACTTAATCCAACTTGAATCAACGTGCAGGATTTCATCGATAAATTCTCTAGACACTGACTCGTCGGTGTTATTGAACAGTCACTTTGATACCCCACCTGGTTCTCCTGGAGCTGGTGATTGTGGTTCATGTGTTGGTGGGTGGAATGCACAATATGTTCTGTTTTATATTAATGCAGTAGTGTAGCTTAATTTTTACTAGTTTTTCATTGACAGCATCATTACTAGAACTAGCAAGGCTCACAGTAGATTCTGGTTGGATTCCTCCTAGGCCTGTTATATTCTTATTTAATGGAGCAGAAGAATTATTTATGCTGGTGAGTAATGTTATTATTTTCGTTGCCCTTGTACTTTTAACATGGTTGTCCTAGATTCTTGGTTTGGTTTTTATAACGATAATTGCACATCTATGTGTTGATATTATGTTCTCAGTATTGTACTGTAAAGTTCAGTTTGTCTTATCATGATGCATTTCTTTTTCTGTTCAAGGAATCAAACGTTCAAACCAAATTACGGTATTGTTTAACGTGGCTTGACAGTTGACTTGTTTTTTTCTTTTCTATGTATGGCACAAAACGAGTCTATTTTTAAACCAAGCATTATTCTCAAGGTTTCAATTTGCAATCACTAAATAAAGTTGATTGATCAATTACTGATATTTCCTTCCTATAAGAAATATCATGTTACAAAAAAAATAGTTTGTTCACTTGATTTTGTTCTATAATTCACTTATTGGCAGCTGGGATTATGGTAGCATTTATGTGTGAAATAATATGGAAAAATAAATTTGTTGGATTACTTCTTTGCTTGGACCTTTTTAAGGCATCGTAGGTTCTACGTCAAACCAGTGGAAATGAGTGCAAAATAGTTTTTTAATGCGAATGCAAATTTTGTGTTCAAGTTCTAGTTGCGTAACACGGGTGATTTTCTTGTTATATATCAGGGTTCACATGGCTTCATTACAACACATAGATGGCGGGATACAATAGGAGCTTTTATCGATGTTGAGGCATCTGGGACAGGAGGCTTTGGTGAGTTTCAAATTGAAATGCAATGAAATGTCACAATGCGGCAATTTGTGGTCTGGAATTGCATCTGGATTGTTAGACATCTTCTATAATTTTTTTGTGTGGATGATGGAACTTAACCCTTATGTGGGATTGCATGATATTTACTTTGTTTGATGCTTGTAAGTTGCTAATACCACAATGATATGACCATCTCCTTTTATGCTAGCCGACATTGTACGGATGATGATGTATGCAACATCTTGATTTGATTTTGATAGAAGAAACAAATGCTAATGATTAATTTGGATTTTGTTTACTGCAAATTAATGACAGCTTTTAATTGTTTCTAGCTCACATACCTTGGACTCTTAAAGTGCTCTATTATTGGAATGAGTGTGTCTATGCCTCGTCATCTAGTATATTTATGTGATCATCCACTATACCTGATATAACTGTATCAGTACCAAGTTCCAATGTAAAGTGTTTTCCTGTTTATTTAATAGGTAGAGTTTTAGGAATGAAGTTTGAAACTTTCAACATTCTATGGTGTATTATTTTGCTATTAATTGCAGGAAAATTATATGGAGGGTGCTCATTCACCTCACTTCATGAGATTGAATTCTTTCAGGAGCTGAGCTCTTTGTTGATTTTCATTGTAATATTTCTCAATCAACAGATTTAGTGTGCCAATCTGGTCCCGGATCTTGGCCTTCATATGTTTATGCCCAATCAGCAGTATATCCAATGGCAAACAGTGCAGCTCAGGTTTTTACTTTTCGTCTTTTCTGATATTAAAGAGGCTTGTTTAATTTATTTATTTTTTTCAAATGTAAATGCTCGAAAAAAGTTTCTTGGACGCTTTATTTTCTGTGGATGTTCTGCTGATTTTAAAAGCAGATAGATATGCATGACATTCATACTGTTTTTATGTTGGTTTATGTCCGGTGCTAAAAATTCTTGTAACATGGTTTTGCCACATTAAATAAAATAATGTTCGACATGCGAATCCTCGCCATTAGTTGATTACTTCTTGCTACTGTTTGCGGGTATATTTTATTTGAACTTTTCGTTGTTCATGTTTCTCAATCCATTGCAGGATGTTTTTGGCGCAATTCCTGGGGATACAGACTATAGAATGTTTGCCAAAGATTATGGAGATATTCCTGGTTTGGATATTATCTTTCTCCTTGGAGGTTATTTTTACCACACATCCTCAGATACCGTGGAAAGAATAATGTATGTACCAGCTGCTAATTTGGTACAGTGGCCGGATGTGCTTTCTAAGTAACAATTTTTTTTTTTGATTCACTATAAATTGCATGCACTTGTTTTTAGACCTGGAAGCATGCAAGCGCGTGGGGACAATTTGTTTAGTGTGATGAAAGCTTTTGCTAATTCTTCTAAGTTATTAAATGCCCAAGAGCGAGTATCATTTACAGCTGCTGCTAGCACATCCGAAGGTGAAAGAGCAGTTTTCTTTGATTACTTCTCACAGTTCTTGGTATGCAAGATTTGATTTTCAGATTTAGTTGGCCAATAATTTCTCTAGCTATAGTAAATAAGCAAACAGCAATAATCCAGGTTTTGAGCTAACTTAAATTCTGATGCACAAGTCTTTTTCAGGTCTTTTATTCAAGAAGGCTAGCGGTGGTGCTTCACAGTATTCCAATTGTTATCTTCCTCCTCATGCCTCTTTTATTGCGCTTGCCAACTGGGGGTTTAATTTGTTCCTTTGCCACCTATTATGACTTCCTGAAAGGTAATGAATTTGCTACTGAAATTCCAAATTTGTGTTACTGACCTTTTGTTACAGATTACAGGTAAATTTTCTTGTAGTTCCATGTATAATGCAGTTTAGTGACAATGATGTAAATTTTCTTGATGTTCCATGTATAATGCAGTTTATTGACAATGATGCAGGATTACTGTACCATGCGAGCGGAATTGTACTGGCCATTATTTTTCCTGTGACTTTTGCTATCTTGCGGTTGCTATTCTGTGAACATTCAATGAACTGGTACGGATTTAGTTGCCTTAATTTCGTTTTCTGGTTTTTAATATCATAATTCTTTTTTTTTTGTTATTAGCCTCTCTGTTTTATATTGTACTTTATCTTAACGAGAGCTCCATGGATGCAGGTTCTATTATAACTTGGAATTTTAGTTCACAAAAAATAGTTTTGATATGATGTCTTTGAGTCCTCTACCTTCCATATTTCCTCCTCCCTGCTGCATACTCTCCATTGCTTGATACAGGCTGAGTATCGAATTTTTTCCCGACCAAAGCTGTGACTTGATTGTGTTATGTGCTGTCAAGCATTTCTGCCTGATTGGATGTTTTGTCCCTTGACTATCTCTGTTTAGTGTCCATATTGAAGTACAGTAGTCAAGAAGTTATTCTACTACTAATTAGATTGTTTTTATATTCGATTTCTCTATTTTTGTCCTTCATAATGTTCCATTTGTTTTTGAACTCATAGATCTTGTCATTTATTTTTCCAATTTAGGTTTGCTAATCCACGCTTGGCGTTTTTTATGTTCGTACCCTGCTCAATTGTTGGTCTGTTAGTTCCAAGAGTGCTTTGGAGACAATTTCCTCTTTCTCAAGAGTTTTCTGCCTTTTCATTACCAAGAGAGGTGTGTGCTTCTGTGTGAATCTTATTTAATCATAGCATTGGATCATTCTTATCTTGAGCCTCAGGTCTGTTGACATAGAATATCACTGTGAGATGCTATAAATATCTAACAATGATCGTAGAAGCGTTAACTCGTCTGACATATTTTTAAATAGTTATACAACTCATTGAGCTAAGGCCAAGTAGTTGCTGAATAAGTCACAAGGCACTTATCTTGCTGCTTTTCAGATGCACCACTGCTGAATTTAGTACATGTCTGAAGTAAAGGCTAAAATAGGCAGAAGCTTAGATGATATGGCCTGTGTTAGCCATATTCAACTATAGAATTTCATTCATGTGCTTTGTTCGATTTTGCAATGTTATAGTATGTATTTAGATTATTTCTTTTTATTAGTTTTGATTTGACACGTTTGAAGGAATTGGTTGATGAAGCTAGGTTCTGGGGAGCATTTGGATTCTATTCCTTAATTACCCTGGTACGGGAGTTACTCAGTTATCAAATTAATATGGTCTTTTTGTAATGAAAAAGTTTTTCTTTTGGCTTCCTAAAAATTCGTAGTTCAAGCCTTAAATTGCTAACTTGAAATTCGAAGCAGGTGTACCTTTTATCAGGGTTGAGTGGCGGTTTTATGACATTCTTTATATCAGTTTTTATGGTCCCTGCATGGATCTCCTTTTGTTTATCGGTCAAGTGCTTTGGTTGCAAATCTCTCAGGTACTACAGTACATGATTCCTTGATGATGTTCTGTTACTTATTTTCTCTAATATTATCCAGTATATGCCAATACTCCATGTTCTTGTTGGCGGTTCTGTTTCTCATATGTAAACAGTTTACTTTGTTCAAGCAGTTGAGTTTGTAATACGTGTTTGGAAATTTGATATGACCAAGATGTTTTGTCAGGTCAACCGCATGCTATGTCGTCCCATTGATACCTTGCTTGATGTACTCCGTCTATTTTGGGGGATTTCTTGCTATGTTTGTAATCGAGAAAATGGGCATGACAGGCTCTCTTCCACCCCCCTATGGTCAGTTTTCTAATTTGGTTTTTGTTCATGTCTAAGACTGAAAAGCAGAGAAACTTGTGGGTTTTTCTAGTTATTGAGTATCCTTGGTTTGTAATTTGCATGCCCAGATCTGATGCATGCATTTATATTTTCAATTTTATTTTTAAATGTAAAGTGCCCAGAAAATCTCACCTGTTGCTGTGGCCAAATCTCCTTATTCTACTTGGATCATCTGGATCGAGACAAATTAGTACATAGAACCAGTGAAATTGATTTATGTTCTTGGCTGAATTGATATATATATATATATATATATATATATTCCTTTTTTGATTACCTTGTATGCATATTAAAGGAAATTAAAGCTGCCAAGTCATACAGGCTGAAATGTAGCGAGTTTCTTCTGTAACTCTGACGAAGTCTCAAACTATTTGCAGGGTATTTTGTTCCTGATGTTATAGCTGCAGCTTTAATTGGACTTGTAACTGGCTGGTGTGTTGGTCCTGTTTTACCTGTTGTTGAAAAGTGGGTAGCAAAATCATCAATTGTCGGATTTTTGCTGCAAGTTACCATACTTGCTTTGGCCGTGTCATCCCAATTTTTTCCCTATAGCCAAGATGCACCTAAGAGAGTTGTACTTCAGCATACTATTGAAACTATAGGTACTCTTCTGACTTCTCATTGATATTTTATTTAAAATTGGACTATTCTTGACTTATCTTTTGTAGGATATTTCTATGCAGTCATGGACATATGTCTTGATAGGCCTTCTAACAAGTGTTTAATGATTCATTTATAGATGCAAACCACATATTGGAAGCTAGCTTCGATTTTGCAGTAGTGGACTCAAATTCCCTAATGTTTGTGTTTAAACATGCGCCAGCGGTGGTGAAGGAACTTGATGCCATTCCAGAAATTAGTTTTGACACTGTGAATCAGTCAAATTTTCAGAGATGGAAGGTACCCTCTTGCATGTCGTCCCTATGGGAGAAGACAGAAACCTAAAAATAGCAGCATTTTAATCTGTAATTGTTTAAAAATTTGTCTTTTTGTTTCCCATTTGTCATTTGAGTATTGCAAAATAATTGCTCGTTACTCCACTTTATTTAGCTGGTTCCACACCAATATACCTCATAGGGTGACAAGATATGTGATGATCCTGTATAAGATATACTTTATGTTCTTTTGGCAGGGTATATTTCCAATATCTTCTCTGTTCTCAAGAAGCTTGAAGTTTCCTGCTAAAACAGATGATATCTCGAGTCACTATAGTCATTTCCCATATTTGTCAACGGACAATTACCAGCTTATTCGAGTTGGAGGACCTCGGAGAGTCTACTTGGAATTCACCTTGGGGTAATATTTTATTGAAAGCATGCAAATTGCAAAACAATTAATTGGATATTAATACCAGCTAAAATATGACTTTCGTCAGGACCTGAGCCACATTTCAAATAATTACGAACTGTTTTTTTACTTGTCTGTAAATTAATTAGATCGTGTTAATATTTCTGAGTATTTTCAAATTAAAAACAATGGAGATATTAATATTTTCTGTATATTTTTGTCTCAGTTCTTTAGAGCAGGTGTGGGTTGCTGTCCTTAACATTACTGGTCCATTATCTAATTGGTCTTTCGCAAACA
This sequence comes from Primulina eburnea, assembly GCF_022965805.1. Taxonomy (NCBI): domain Eukaryota; kingdom Viridiplantae; phylum Streptophyta; class Magnoliopsida; order Lamiales; family Gesneriaceae; genus Primulina; species Primulina eburnea. The sequence goes on along the minus strand of NC_133112.1, from coordinate 33,602,198 downwards.
ATGTAGTTCCAGGTGATTCGGTTTTCTTTGGTGCCTCCAGTCGTTTTTTCTTTTGCGGTATATTAAATCTTTATGAATTTCTTACAGCTCCGGTGGAGTTCGGGAATGGGCCACCATCGTATATATGCAGACTGAGTGGTGCAGGCCGTGAAAACTGGACCTTTTGGTTGGAGGTAAACTTTTAATTTCTTCACCATTTGGAATAGTGGTTGATACGAACATAATCAAGCTCGAAACTTGCACTCTTCAAGCTTGATCAAGTAGTCAGTAGACGATCTTGAGCTTACAGAGCTCGATAAATTTCAAACAAGTTGGAGATGACTAAGTCGCTCTTCAGATGCTCAGAAAGTTAACATAAAAAAATGACATGCTATGGTAACCTTCATACCATTAAATAAATAAATGAACATGAATTGAGTTTAAGTTGATAGACGAACACTCGAACATGAATCGTAGCTACTCAAATTCGACTCTGTTCGTTTGTTTCAGCTGTTCGACTCAGTGTAAACCAAGCCAATCTTTCATCCATTGAACTGAAAATGATCTTTTCTGTACATATGCTAATACCCTTTCAATATGAATTCTGTGCAGGCAAGTAATTCTGAAGCTTTAAAGGTCGAGATTGCTGTAGTGGACCTACATTTAACCGAGCCAACGAAGAAGTTGAAAGCCCTTTTTCCTAATTGGATGGACGTCACTACGTTTACAACTTTCATCTCTACCTATTTCTTCTGATGGTTTCTTTCTACAATTTTTGTTTCGCTACGGAAACAATTTGGGCACAATTTAAGTTATGGACAATTTGTTAGTTTTCTAAGTTACTTTGTTATCAGCTAATTTTTTTGTAAATCGTTTAACATTTTGTTCCTTCATTCCAGTTTCTATGCCCATTTCTTAAATAAAATTTTTATTTTGAAGCTACTTTAAAGAATAATGAAATGACATATATTAAACATAAATTCTCAATGACTAATTTCCTGCTTGATTATAAACTAGCGGACCAAAGTACACAGCGTGTGTATAAAATAAATTTATATACGTTTTCTGTTTATCAGAAAATGATACGCATTTAAAAAATTAAATTTAAATTAAGAATTAGTTAGCTTGATAAATAATTTTTAGTTTTATCATCAAAATAAATCATTTATGTAACAGGTGATACCGTGAGAACTGAGAAGTTGGGAAAAGATAAAGAGAGGGAAATATACTTTAACCATTTAATTTCAAAACTTCCTATACCGGAGAGGGGGAGAAACATGGGATAAAAAATGAATTTATAAATTTACCCTTCTGTTATTGGAGTTTTTAGTGAATAGTTGTGGGTTATTTTTGTAAATCCACTTTAAAATACAAAAAAAAAGTATCTATCTCTCTTGCTTTATAATAGTAAAGTAATATATCATATATCATATTTTATACAAAACAAATAATTTGTATCCAATATGAAAAATATTATTAGATTCTCTTTATTATTTATTTAAAATAAACGTTTTATTGCATCAAATATATATTTATAATTTAATCAAGATATCTATATATTATTTTATGATTGCTTTATTTTCATTTTCTTTAATTTTTCTTTTTCATTTTGAACGAGATTAATAATAACACGTACATTCAATATTACATAAACTTCGAACTTCAAACATTTTGAAATTTGACTAAATTCAAAGTTCTTTGCATCAAATTTTGCTTCAAAATAAGAAATTATATTATAAACAATAGGTAATCATACTCATGATCAATGAAATTCTGTTATCTGGTTTCTTGATTTTTTGCATTACCTAATAAAAATATATATGAATTTGAAAAAAAGTTATCCACTTCTAAAATATATGTTACCCTCCAAATTCACAATAACATAATTAAATAACTATAAATAATTCATTTTAAATTTGGATATTTTAATTGTCGTCAACTTTTTGATATTATTATTACTTTTTTTTAGAATAATTTTTTGTTAGTTTTTTTTTTAGAATAATTAGTTGGGTCATACAAGTCAATTGGGTAAATAATGAGCCTGCAGGCCCACGTCTGGAACTTCAATAAAATAGAATCATTGTGCCCAAACAATTAGAGCAGCCCATTATGGCCCAATTAGATCTTAGGGTTTCGAAGCGAGGTATATAAACGAAGACCCTCTCACTCCTACTTCGCCTTCACCGAAGAACCCTAAGACGGAGCATTTTCCCTGAATCAAAGATGGTATATCCCTTCTCTCGCTCGTTACAGCACACAATATACAAGTTTATCGTTTAATATATAACTTTCAATTTTTATTTATTATTAATTTCTTGTCAGGTGAAATACTCGAGAGAGCCTGATAACGCCACGAAATGTAGGTTTTTCATTTAGTCGTAAGATTTAAATCGTTGTATTTCTTGGAAGTGTTTCTACTAATTTGTTATGTGTTGATCCGCAGCCTGCAAATCTAGGGGATCCGATCTCCGAGTTCATTTCAAGGTATGTTTTTTTTGGTTGGTTTGTTTTCCATATTTTTTATTTTTTTTTATAGATTTATGAATTGGGTTGTGTTTCTTAGTCAACTTTGTTTAAAGTTTTGAAATTTGAGTGTGCATGAGCTGTGTGTCATGATTTTTGAATACTCACTGTTAATTGAGGTCCATTATTTGTATTTGAGTATTGGGTCGATTACGAAGTTAACCTGATGAAAAAAGCAGGGACTTGTTGCCTTTTGTGAACAAGTCTCTCGTATACGTCAGGGATAAAAGATTTGCAATGTTATTGGGTGAACCTCTTGAGTTATTCCAATGACTGATGGTTCAGTAAACGATGCTACATTGTTTTTATAGCAGCATTAAGCCATGAGTTGGAGTATATGCGATTATCCTCAAAGTTCTTATTTAAACTTCGGATATTTGAAGGTTGAGATAACCCATAAAATGTGTTTTGTATGACATTGTGCCTGGTATTGTCAGCATCAAGAAATCTCATGCTGAAATAGATGTTTGATTTTTTTATTGATATCATCATTGTGGTGTGCTATCCTTGTTGTAGATGATATCATATCTAATTGAAATAATGACTCCATACATTTGTGCAGAATACTAGGGAAACTGCCCATGCCATCAGAAAGCTGCCTCTAGCCAAGGCCAAAAGGTATTTGGAGGATGTCCTTGCCCACAAGCAGGCCATTCCTTTCACTCGCTACTGCGGTGGTGTTGGGAGAACCGCTCAGGCAAAGAACAGGCATTCCAATGGACAGGGTCGCTGGCCTGCGAAATCTGCCAAGTTTATCTTGGATTTACTGAAGAATGCTGAGAGTAACGCGGAGGTAAACCTTTATTCAATTTTTTGTTACTTAATTTATATTTTTATATCTAATAGCTGAAGATTTATGTGCCAGGTGAAAGGCTTGGACGTGGATGCACTTTTCATTTCCCACATTCAAGTTAACCAGGCTCAGAAGCAGAGGCGTCGTACATACCGCGCACATGGGAGAATAAATCGTACGATGTTTCTTATATTTAATAAAGAAAACTTGGGAGAATAAATCTTTGTGGCCATATATTTGTTTATCGAATCTTATAATTAAAATTGTTTGAACTAACATTATGATCTACTTAGCTTACATGTCATCTCCTTGCCACATTGAATTGATTCTATCTGAAAAGGAAGAACCTGTGAAAAAGGAGGTAACCATGAATGCTTGAATCTTTATTTAGGATTGGTTGAAGCGGAGTTCATTGAATCACAAATTTTCTGTTTCTCGTGCTGATAATTGTTACATTTTCTTGTTTGATTTGCAGCCTGAATCTCAGTTGGCAGCAAGCAAGCCTAGGAAAGCTTGAGCTCTTGGTGAAAGAATTCCAGTTCATCGTTTGCCAAATTTTGAGCTTATGCCCCCTTTCTCTTTCGGTTTTTGTAGACAGTTGTGGTTTATTTGCATACAGTGATTTTGAATTTAGAATATAATTGGATCTGTAAGATTTGCTCCTCAAGCCCTTCATATACGATTCTACCATTTCCAATCAAGCCCTTGTCGAACAATTAGACTGGAGTTACTCTTGAAAATTTCCCCGTAACTTGATTTTTCGAGTCTCATTTCTTTAATTCTTTTTTAAAATTTTAATCGGCATAAAAATGCTTCTCATTTTTTGTAAGAAAATCATAAAAAAGGTAGCCTCGAAGAAAACGAGTTGGAATTTGCGACGCTACACAAAATTCCATCACTTTGCATTGCGATCTCTAAAGAACCATTAGTCATGAATTAAGTTTTTATTTAGATTGTGTTGATGCATATATAATATTAAAATAAAAAAATTATTAATTTGTTTAAACTAATTCAAAATTTTATATCTTAAATAATTATCTTTTGAAATATTTCATCAATTCTAAAACTCAACGTTAAAAAAAGTTTTTTGTTTTCTAAAAATGTTCAGAATAGTGCTCTACTGAAATTATCAATTTTTTTTTTAATGATATAAAATATAAACACGAGACAACAAACACTTACATTCGGTTTATTTTTTAAAAAAGCACGTTCAATTCCATTTTGATGTTGAATTTCTTCTTTTATTTTTTGGTTCAATTATAGACACTTTAGTTTGTTTTTATTTCGAGGTAAGAGATAGATAAAGAGAGATACGTTCAAAACGTAAAATTAGATTTTTTTTTTAATATTTTTGTTTTATTGGAGTTAAGACTCTAAACTCTCCAAGTTGTGAGAGAGATTTAAGATAATTTTAAACTTTGAATTAAAGTACAAATATTTTATTATCATAATTATACGTACAAAAATAATACCATTAATTAAATAAAATTATAAAGAGCTTTGGTGGTCAACTTAAAAGGATTTCTCCCACAAATATAACAGCGGTTGGTTTCTATAAATCTATCTGAGGTCACTTCGATTCCCAAAACCCCTCTCCTTCGCTTCGGACACAATCTTACCCCACGATCGTCGCTTTGCTTGCTGGTAAGTTCAATTAGTTTCTATTGATCAGCAGATCAATTATTTGGTTTCATAGATCTTCAATTTTGGTAATCATTTTCCTTTTTTTTTGGGTGTATGAATGAGTGTATATGAATGGATGTTTTGAGAAATGATAAGTGAAAATCTCGCTGAATGAGTGTATATGAATGGATGTTTTGAGAAATGATAAGTGAAAATCTCGCTGATTTATATGGATTGCTGGATTTTTATCCGGAAAAATCGATTTGAGTGGTTGGGTGTTTTCGAGGAATGATTGGGTGTCTGATGGTTCGCCGGAACGCCGTTATCGCGGGCTTAACGGGAACGGCTGTGGCTGAGATGGATTTCACTCCTAGAACGGAAGGTGCTCCAGAACGCCTATGATGACGGTGATAACGGCGGAATGGCCCTTTTTTTTGGGAATGGAAAAACTTTGGCCGTGATCGGGAAGGAACGGCCGCTGTAACATAACTCCCTAATTGTTTCCGACAACGCTGCAGAGCACTGTGTATGTAGGAGAAGAATAATGTTTGTTGATCCATCCTAGAGAACAGCTGGTTTTTTGAGTTAATTGGACAATGTCCTGTGGCTGTGGGTGTTTCGGCCTTTTTTTCGTGTTATAGAAAAAGTGGGAGTTTCGAATTATGTTCAAAGGAAATGTAGTTTAAAAAAACTGTAATACTTGTCTTTGGCAAGCAATTCTGCATTCAAGCACCTACGTGTTTGAGGCCGTCTGAGTGAAGGCTTATATTCATGTTCTTTCCTTGAGCATAGGCTTTAATTTTTTTTGGAGTCAAATTGCTTCAAAATACTTTTTAATGGACTGTATTACTCGCGGTCAAATTGTGTTTTCCTACTCAGTAATTGCTAAATAGTCTGGCATTATACCTTGTTTATCTAAAAATTGCCAACCTATTAAATCATTGTGAGGCTCATTACTACTCCATATGTTTTGCTTTGATGACTCAACACACTTGGGTGTGATTTGTTCTGAAATTTTTACAGTAATGGGTACTAAAGGATGAAACTTCATCTATTTATTTATTATCTCATGTAATGCCTTTTTGTTTTTCTTTAAACTATTACTTTACAACTCCATTTAGTTGAAATCATTTAAGCACGACCACATCTACAATTCATTGGAGCATAACTATCTTATTACTCAATAATTTGGTCGGCAGATGGATTGGCAGGGGCAGAAGCTAGCAGAGCAGCTGATGCAGCTGATGTTGGTAATTTTTGCAGCTGTGGCATTCATTGCAGGTTACGTGTTGGGGTCTTTTCAGACAATGATCCTTATCTACACAGCTGGAGTCGTGCTAACTTCTATTGTTACCATCCCCAATTGGCCATTCTTCAACCGCCATCCTCTCAATTGGTTAGACCCAAACGAAGCTGAAAAGTATCCCAAGCCACAGCCTGCTGCTAATTCTGGCTCAAAAAAGAAGACATCGAAGAAGTAGGTTATCTAAGTTTCAGCGTTCAAGGTCTTAAGTCACATAGCACAAAGTTTTGGGTTGATGAATGAGTATTTACAGCGCCTTGACATTAATTAAAGCTTACAATTTAAAGTAGCCGTGACTGCATATGTTCTCCTTTTGTTAACTATTACTGTTCTATGGACTACTCTTGGGCTCTCTAGTTGTGCCTCCAGTTTACAATAGATATGTGGGACCATAGCACAATGCACACACGTGAGATTATTAGAATCACATTGATCGTCACCAACATTTCGAACAAGGGTCCATGATAAAAACAGTTATTTTTTGTGATACCATTAATGTTCATGCTATAGATACTTAGCTGATATCTAGATCTTGGTCAATTTACAAGCTAAAACCTTCTAAAATATAAGCACATACAGACGGCAGAACTTGCTAGCCTAGTCAATCAATTAATATCACTGCAGTGGTGCAACAAGAACATAGCGGTGGGAATGAAGGTAGATTTGACTTGATATTTTGAATGATTAGAAGTCTAGATATAAAATTGCAAGATTTGAGTTGAATTCAAATGTAAGCGAAGATGATCTGAATTTATGGGGGTAGAAGAACTAATTTCGACTTTTACATATACCATGGATTGTAATGCTATATTTTGAATGATGAACCCAAAATGTATTGGATTTGAAGTATAAATTTCAAATTCTGACATACGTGATCTTTTTAATGCCATAGCTAGATCAAAACGCGACTTTAGGTTCCACCTTTAAACGGGGTTCAATCGTTCTCTAAAATACCTTTCATAAATTGGGCTCGCTCAATGGAAAGTCTAATGTGTGCTCATAGATCAAGTAAATTCATTTATGCGACACCATGCCAAGTTATGAGCAATTGGCAGTTGAGTAGGATGATTGATTGATTGATTGATTCTTTTGGCAAATATCATATTGGTTTACTAATTATTTTCTAATTCGAAAACCAGCGATCATTTGGTTGCAAAAGCTTTTCCATATTAAGTGTTTGATAAATATTTCAAAGCTCAACTTCTCAGGTTGTTCATACTTTTAAGTTTTAACCAACTGTTAGCAGCAGATGTCAAGAGAACAGATATGCTAATTTAAGGTAATGGCCACTCACAGTATTGATTTCTGCGAATGTTTATTTTGTTCATAATGGAACTAAAGTCATTACTCTCACGGGTCCCTCAAGAAACCATGTTTATTTAATATAAATAGATAAAAGCTATCGATTTCTTTCTGTTGCTCGGAGGTCAAATGAAGTCCAAGTTTCTGTTCCAAAAATGGCGTTTCGTTTCATGTTATCATGTGAATAGATAGACACATGTTCTTCAAGTAAACCTATAAACGATTTACTAGACACGTCATGTTGCTATTAGATGGTGCATGAAGTAGACTACCATTTGGAACATAATTTTGAATTGGTTTGGTCACAAGTTAAAGATCGATGTGAATATTGCTTGGGATCCAAAACTTGGAGGCTGCTCGCTCTTTGCCAAGAACTCTTAACAGTCGGTATATGCTTCCGCCATGATCAAAACTATGAGTGCTGTCCAACCGGTGAATGGCCGAGCACCTTTCCCCTTACCTTTCTTTGGATCATACTGTTCCCACAAGTAGCCAGTCTCATTATAGTTCCTAATCACATTTCTGCCACAAGGAAAGACACAAAAATTAGATAAAAGTGAATGCCCGTAAATGGAGACATTTTTCAGTTGAATTATAAGTATCAAGGGGGCATATACCGGATCAAATTGTTCCTCAAGTCATTGTAAATGACTTTGGCTCGGTCTTTGTATGGTCCATCCACTACAACAATCGAGCAAATAACCATATTTGAAAGAACGTAATATTTACATGGACTAAAATACCTTATTTTTAAACATGTACCTTCTGAATAATAGTGGAGTGAGGAGAGAATCAGATAATTCATGTTCATCCAAATTTGCCCTCTCCAGTATGGTGGGTCGTGTTCAGTGTTGCGTTGCATGTATATTGAGCTGGTGCACAGCCAATAAGTTGTGAATTAATTGAGGAAAAAATGAAACCTCCATAGTTAATGTATCACACACGAGGAGCCCAAGTACTTGGTCCTTTTGTTTTACCTTGTTTTGGCTAGAGATCTGAGTCCATAGTTCGTCCACAGAGTACTCTTGTTTGAGATCAGATCAAGCTGTTTTTCTAATATCCATGATTCCTGTCGGAAAATGTCATAAAAAATTAAACAAGAATATGACATAACACATGAAATAACATCAGTAATTAAGATAGCTCAACTCACTGGTGGTATAAGCCTACCCATAAAGGGGAAAAGGCTGACATAGCCAATGTGTGGAACCAGTTTCAACTCAGGTTTCTCTAAAACTTCACGTACAAGTTCACGAGTAGGATAATTGCCTGCATTCTCTACTATTCGCCAACTTAGACGAACCTAATAGGAAAAGCAATGTCACTACAATTACAAACCTACAACAAGCATTCTCTTGTCGTCTTTTCTTTCTCCCTAGGTACACTGTTACGCGAGCAGAATAGTAACTATTCAAACTCTCGAAATCCAACATCATTACAGGAATATCTGAAAAGCCAACGGTATACCTTCTCTGAATGATTCCCATAATCAAAATAGGCTCCATAAGCATGATCAAAATGCATCTACAAAGGGAAAAACACACACGAGACATATCAAATTACATGCTCCCATGTAATAAAGTCAACTGTCATACAACGTTCGTAGACACAGTCATGATGACAAAAATCTGTAAAGAAAATAAGTACAAGGGAAACAAAGGAATTACTTGATTTAAAAGCTCAAAATCCGAGAGCAATTTCGCTGTCAAGCCATATTCCTGCACAATTTTACATAAGCTTGAAATAGAATAACCCCACAACTTAGCCATGTCTTTTGTCATACCTTTCCATTGTCTTTGTCCTCAAGGAACTCTGAAATGGAGTGCATGCAATCTGCAGCAAGCTGCATCCAGCATCTAAGATCCAAGTGACGCTCATCTTCACTGGGGTGCGATGCACGTGGATAATCGTCAAATCCAGATGATAACGACTGGGATGCGCAAAAAATAAATCAGTAAATTTGACAAATGAAGCAAATTAAGGCTTGAGTTTAAAATTTTGTAAGTCGATAAAGGCCTATGCCTCCAGGAGTACATCTTATGCATTGTTAGTAGTGTTCTACTCCAAACCTCTAGGCTTTAGTGGTGTGTACTACTGAGGAAACCAAAAGAGCTGATGGTAACATTCATTTATATTAGTTCTGGGAAATGCAAATTATCTAGAAGTGATGTTTTAATTAATAGAATCTATAAACTACATATACTTGTGAGTAGTAAGAAAGAAATTATCATCACCAAAATTGTACGAATACACCATGGAAAGAAAAAAGGATGACTAAATATACTACTCTTCAGGAGGAAAGGTGTCAACACAAAAAAAAAAGAATTTGGGAGTGGTTTTAACAACTGAATTTAAATGGCCTGGATGAAAACCTTTGGATTCAGTTCACGAATGGTTGTGTCATCTCTTCCATGCCAAAAGTAGGTATTCACTTCTTTTCCTACAAATAAAGAGTCATGTTTAAATTACCGAAAAGCCAATTAACTCACTGCTTAGCCAAAATCCAGGTAGAATCCCAGTAACACAGACATATCTCATTACATGAAGATTCGCATGCCAACACTGACACACATCAATTGCCAGAAATACACTGTTTCCATCAATTCTACCGTGTTTACCTGATTGGGTAGTATTAAACCATTGAAACCATGCATCAAGGCGAACAAATGCTTGCTGTAAGAAAATAGAGATGGCATTGCTTTCAGCAGCAGCAAACTTGTTTCTCTTCATGCCACAAACCAAATCTGCAAAACAAAAAACTCTATCACCATATAGATAATGATTCAGCAATTTACAAGAAGTTCCACAGCTGGAATGAGTTTTACGAGATGCAATTTGTAGCCAAAACGCTATCAGCTATTCAAAGAAACAAACAAGATTATTTTCTCAACATCAGATATGCATAAAAAAATATTCAGCTTCAAGTCTTCAACCATATTTGGCTATACATTATAGCACAACATTGTTCGGAACCTTCCTTCATGGAAAATAAGTGTTTGACCAGAACAAGAGAGAACAAGATGCCTTAGAGCACACTAACAAATTACATTGATTAATTCTTTTGCTACTAAACAACTCAGTATATCTTGATCATACAAGGATGAGAGACATGAAACAATCAGATGGACAACAAAGCACAAGCCATAATAAATCATAAACATAATAGGCCTACATGCCACAAATTTTCCACCTACTCTTTTCTTTAGGAAGATAGGAGTGGAATAACATAAGGTACTTCTAAGGATGGTGAGTTCATTGCACTTTCATGATACAGCTCATTATTAACTAGGAAACTTAAAAAATGTTAGTACTTTTAGTTGTTATACGAGGTCAACAAATAAATATGAGCCAACTATCTTTAATATCACATAAACGATTGATAAAAAAATGGCATGCTGGAAGCCTCCGTCCCATTGCAGTAAAAAGTAACCTCGTAAAACCAAAAACAATGTTGGAGGATTTCCGTTATTTGGATGCTGGAGCACAAACTCCGATGGTACCTTACTGCAGATAAAGCAAAACAAATTTTAATATATATATGGGGTTATTTAACATAAGCACGCTGGTGGAAAAGACTTGATGAAGCTACATGCCATCACCTTAAGGCTTCGGCGCCTAAAATTTGCTCACGTGGAATCCATCCATCAGTATTTATCAGATCTAACCAATGCCCTATGATGTCCAAAGAAATGTGAATATCCCAACGCCTTTGCACAGAGAGACCAAACAAAATTATAAGCTCAAGAAATAGTAGATTGCTTTAATATAAACAATTAGTGACCCAAGCTGATATCAGAAACACAAGGTTTTGAGGAAGATTGCAGAATAACTAGAAAAAGAGGGAAAAGAAGCATACGAGCTAACAGGCAACCTACCAGATCAGAAGTTGATGAAAGCCTTCATCCCACAAAAAACCCCTTGGAAAGAAGGGTCGACTTGGCACTGCTGTGTACAGTTCAGCTGGCCAATATAATATATAATTATCACCAACTATCTGTAATAGATAATAGCATCAATAACTTTGTTAGGCATCCAAATAGCAGAAAAAAAGCACACAAATAGAAGGAAGCAATAAAATTACTGACTTTATCCAACATAGCTAATAAGATAATTGTTTTAATTGAACTCAAGGAAATGAAATTTAAAAATATAAAGTGCGCAGAGGGACTGAAAACAGTAGGGTATTAATATGTGAATAGGAATTGGACATAAACAAACTTTTATCACGTGAAAAAGAAGAGATAATTTATTGTTTGTGAACCTACCAAGCAATTGGAATCGCGTCAAATCATATGTGCGCTTTGCACCACTTTTTGCTGACCTAATTAATGTCAGGAATATCCCTTGAAAGTATGGTATTTAAAGAATATTTTAGCCAATGAAGTTGCAAACGAGTTCCATGCAACAGCCAGTCTGAATTTGTTTTCCAAGAGCCCTTTTAGTCTCACAATTTTGAGAAATTATACACATCACCCAGCTTGTTTATAAAACACTACAAGTTCAGTAGAACCAGTCGAACTATTTTTCAGTGAGATATTACTAAAAATCCGCAAAAACACATCCTGAAAGCTATTATGATATAAAAGGAACAGTTTAGATTTAACAATAGAAAAACGACTCCAGTAACAAGGAGCAAAAAAGCAGGTAGCGCAAGTTGTTGAACTTTAGAAATTGCATTTATATGCTGAAACTTTTTACATGATTCCACATTCTACAACAGGGGGAAGGCAATAAATCTGTATCATCACGAATGAAAACATTTAGCATAGTAAGCTATACTGACATACATCAGAGGAATATGGATGTGAAATTTTTGATTGGCCATAAAAGTAGCCAATCCCACCCAACAAATTGCCAAGAGCAGCTTGACCCACAGCCATGGCTTCAGAATCAAGCTGAAATAAACCACATTACATCTCGATTCAGAAGATGGGAAGATGAAGAAACATGACGAATAATAGTAGAAAGATAACAGCAGTTGGTAAATGATAGCATTTACTATTGTATGAGAGAACATAGATGAGGCAGATTTATATAATTCCAAAGCTCTTGACCAGATTAGGGAAATATAGGCATTGATGAGATGAGATAAAACGCACGAATCGTTTTGCATAGCTACAAACATGGTGATGCATGTTCCTCACACGGTTTTCTTCAACATGTCCCAGAAACAATTCCTAAGTAAATTAGTGAACACTATCCACTGAAAGCCAAACAGGAATTCCATGTGAAACCATTAAAAAGACCAATTGATTCTTCATCCTTTCGGCAAGAAAGTGTTAAACCCACAAGCTTCTTTCATTTTATCAACCATAATCAACAAAATAAACAAGGAAATAAGCTGAAATTTTCTATCATAAACCGCAAACTACAGATCCAGAGGAAATCCTTTGTACAAGAGATGGACTCTCTTTACTCTGGCCAAAGCTAGTGACCTCGCTCAAGAAGAATGAATAACTTCTCTCCACCTTAACCTTCCCTTTCCCCATGGGCCCTACACCCTAATCCTTCTAGAATACCCTTGATCCAGCCCACTAAACCCTTCAAGCCCAGGCCCGTAACAGAAAGACAGCCACCTATGAGAAGCACAAAATGATTGAAAACAACTCAGAGATGTTTCCACATCACAAGAAGTCAAAACACAAACATGCGAACTGAAAACATCACAATCATGTATCATCTTGCATCTCACGATTTTCACATCCAAATTGTATATTTATGTCCCTACTGTTAGAGAACAAAGATTCAACCCCTAAAAGACTCATATTTGACCTAAATAACATCCAAATCTCAAAATTAAATAAATTTATAAACTCTGAACAATAATGAATCTGAGGAAAGGAAGCATCTGACAATACATACCTCATCAGACATATTAAAGACTTCTTGGAATTTATCTTCAAATTGACTCTTCTTCTGATCTAAACGGCTACTAAATGAGTCGCCTGAACAATTGAAAAATGGTTCTAAATGAGGAGAGGAAATAAGGTTGCCTAACAAATAAAAGATTAATTTTCAAGAAAAAGCAAACAATCTTGAAGGCTTAGGAAAACTCAAACAATCTTGAAGGCTTAGGAAATCATAATTCGTGACATCAGTAAGCTAAAATCTACTTTCTAAAGATGTTTTGAAGAATATGTGGAATTCAAAAATAATATAAAACAAATGCATAATTACCTATAAAGCTTTTGACACGTTCTTCAGTACTTAAACTAGAACCACTAGATCCTGATACAAACGCGATGTCGGCTTTGAAGGGAATCATGGCAGCTATCTTGATAAAAAAGAAGAAAATGTCAAGCAAAGCAGATAGAAGCAAATTAAAACTGATGTTAAAATAATAAATAAACCACGATAAGATAATTAACATTCATCATAACAAACCTGAAAAACTAGAACGTTTGGAGTATCATCAGATGTATCTGAAAGCTGTAACCGACCAATTTTTCTAGCCTAAACAGAAAGAATGGATTTTGATATAGGAGTGGCATGAAGATGTGTTAATAAGTGGCTGAACATGATATAAAAAATAATAAGTTGTTTTGCAAAAACACTGCAAATTGGTTGCTTGCACACCTGGGTTCCAAGATTAACTTGGACGAGATCAGATAGATTGTGAATGTGAGGCGTCTTGAAACCAGCATAGTGGAGCTCAAATTCATCCTGCAAAAGCAACTTCAAAAATTAGTTTCCCCAAACTATTATCATAGGCAGGTATTCCATAAAACTAGTAAATCGTCAAAACAAAGTTCTTTCTTATGTTGCATAAAAAAGGTGAAGAGTATGATCCTAAGAACAAATAACAAAAGCAAACAACAACATGCAAAGTAACTGGATTGCACAGTTTTGATTGTATGATTGCAGGCAGAGATCCTCTCTCTCCAAATGTGATTTCACTAAAAGAATTATAAAAGTTGAAAGTTATTCAAAGCACACCATCAAAGAAAACCTTTAACACATCATATAAAACACATGTTCACACAAGCATCTCATAGAACACTTTCATGCCTACGATAAGGATTATAAGGAGTATTAATTTTTCAATTTTCAAAGAATAATAAATTCCTTTTGTTCAATTAACCCACACAATAGTACTTGATGTAACTGGAGGATTAGAGTACAGAAACCCCAAAATACACATTAGTTATTGTTTTAGAGTACGGCAACCCCAAAAGATACATTAGTTATTGTTTCAGATCCCGTAAATCCATGTAAAATCTGTCCGTGGATAAATTTTAACCAGTAAAAGCTTCAAGGCTCAAGCTGCAAGGAATGCAGACTCAAGAATTTAAGAAAAGCCCAGAAAGTAGGAACTTATATTTGTGTAACTCCATGAGTTGGGCGGCGTAGGGAACTCAATATGATTTTGGCTATTTTTTCACATCGAATGCATATTTGTTTCAAAAAAGCCTCCAGAATTAAATAAGCATCTCTATTCTATTTTACAATCCTCTTCCATCTACCGATAAGTGAGATCAGCTACAGCCAAAAGGCAAAAACTTTGGATTTGTTACCAAGAAAAGAGGAGTATAGATATTTGGACAGAGTTTCAAAGTTGATTAGCTGCTTGAAGATCCTATTATTTTTAACAGTAGAAAAAAATTGCATTTCAAATAGGTATTTTCTGGTGGACAAGTCCAGAAACGTTAAATTATACATTTTCAATGTTAATGTATTTTCTCTAGATATATATTCCTTAAATCTTTACGAGAAGATACCTTTGATTCTAAATGCAGCTGCCAACTACCAACATCATTTCGTGAACCAAAGGCTAGGATATGGTTGTCATCGATGCCCATGTTGTCCCCACCCAAACTTAGAACAGACCCACCTTCATCAGCGATGTAAAAGAACAAGTGCACGATTTTATCCATATCTTCACCAGATCTAACATTCAGAAAATCAGGAAGTTATATTAGCAAGTGATTATAGTGCTGGGAATCGAACTTGATTTCATGGAAGAAATAAAGGCAACAAATAGAGAACAACTCAATTTTGATTTTACTCATAAGCCTTCCAACTTCATCTTCATGACATAAAAAGTGCATCCTATTATACGACTTCGCATGCAGTGTCCACAAAGAAATATGTCAATTTGGTTGCTAAAAGTTACACATCGTTGACAAGGCCACCCTTTACATTAAGTTTGAGATCTTACAATGCAAGGTTGTTTAAAGATCTGGGAATTTACTTTTCACTTTGGGCTTCGATCCTCACTCCCCAATCTCCTCCGTAACCACTCTCTTTATCCTTTGATTTTAAAAAGCTTGTTGTCAATGTCAGATCTTGGTCAACCAATACCTGACGTCCATAATCACGTCCATTATGTTGTGACCAACCATAAGTCGATAGCTCATCTGAATCTTGACAAACATGCCGCATAAGATATCTTCCATCCTTCACCCCAATCCACATCAAACCAGCAAGCAGAGACTGTGGAGTCCTGGAAATTAGAACCACTGGTCACATATATTCCTAGCACACACTCAACAAAGTATGTTACAGCCAGAATTACAAACTATGAATAAGCAAATAAAGTGGAGCAGAAACTACTGGTTGGCTTTGTCCCTAGTTGATTTCAGCTTGATACAGACTTATAGCTCATGGTTATACCTAGTGGAACAACTATATTGCTGACAATAAATTAGTTACAGTTTAAACCAAATAAAAGAGGTAATTCAAGATCGCCAATACTTCATCTTCAAAATTTGATCACTGCCGTTCAGCTGCCAAAAGAAAAAATACACCTATACTCCATAGATATGGAGTCAAATGCAATATTGACGAACTTCAATCAAATCTAACGAGCAAAGCTGCTGATTCAAGAGAAACAAGCAATACACCCATAGTTTTTCCCTAAATAATGGAAAATCATTCCAATTCTTAAAGTATTAACAAGAAACAAAAATGAATCATCACTACTACCAAGCGTTAAATTAAAAAGAAATCCTTTTTCAGCTGATGAAAATTTACCGTGCGCGAATCCCAAAGTACACATTAGGCCTGTATGTTCCCCAGTATAAACTCTCTCTGTGATCCCCTTGAAACTGCATTACAAATTTCAATAAACCCACGAGCATAATAAACGGTAAAAATGACAAAAATTCCTATATTTTCACATGAACCAGGATTTAAACAAAAACTACCATAGGAAGATCAATCAGCTTGGGGGCAGATAACGGAGTGATGACTCTGGGTTTTACAGTCTCCTTCACAGGGTTTAAAAAATCCTTCATAAAATAAATAACGAAGACTAGAATTCCAAAAAGCACTGAAATTTTGGTGATCAAAGCTATTATCCACTTCAAATTACTGCTTCTACCACCGATTTTTCTCTTTTTCCGATCGGAATTATGGTCGTTGAACGACGAATCATCATCCGGAGACGACCTAGCTCTGACTTGTGGGTTCCTTCGGGAAACTCGGGTCATATTCTGGTTGTGTATCGGGCAACAGGAGAGCTGTGGAAGGAGAGGTTTATGCAGACCTCTATGTCTGTAAAGTCCCTGTAGCCGATTGTTTGGGCCATTTATTGGAGCTAAGCCCAACTGAATTTGGGCCTTCGGCATTGCTTCATCACTTTAACATTTTTCAGTTTACGTTCGTTTCCTCTTTTTGGGCCACAAATGGGCATCCATAGTACGTACCCCTTTCAAGTATGGGCCGTGGCTTTGTACATACGATTTCTATTTTTCGGTAGATGAGATCCTACTTATGTAGATACTACACTCATTTCATTTCAATGGGTAAGATCTTTTCACACATACAATTGAAAAAAAATGGGTCATATATATGCATGTGCAAATCTTGGTCATCCATCCTATCATGGGACGATGTCCATATGGGTAAGATGAAATAAACCTTATTTTTCTGTGGAAAATGGCAATACATCTTTCAAATTGCGCTTGGACCGACAACAAAAAAAAGACATTATTTTCTTTGATTTTTCAGCTTCATTAATTACTTTAAGATATGGTAATCCAGAACTGATAACAAAATGTCATCTTATTCATAGCAAAAATTTGTGTGAGACGATCTCACAGGTCGTATTTGTGAGACAGATCTATTATTTGGGTCATCCATGAAAATGTATTACCTTTTATGCTAAGAGTATTACTTTTTATTGTGAATATGAGTAGGGTTGACCCGTCTCACAAATTAAGATCCGTGAGACGGTCTCACATGAGACTCACTCCTTATTCATAATGGGAGAATTTTTATAATCAATATCAATTATTTCAGGGAAAAAAATGAACTACAAATCAGGCTTTGTAACTTACCACTTTATTTTTCTCATTTGTTTTTGTACTCAAGAACAAATTTGAAGACGTATTAAATTGCATTTGGTCAAAAAAATATTATTGCCTTTTGACTTTAAACTCAGATTCTCCGTTAGTTTTTACTTAGTTTAATTGAAATACAGATGTTGGTGGGATGTTGATTCTGTTTCTACAAAAATTATTACAGTAACATGTCAATATTAGAATCAACACAAAAATTTTTGTAAGACAATCTCACATTTCAAATATGTGAGATAAATTTCCGATCCTAACCAACTCATGAAAAAATATTATTTTTCATGTAAAAAATATTATTTTTTATTGTCAATATAGATCAGATCAATTCATCTCACGTATATAAATTTGTGACATTGTTTCATAAAAACCTACTCTAGAATCACTCAAGTATCAAACATTAAGTCTTTCCCTTTTGTTATCGACACCAATTTGTTCTCCATTTCTTGGTAATCTATGCATTTAACCACTAAAAGCTGTTGCAAGCGCTCTAAACTCAGAACACTAAGATAAATTACACGTATATTGATATATAAGCCGTTTTCATATACCGAAATGGACACAAATATTAAAAAAAAAAAAATTGTAGGAATTTCTGCACTTAATGGCAAACAAATTCTTTTAGAAATACAGTGAAATTGAAAAGGAATAGGAAATTCAATTTGCCCATTCATGTTTGTTATATTGACGGAATGTTCATCACGTATCATGTAATGAAACTAGTTAGTATATGACGAACATTTGATCAATATAACCAGAAATCTCGCAGCAAAAAATGCCCTTATCCTCAAATTCCGATCTTTTCGAGATTTTCGGAGACGATTTTCATCCTCGGCCGCAGTTCAGGATCTCCCTCGGTGCACGCAAGTGCAACATGGAACACGGCAAGCACTTCTTTCTTGGCATGTATTTCTTGGAGCAACATTGTGTCGACCATCTCGGATAACGGGATTTCGTCCTCGAATCCCTTCCTCACCCACCCCACGAGGTCTAGAATCTCTGTCGAGGTCGAGCTTGTGGGAGACGAGAGCTCAGGAGATTTCCCAGTCAACAACTCGAGTAAGACGACCCCAAAAGAGTAGACATCCCATTTCTGAGTAGGTCGACTACCGGGGATCCTGGCTTCTGGAGCTCGGTAGTTATTTAGTTTTTCGGGTTGAGTCGGGTTTAGATACGGGAGGGATCCACCAATGAAGCCTCCTGAAGATGAAGGGTTGTTTCCAGTGATTGTGATGAGACGTTTGAGGCCGAAATCGGAAACATGAGCTTGGAAGTCGGCGTCGAGGAGGATGTTAGATGGTTTTACATCTCCGTGAACGAATTTCCTCGGGCTACATTCGTGTATATAAGCTAAAGCTCGGGCGGCTCCTTTGGCGATTTTGAGCCTTGTTGACCATGTTAAGTTTGGTGATGGCAGACCCGTCTTCCCTGTAAAAAAAGGAAGAAAACTTTCAATAACTAGACTTTTATGTATAAAAGAACTTTTGCTGCCAAAGTTGATTAAAAAGTGAATCATCCAAAATCATTAACACCAAGAAATGAAAACCCATGCCACACCTAAGATTCAAGAAACACATATATGACATTGGGAAATAAATGCGAAGTATCGATGGTTAAAAAAAAAACCACAAGCAAAAATTCAAGATTTTACCACAAAGAGCAGAAGCCAAGTTCCCATTAGAAATGAAATCACTAATGAGAAGCTTCTCGTCTGGTGCCCAATAATAAGCCCTCAACCTCACAATATTCGGATGTTTCACCCTCCCTATCGCCTGAGCTTCCGCCACGAACTCTTTATACCGTTGTTCTCCGCCTTCTCCCAATCTCCTCACCGCCACAGGAATGCCATTTCCGAGTACCACCTTATACACTATTCCCAGACCACTCTTTCCCAAAACATAAGCTGACGCCCTCAGCAACTCGTCTAACTCAATGCTAAACCCTTTATCAATAGACACGAGATCTCCCTCCCCAGCACGATCTCCCTCCCCACCACTAGCTCCACCGCCGCCACCTTTTTCCGACTCCGCTTCAGAATCATTACTCGGAAAACAATGGATACAAGAAAACATGCATGGTCCTGTTTTATCATTCCCCCCAAGCTTCCCTTTCCTCGAGCAACTACATCCACCAGAATCCTTTTTCTTCCAGTACACATAAATGATCACCAATCCTATAAACGCCACTCCCAATGCATCGGCCATGGATATCAATATGATCAACCCTGATTTTAATCGTTTTCGATCACCGACACCCTCATTTTGAGTTGAACCGGTGCTCTGAACCGAAGGTGCGTCGGCTGGATTGTTTTTACAAGACTTTTGTAATGGAAAACCACATAACATCGGATTATTCAAAAATGCAGTTGGACCCTGATTAGCGAAAGATCCAGTTTGTGGAATTTCGCCGCTCAAATCATTGTTCCTAAGATCAAAACTCACAGTAAGTGGCAAATCACCTAAAGTTTTTGGTATTTCACCTGTGAAGTGATTAAAAGACAAGTTCAAAGTGCCTGAGAGTGACTTCAACTCGCCAATGTCATCCGGTATTGAGCCGTTAAACTCGTTCGATGATAAATCGAGCTGTTCTAAGTTCGCAAGCTCCGGGAAAATCGCCACTGGAATCTCACCCGAAAATCCATTCCTGGCAAGAATCAGCCTCTGTAACTGACGGCAGTCGCGCAGAAACTTCGGGAGCGGTCCCGAGAGAGAATTATTCGAAAGGTCGAGGTTTTGCAAGCGAGGGAGGTTACACAAAGAGGGCGGTAACGAACCGGAGAGATTGTTACCATAGAGGAAGATGCTGTGCAGAGCAGACGCATTGAACAGCTGATCCGGGATGGACCCATAAAATCTGTTGCCATGGAGATTGAGCCGCCGGAGATAAATCAAACTGCCGAGCTCCGACGGAATATACCCCCGAAGATTCTTCCCGGAGACCGCAATTCCTACAACACGCGGGTCAGACGAACCTGATATGTTCATGCAAGAAATTCCTGTCCAATGACACGGCGTTGCATCATCCTCGTTCCAGTCCGAAAAACCCGCGGCGCCGGCGGCGTCGACGGCGGACTTAAGAGACAGTAAAGAGAGGCCATCGGAAGTCAAAGAAACGCCAGAATTCAAGTATAAACAGAAATTCAGCATAAACAGAGCCAAATATTGTAGCTTTTTGTAGCACAGCATCATGTATGTAAACAACCAGGCGTTCAGCGTTTAATGGGCATAAACAACACCACAAATTTCGAGAAAAAAGAAAAACACTCCAAGCACAAAAAAACTCTTTCTAAAGAAGAAAAAATTATTTGCAACCCCTTTTCCCGTGCATTATCAAGAAAATTCAGAACCCAAAAACGAGAATTTGGAAAGAAAACCGTACTACAAAAAAAAAAAACGAACTCTTTTTCTGTTGAATTATCTGAATATTCAAACGTTCAGGTTGAGCTGGGATTTGGTGAAGGGAGTTGAAGAATTTATGAGGAAAAGAGTCGAGAAGGAGAAAGGGTCCAATTAATGGGTCCCTGCCCACCAAAACAGAGAAAGATGGCAACTTTATTTGCCAACAGAAACACTAAATTTCTTGATTTATTTATTGGATTGGATTGAGAGTGGAAGGGAGGGAGTAGTGAAGGAAAAGCAAAATTTGTTTCTTCAGTCTTAGGGGTTAAGTGTGCACATATTTTATTTAAATCCTCCTGCACCAAAAGGAACCATGATGTTGAAGTTCTTACAAGCAACTCATCTTCATGGATTTATGTTTCTTCCTTGCTTGCATCAATTTTTTTATTTTTTTTGGCTTTAATCCGATGTTCACGTAACTTTGCACGACCATCAAAACAAATTTTAGTGTCCCCAATCTCATTATGATTATTTAAAAAAGCTTTAGAAACAAATATTTTAATAATTTTTTTAAAAGTAAAAAGTCGATGAAATGTGGTAGTTATGGATGATTTATATGTTTATTAAATTATATATTTATGATATTTTTTTAATATAAAAATGAATTGATTTTGAAAAATGACGGTGCTATTTTTTACTTCAAAAATTAGATATAGCTTTAATTTTAATTTGCTTAAAAATTGGAACAAATGCAAAAAAATTGACCACGATTTTAAATTTTTAACCAAAAATCGAAAGTCAACTGAAAAAAAAAAAAGAACCTCCTCCATTGGTAGGCCTTATGAAATTAAAAGCAGTTTGAACATGAAAGGGATGTTGATCATAAGCGATTGTTTGCAAATAACAACGTGGGTACTCGCGGTATATTATCATTTCTGACGAAGTCCGATTCTATCACTATGTGATGATCCTAAACATGAGTTACAACACAAAGTCATTACAAGTGCAATGTGTAACTGAGGTTTGTGCAATATAAATGGTTGTATCTCGTGTATATTATAAACCAGTTGTGTGCAAAAATTAAGATAAGGCGAGATTGAAACTTGAAAGTTGTCCAAAAGTCAGGGTGTGGTCTTTGGGCATATATCAATTGTCGTTCACACTCTATAACATAAGTATTTGATCTGAGAAAAAATTTATGTGAGACGGTTTCACATTTCGTATTTTATGAGACGGATCTTTTATTTGAGTCATTCATGAAAAAATATAATTTTTTATGCTAAGAGTATTACTTTTTATTGTGAATATGAGTATGATTGACCCGTCTCACAGATTAATATCCGTGAGACGGTCTCACATGAGACCCACAAAGGTGGCCATATATCGTGTTGCTATCATCTTTATATTATAGTGATAACATTCATTATTATTATTATTATTATTTTGTTTTCTCATGATTCTACTAATCTTTTGGGCATATATCAATTGTCGTTCACATTATGTAACATATGTATTTGATCTGGGACAAAAATTTGTGTGAGACGGTCTTACGAGTTGTATTTTGTGAGACGAATATCTTATTTGGGTCATCAATGAAAAAATATTATTTTTTATGCTAAGAGTGTTTATTACTTTTTATTGTGAATATCAATAAGTTTGACTCGTCTCACAGATAAAGATTCGTAAGACCGTCTCACATATATATTATGAGTGACGTGATTGAGATGGTATTACAGTGCACACTTTTCAATGGAATGCTCATTTATGTTTTTGTTTTTAATACATGCTCCAAGAAATATTCCTGTCTCAAGAATTGGTATTTTTTGTCTAGACTGATCGATACAAAACATAAAACTATTTAGATAATTTGTTACTCAGCAACTATTCCCCCGAGCATGACAATCCTCTGTGGTTGGTCTACTGCTACCGACATTAAATAAAGGCAAAACTTGTGTGAGACGGTCTCACAGGTCATATTTGTGAGACGGATATCTTATTTGGGTCATCCATGAAAAAATATTACTTTTTATGCTAAAAATATTACTTTTTATTGTGAATATGGGTAGGGTTGACCCGTCTCACGGATTAAGATCCGTGAGACGGTCTCACATAAGACCTACTCTAAAATAAATGAACAACAATAGATCATAATCATTAAAATAAATGACCAACAATAGATAATGATTATTAGTTCGAAAGTTTATTCAGTCAATATGCATAGAAGAACAGATGTTGCGGGTTTCTTGTCATAAAAAATGACAATTTCTTATGTTCAAAGAGAATGATATAAAATATTTTTAAATAAAATTAAATATAAAAACCTTATTATTATTTTTTATAAAAATAAACTTAAGGAAGGGCAATTTTCCCCTAATCAACAGGGTATAATAATAACATTACTATACTATAATATAATAGTTAAATTTGAATTTTTTTAGTGGAGAGTAGAATGATCAGGTGGAGTAATTACTAATTAATCATGAAAACAAGCTTAGAAGCTAACAATAGAATGTGGGCAGTGTGTGTTCTCTGTTTGATAGTGTGTGTATTATTTATTTTGCGAGTACATGGGAGCAGTTGAGTGATGGCTACCGGGAATGTAGAATTATATGTGAATGATTAAAATTATAGATTGCCGTGATGATTATGGATTAAAAGGACCTACCATAATTTAATTAGTTTAATAATTTAAATTAGTTTTAAAAAACCCCATTTATTGAAATATATAGTTGATGATAATGATATAACTCAAATATTTAAAATTATATAACAGTTTAATCGCTATGTTTCTATCGTTCACTCAGTAAGATCAATTATTGTATCCTAATATTGGATTTTTTTAAAAAAAATAGACCATTCAAATTCTTATGCTAATAGGTTTTTTATAAGACGGTCTTACATATATTTATTCGTGAGACGTGTCAATCATGCACATATTTATAATAAAAATATTTTTTTGCATAAAAAGTAATGTTTTTTCAAAGGCAAAAATATGTGTGTGACGGTCTCACGGGTCGTATTTATGAGACAAATCTCTTATTTGGGTCATTCATGAAAAAAATTATTTTTTATGCTAAGAATATTACTTTTTATTGTGAATATGAGTAGGATTGACCCGTCTCACATTTTAGGATCCGTGAGACGGTCTAACATGAGACTCACTCTTTTTCAAGAGTGTCCCAATTAAAACATGAGTAGGCCTCTTGTGAGACGGTCTCACGAATCTTTATCTGTGAGACGGGTCAACCGTACCGATATTTACAATAAAAAATAATACTCTTAGCATAAAAATTAATATTTTTTCACGGATGACCCAAATAAAATATCTGTCTCACAAAATACAACCATTGAGACCGTCTCACACAACTATTTGCCTTATAATATATGTCACATAAAATTGATTTATGAGACAGACTCACATGAGTATTTGCTTTCTTATACCAATATTTCATATTTCATTAGAATTTGGATGAGGAAAAGTATCACTAAATTGAAGTAGATTTATAATGATTGATATATTTCTATATTAACTTGAAGTAAAAGGGAAATATGGAGGGGAATATATATTTTACTTCGTGATAAAGATTTTTCTCATAACATACATTTGATTTTATGAGTGGGGAATGGGGTCACAATGTTACCTCATATTTTAGTGGCTTCATTTAGGTGGACGTACATTGAATTATCTACCAAGCAAAGGCTACCATGGACATTATTTCCTCCTAGTCGTGGACTGCAATTCTTTAATCATGCCATCATAATGAAATTGAACTTGTATTTGAAATTTAAGATTTCATTACAAAAAAATATCGGACACAAATTGCACCTTCGTTGTCATTTCAGATAAACCGAGACCAATATTTTATATTTTTTCCTGAAAACAGAAACCAAGATTGGTCCTGTCCGTTCTATTTCGTATCTTTGACCTGAAAATTTATATAGGGTATCCGTGACTCGTGAGCATCTTAGTTTTTGTTCCAAAAAATGATACATCGGAAAAAATCCTTGTTGAGAAAGGACTTCGAAGTTCTAAAAACATTTCTTAGTTTGAATGGTTCGGCGTGCAAAGCACGAAGTAACGTCTCCAGGCGGAACAATCTTCCAACGACTATCGTTTTGCACAACATGAGGAAAGGAAGTTGTTTAATTCGAAACAAAATGTTACGGACAACCTGTCTGCGATTATCTATGGCATTCTGATTAATTAAACCACATTGCAAGTGCTCAGAAGCAGTTTGTGGAGAATATACTGCTTCCTTTATCCCCATTTTAGGACACGGATATCTCAGTCATCTCTTGATCCACAGTCATGGGTTCGACAGGATAGTACTGGTAGTGAAGCTCTCCAACATCATCGCCGGATAGTTTGTTCCATCCATTTGGCCCAACGTGGTATACTGAACATATTGAAGGTCATGGTCATTAGAACAGAGTCAGATATAAGTATAGTGAAGGGTAAACATTAGAGAGAGAGGAGAGACAGGGCTTTTGGGGTGTTGGGGAGAAGTTTGTTACCGCTGGCAACACCACCACTGGCTCCATCACGAAATGTTGCATGATAAATTGATCGTCTAGCCAATTCTGCAGCTTCCTCAACTGACATATCAAAGCGGTATCTAAATAATGCACAAAATATGAAACAATTAGAATAAAGAGAGCGAAAGTGATGTTTAGAGATGTGTTAATAGATGCACAACGGTTAATTCATTATGCTGATCAGTGAGAAAAAAATTGCAAGAAACAATGCGCACGCGCAAAAATTGAACATAAAACTTGGAGCAATAAGCTTCATCCATAAAACGCACTCAAATAATTCAGTTTAATAAAAACATAAGCAACAGGAGTAGAATGATGATTCAGTTGATGCATGCATGCACAGCGTTCTTTAGTCCATAATTCAGCAGTAAAAAAATATAATAAATTAACAATTAACAATCTGCCAAATGAGTTTTAGCAGCTACCACCCTGACAACCGGAGGGTGGCTACTTTCTTTTTGGATGTTGACATATACTTCTACATGGACTAACTAGAGATAAACTGAAAAGAATTAAATATGTGAACAGTGACATTTGAGCAAAGACATGAACAACTCACCCACTGTCCAAAACACCATAAGCATAGGGAGAACCAGACCCAACAGAGAATCTAGTTCCTTTGAGGCGTCCACCTTCACTATCCACATAGTAAAGCCCAGGACCCTGCACCAAATAGCAGAGGGTTTCAAAAATATTTAGGATAAGGACAACAGTTTGCAATAATTCATCGTATACCTTCTCATCCCAGCCAGCTATCATGGTTCCTACAGACAAACCCATTCCTCTGTAAGAATACAGAATATTTGCAAGCAACTTTGAAGCTCCAGTGACAGAAATCCTTCTCTTGTTTGCCAGTTCGTGTAATCGGCACTGGATTATGAAATAAAACTCTCATTAGTACTTTAACATAGGGGTCTCAAATAGCAGGAGTACACAAAAATCGCCCACATGAAAACATTTCCGCAACGATATTTTCGAAAAACCGATATGGTAAGCAGTATTGTAATGCAGCAAGACCATGGCAGGGAATAACTCAGGATGACCAGGTCGTTCCCTCCGTAAATGAGATCTTTTTCATGTTGCGCCAGTCTTTTTTCTCATTCTTGCTTAGTAGAGAGAGTGAAAGGAAAATATAAAATAAAAGGGAAAACCACATATGGTAGACTTTTACGTTCATATGCAATAATCTATTATTCAATTTACAGGATTTAATAACAGCAGAAGTATGAGCACAACATAAATATTCCTGATTCGGTCAAATGATAAATAAACAATCCATATTACGTTGCTTACTCATCAAAAGATGAACTTGGCAACAAAACTATTAAAATGGTGACCAGATGAAACCATTTAACAGTAGTACCTTAATTCCCAGATTTCTGTGCCAGAACTGGCAGTCAGCTGCTCCTCCAGCCATTGTTCCAAGCATGTAGGGATTGATTTCAATTATCTTTTTGACAGATTGTGATGCTGTTATTAATATGAAAATGATAAAAAAAACTTAGTCTTGGCCATTGAATGGAGAGGAGTCATGCATAATTTAACACCAAGAGTTATGATGAACAGATTTTCATCAAGACCAAATCATGAAAATGGTTCCACAACATCAGCAACAAATTTTACATGGTTATAACAATTGAATATTATCTTTTTAACTGCATGTGCACAACAAAATACAAAAAAAGAAAATTACAAGATCCAACTTCAAAATATGTGTCATACAAATAAAAACAGACTAATAGTTACTAATTTCATTTTAGGGGTCTTTTTAGTTATTCTATTCATAGTTTTTGGCTTTGACTCAAGCGTCGGAGAGGCTACGTCGGGACACCCACTCAGCACCATTCTAACACTTTGTCCTTGATTTTAGGCTCACCTGGTCAAAAGCACCATCAGCAGTCGCCTTCGGGTCTCGGAAAAGAACCCTCTAATTCTAGTGGGTATCAACCAATTTTTGCAGTGTACTTATGTCCTCTCTCAAACGCACCTTGAGAAACTTCCCAATGATCTATCCCATAATTGCTTTAAATCAAGTACAATTAACTTTGAAGTTATCAAACGATGAACTCTCGAAAAGAAGATGCATGTTGTTGATAGGAATAGTACCTATCAAATCACTATCTCGGAATCTCGTTCATTATTGGAATCTCGTTCATTATTGGACGGGGTATCATAAGGTCGTTATTAACTCAATAGGGTAAAAGGTATTGAGAATTTACGACAAACATGGATGATTGCATTTGAGGATCCAAGGGTCTTAGGATCGACAATAAGAGATGGGCGTCCATTTAGTCCAGCGTTAACCTTGATCTCAGCCATGAAGGCAAAAAAGACCAGAATTGAAACTAATGCAGAGGAAGCACACAAACATAAATGCACAAACATATATGTCAAATAAAAATCACATTAAGATCCAATCAGCAGTTCTATCAGTTCTAGAGGTTAAGCAAAAATTGTTCGATTATGCTAAGAAGAATTTTAACTTATTGAGTTCCACAAAAATATGATTTCTAGCAACCCAAACTTTTCCAGGTACAAAACTAAGAATATCAAATGATTTCCTTTAGTAAAAAAATATACTTCTAATGGATTACAATTCATTTCAGCAAACATGTGTGTGACCTTAAATGTTTAAAGTATAAACTACTAAAAATATTTTATCCAATCATCTTAAGAATCAAACCTAACAACTAAGAAACCGATATCTAAGAATACACACCAAGAGCCTCACCATTTACACAGCAACCACTTACTCAGAGTGTTAGTATCCATGTAGGAGGTGCTTCATGAAATTATGCTCAATCAGTAGATTCACAGTTTTGAATGCAATGCAAATTATAAATCCGAGTAAAAAAACATTTAATATTGGAAACAATCATCAGATCAGTAAGTTGGATTCCCTTAACACCAATGTCTCAACCAAACAATCAGAAAAATAGATAGATTAGGGCTCACATATGTATCCTCCCATGCTTGCACGAGAATCAGCAGCCACCATAACACCTTCTTTGAATATAAACGCGAGAGTTGTTGTACCCTTTGCTGGCTTCACCATCTGTACTGCCGCCTTCTGAAAGCCATCAAACTAAGAAAACACAAATACTTTAGTTAGTAAAATTCAACTACTGAACACTTCATATAGATGAAATTTTCAAAAACACGAGATAAAGTTTAAAACAAATTAAAATTTTAACTCACATCAGCAGTAGTTGGGAGTTTAAAAGAGGGTGTGCCCAGAATCTCGTTCCGCAACTCATCCTCATCCACGTTTCCCCTAATCGGAGCGGATGGATCAAGCCCACTAAAATCAATCTTCATCATTTTTCCCTTTACAAACAGAAGGAAAAAATAGGGAGAATTAATCATTCTTAATTTCAGAGCTTAAAACCTTACATTCATACTACTAAAATCTCTAGCCGTAAAAAAATCCACTTCTTAAGTAGCACTTCAACATAGAAAAAATGCCTAGAACCTTTTGGCATAATCCAAAGTGACCATCGTCAGCACTAACTTAAGTTCTCATCCAAATCGAATATCGGACCACGTGAAGCTAAAAAACTAAAAAAAAAAAAGAAGTTATATACTAGCTAACAAAATTACGATGAACCCATGGATGATGGATCAAGATCAAGCAGCGTATAAGCAGAAAAGCCCTAATCGGTAATTAATTGCAATTAAAAATGCATGAATACTTTGCGGGATATATCATCAGGAAATTAGCCCCCAATTTTACCTGATTTCTGCAAGTTCTCCCGAGGAATCGATTGTGAATGAAGAAAATAACTGGCAGCGAAATGAAAAATCTTGTAGCATGAATAGCAGGAGAACAAAAAGTTTGCTTCCGCTGCAATACACTAAGAAATGGGCTTTATATTGGGCCTGATTTTATCCGACCCGAGCCTATATCGAATAATTGTTTTACGATGGGCTCAATCCTGTAAGACGTGTTATGTTGGATCCATATAGTTCAGGATTGAGCCCAATATTGTATTCATATTTAAAAAAAATTAGTTTAAACTAATACACCGACACACGCGTTATATATTTGTACAATATTATTTTAATTAATTTTATTTATACTAAAATAGAGATGATATAATAATAGTAAAAAGTAACGAAGGGTAATACTTCAATTTGAAATTATTATATTTAAATGAAATCAAACCATGATTATAAAAACTAAAGAGGGACTAAACTGCTATTTTAAATATTATAAAAAGGAAAAACAAAGAAACTAAAATTAAATTTGAAATAATTAAAAAAAAAAACAAACAAAACAAAATACCATACCATTACACTATTTTGGTTCTATTATAAAGATTCTTAATTCAGGTTATATTTTAATATATTTTTTTTATCTCCAACTTAAAATATTATTATAAATTACCATAAATTTATAAATAAAAATTATTTACTTAAATTGTAATTAATTATTAAAAAAAAATTTGACATCTGACAATAATAGAATCTCTTGATCCTTTATAAAAAAAACATTTAATATAAAAAAATGTTGTGTCTTTGTGAGAGAGGATGGTATCGCTAAGTTTAGTGTAATTGTAAAGTTATTTATAAAAAGTAAAAATGTGTGTGAGACGGTCTCACGGGTCGTATTTTGTGATACAGATCTCTTATTTTGGTCATTCATGAAAAAGTATTATTTTTCATGCTAATGGTAATACTTTTTAATGTGAATATCGGTAAAATTGACTCGTCTCATAGATAAAGATTCGTGAGACCATCTCACAAGAGACCTACTCTTATAAAAATACTATTTAAATCAGTAAAAATTGTATTTATGGATTTTAAAATCGCCCGTTCATCCAAAGATAAAGAGTTTAATCAAACAAATTTTTTTACAAAAAAAAATAAATATCTAATACATAATGAATCGTATGTAAAATAATAATAATAATAATAATAGTGATCGAATTATGCACATAGCTGTATTATTATATAAAATTTAAATCCATAAAAATGTCACATTGTGACCCAAAAAATGAAAAGAAAGCACAATCATGCCAAGAAGGTGCATGCAACCTACTTTTTCTAAGGCATCACATGGATCAAATGGATGTACATTAATACTAGTGGATTGAAGTGGAATAAAAAATGTCCCCACGGCAATAACTTTAGTAAAGGCAAATCAAATTTTTTTAATAAAAAAAAATTGGGTAATAATTCAAAATTTAATTTTGGAATGCGAAAGAAAAATAGTATTATAAGGTGAAAAACTATTTAATATTCGATGTCCAACATTGTACGACCACCTGCAAGAAATTTAATTTGTTCATATCAATGTTGTCAATTCGATTCAACTTTTTGGATTTGGAGTAACATCATTGGAAAGCTCGTAGAGTGCCATTTTTAAATTGTGTTAGATTCGACACAATTCAAATCAAATACCTACTTATACGCAGATGTATGAATCAATTATCGATTTCGCTACATACTCTGATAGTAATATTTTTTTAAAAAAATGTCGATAGGAATTTAGATGGCACACAGAAAATTCGAATTCGAGCTCGATTAATCATGAGATATACTTGAGATGGAAGAACTAGAAATTGTACAAAAAATTCATCATAATTACAGGGTTGAGGTACCTTAAAGTTTCTTTTCCTGTCAAATTCTTTTGTTTTGTGGTGTTTATATATGTTGGATGGGTTTTTTGTGGTCATGTCGATGGTGTTAAAATAATTATTGCTTCGATTTGTATGTTATACAAATAATAGGTACTCATTATTATTTTTTCACATTTTTCTATTTTTAAACTAATAGTTTAATTAACATTTCAAAACCAAAAAATAAAATTAAATATAAAATAAAATGAATTTTATCCTTATTACTGAGTTATATTTATAATAATATAAAGTAAAAATTTGTGTGAGACGGTCTCACGGATCGTATTTTGTAAGACGAGTCTCTTATTTGGGTCATCCATGAAAAATTATTATTTTTCATACTAAGATATTACTTTTTATTGTAAATATCGGTAGGGTTGACCTGTCTCACAGATAAAGATTCGTGAGACCGTCTCACAAAAGACCTAATCATAATATAATCAGTCGAGCCTTGTCAATTTGCATTAATTTAAAATAACATAAATATAATGTTAGAAAATCGAGATATAATTTTTTTTAACGAAATTAAACAAAATTCTTAGGTGACTTATGATTATGTAATTATATTGGATCCACCATTTCATTGGAAAAAAAGGACTTTATGCTCATGATGAACCTTTGAATCCATTCTACGTGGAAAAGCCAAATACGTCCTCCTTCGGACAAAATACTAGAAAAAGATTGTATGAGCTAACGTACCTTTTAAGAGAATGCGATCAAATGCTAACTTTTAAAGTTTGTCACTCATTATTATTTCATCTCTACTTGACTCGTTGTTTCGATATATTATTTTATTCGTCTCGAATATAAATATTATATTTATTTTTTCTTATGTTCCAAATATATAATTAAGTTTCTATATTTAGTATCGACATGTCTATTTTTTCACCAATTTAACCTCGTCATTAAATACATATACTAATTCCAATATTTTGTTATCCTACTAAAACATTCATGAAATAAGGGTAAATCGGAAATTTCCTTTTCGATAACTTTATTAATTTTTGTGAAAATACACATTAGGCGGTCTTTTGTGAGATCGTCTCACGAATCTTTATCTGTGAGACGGGTCAACCCTACCGATATTCACAATAAAAAATAATACTCTTACCATAAAAAGTAATATTATTCCATGAATGACCCAAATAAAAGATCTGTCTCACAAAATACGACATGTGAGATCGTCTCACATAAGTTTTTGCATTCGCTTAGATACATGAGACGGTATGACTATGAGTCTTTATTTAAAATTATTAGATTTGATTTTTTAAATAATAGTTTTAAAATAAGATTAGGTGAAGCATGTACAATATACTCATCGATTTAAGTAAGAATGAACAATGGCCTTATATATCGTCGCCCTTCAAATTAATTTGTTTTCAACTATATAGAATACGAGTTTGATGAAAAGGATGCGATTGAATTAAAGTTCGACAGTTAGGGAGAAGATTCTTACAATCGGATTTCGAATACGGGATTTTGTCTCAAATTTGAGAGTTGAATAAGCTACAAGTATTTCAACGGAGTTCGATAATTTATTATATAATCTCTAGATTTTTTTGGTATGTGTTACCGATAATTGTAATTTTAGACATTTTAGTATGATGAAAATAAAAAATCTATGCGTTTAGTCTCTCTTTTATTATATTTATATCTTGATTTTAATAAGTCTTCTTTTCGTTTCTCGACGGTGAAGTAAGACCAAGCTCATGAGCTTATTATCCTAGGTCGGAATAAGTTGATAGCATCCCATTTGTTACGTCCCTATAAGAATCAATTAAAACCTCATATTTAGACTAGAACCACGATGATTCAATTCTATCATAAATCATAAGCTAAGCCAAGGATTCTCCAAGTAAGAACCATTGAATCATCACGTATTCCATGAATCAGATAGAATGACTAAAAAAAAGAAAAATATTTTTTAAACTATTTGAAATTCTTTTTGGAAATTAAATGAGTAAAAATATGCATTTTTTCAATAAATAAAAAGCACTCACAAAAAATAATTTCATAAATTTTAATTATTCATTAAATAACATATCCCACATTTTCAGTTTCCAAATTCCGGCAACTTCCTTAAAATTTATTCCAACATTTATTGATTATTTGTCATTTTAAAAATACAATATGCGCTATATACGTAATCATTATCAATAGTTTATAAAAAAATAAATTTAAAAAATTTATACAATAAATCAAAATATATTTAATAAAAGAGCAGGTCTTTTGAGACGGTCTGTGAGACGAATCAACTTAAATCATATTAAAATGAAAAAAATATTTTTGATGTAATTTTTTTTATAAAAGAAATCATATCGAAAATATATTTAATAAAATTATTTTGTGAGATCGTTTCAAATCATTTAAATAAAAAAATATTTCAACATTTAGCATTCTACCGCCAAAATTAATCTCACCAGGCAATTCTGATTTCTGCACGTGCAAAGCGTGATTTTTCGGACTCTCTCTCACCTGATTGGGCAAAACTACAGAATCCTCCGACAATAATGGATCGGGGCCATCGTGGTTATTACAGTAATCAAATATATAATTATATTATTATAAAGTAAAAAAAAGACTAATATTCGAACGCCACGTGGATAAGCGACGACCACAGGATCATTGGCAAAATTGTCCTTCCGAATGAGACTTTTTATGCCATCCGCAATTACAATCACAAAAGTGGAGGATATGTTATTCAATATTAACAAATAATTGATGAAATTTAAAAAAATGATTTTAATTTCTAGAGGACTATAGTAGAAATGAGTTATATAATTCAAATATATAATAATAATAATAATAATAATAACTATCTCTTTTAATTTTTTTCATATATTTATAAATAACAATTTCAATTATATTTCTAACATGTACATTTGCTTTTTTTTATAACGTCGTTATTTTTGGATAGACATTATATAAACCACTAACTAACGCAATAATCGACAAATAACGTTAGTCAGATAAATCATATTAATAAATTTTGTATGACATACTCACTTGAAAAAATATTGATAAAAAGAATCAATTAACATATACATTT
Organism: Primulina eburnea; assembly: GCF_022965805.1. Lineage (NCBI taxonomy): Eukaryota > Viridiplantae > Streptophyta > Magnoliopsida > Lamiales > Gesneriaceae > Primulina > Primulina eburnea. Next base: position 33,567,836 of record NC_133112.1, on the reverse strand, counting down.
ATGTCATAACAAATGTTCGATAAAGCAGAGCAACGATAATTTTCATATTAATAACTTTTAATCTAAAAAACACCAATTTTTCTTTCCCCAAGTACATTTTTCAATAATACATTATTTTCAGAAAATTAAAAAATTTAATAAAATTTTAAAAAAATGATATAAAAATATATATAATTATAAAAATATAATATAATATAATATATAAATATATATAAATATGCACGTCAAATTTATTAGTTAGCCGACGGGGTCAAATGGGACACTTGGGGGGCATTCATTACAAATCCATAAGCAGACAAAGCGGGGGCCGGCAACGTCGGCCGGGGATCCGGGAACCAATCTCGGGATAAATTGCACCATGCCCTCCGAAGATACCATATTCAGGAAACAATCCACATTTTATCAAATATTAACAAATGGCCCCTAATTTAATTTATTGCATTTCTTTTCATCCTCCTATTTATCTATAATATTATATAATAACCTTACCATTTTCAGCTCGTTATTATCTTCCTCCTCCCTCCTCTGTTCTTTATGCCACCGAAATAAAATCTGAATGCCAAATCTAGAAAATTTTTTGTGACTGTGCGAAGAATCTACTGTTGATTTTTTTCACATTTTGTAAAATTTTTAATTTCATGAAGCCTCCGAGGATCGTCTTTCATTAAACTGGTATGTTTTTCGGATTGAAGCATTTATACGATTTCGGATTTTTTTTTAGAATTTATATTGCATTAACCTCGTATTCAATGCTTGTGTTTTTTTTTTAAATTCATTTATTTGAACCTGAAGATTTAGCTTTGCCGTTTTCCGGAAAATAAAAATTAGTACGAATAATAATCAGCCATTAATTTTGTTGAATTTTAAATGCTATTTTTCTCATTTCGTTTTTTCATATTTTTTCCCTAGAATTTTTGGTTCAGCATTCTTTATTTTTCTTTTGAGGGCTGATGCTCCTGAGTCCTGGGTTGATTGGTTTTGTTTGAATCTCCTCTGTCATGCTGATGTGACTAGAATAACAGGGAACATTATCGGGATGCTATTTCAAATAATTAGTTAACGTATAATAATGATAATTATTACATTCGAGGTTAATTCAATAGAATATTTTCGTTGTAATGACATTCTACTTCTTTGTTTGTGTGTTTTTTAAATATTTTTAAGGTGTACATAAAGATCACCTGCGTTTTACCTTGCTGGACATGGACGCTTCAGAGATTGAAGATAATTTACTCTCCATTGGTGAACCGAAGGTATGGATCAGGACTCATAAAGGCAGAGGAATTTTTTATTTTTTGACCATGTTTTTTGAAATTATTTGGGGTTGAATATTGCCGAATGATTTTATTTGCAAGAATGTGGAAGCATTAAATGATACTGGAGTTTAAATTCTTGATTTGATCTTAATCTTGTCTCGTTCGTCGCATACAGCACTCATTTAACAGCATTCTCAGCAGGAACATCTCGATTTTTCCTAGACTTGCTGTTTGCTAATTGGCAAATAAATTTGGATTTCAAGTTTTTTTGTGCTATTTGTTATATGTTGGAATGTTTTGGTGGGTTTTTTCACCTTAGTTTTGTTGGTTTAGTTACATGGTGAGATGTGCAAGAACCTATGTTCCGTGTATGCGAAAGTATTGACGATATTCCCCGATCTAGAGGCGGCTCGACCAAGGAGCACATCTGGTATTCAAGCCCTATGTGCTCTGCACATAGCACTTGAAAAGACCAAGACTATTCTTCAGCATTGCGCAGAATGTAGTAAACTTTACCTGGTGAGACTCATCCTTTTTAACTTCTGTACTGTTATTTAGCTGAAACATGCAAAAAAAGAAATGTGAATTTGGAAATGGTAGCTGCCACCACCTAATCTCCCATTTTTTGTATTCCATCAAAATTTATGGAGTCAGCTCATTTTATGTTTAATACGAATATGTGAATTTTGTTAATGGGGCTTAATTCTCCAAACCTTTTCTTCATTAGGCAATAACTGGAGATTCTGTGGTTATGAAATTTGAGAAAGCACGATGTGCAGTTGAAGATAGTTTAAAACGGGTTGAAGATATCGTTCCACCAGCCATTGGCAGTCAGGTGATTCTGAAATTTGTTCTTCTGTTAACTTAAAAAAAATATGCATCAGAGAAGATTTCTTGGATTTTTTGGTACAAATGGTACATTACGTCATTAGAATTTTTTTTGAATTTTAGTAGCCTGTTTTTTTCCAGATTGCTGAAATTTTAGGTGAACTTGGAAGGATCGAGTTTTCTCTTGATCCAATTGAGAAGCAAACAGGTGATGACATTATTGGATTGCTTCAACAAGGGAGAAATTTCAACAGTAATTCTCATGACAACGAGGAGCTTGAATCTTTTCATCAGGCTGCATCTAGGCTTGGTATCACCTCTTCAAGAGCAGCACTTAGAGAGAGAAGAGCTTTGAAGAAACTCGTGGAAAGAGCCCGATCTGACGACGATAAAAGGAAGGAGTCTATCATAGCTTATCTCATGCATCTTATGAGAAAGTACTCAAAGGTTTTCAGGGGCGAGTTTTCGGATGACAATGACTCACAAGGATCAACACCTTGCTCCCCTACTATTCAGGGATCTTTTGAAGATGGTAACATGCTTGGGCGTAATGGTTTTGCTTTTGATCGGCAGTTTTCAAAACTCAGTTCTTTCAATTTCAAGCCAAACTTCAGGAGATCAGATCAGATTCCTGTGCCTCCTGAAGAGTTAAGGTGCCCTATATCATTACAACTTATGTATGATCCAGTTATCATAGCTTCGGGGCAAACATATGAAAGGGTTTGTATAGAAAAATGGTTTGGTGATGGCCACAACACTTGTCCTAAAACTCAGCAGCAGCTCCCTCATCTTTCTTTGACTCCCAATTACTGTGTTAAAGGATTGGTGGCTAGTTGGTGTGAAATCAATAAGATTCCTGTTCCGGACAGTCCACCAGAATCACTGGATCTCAACTACTGGAGGCTAGTGTTGTCCGAAAGTGACTCTGCAAACTCGAAGTCGTTAGAAAGCTTAGAATCATGCAAGTTCAAGGGTGTTAAGGTTGAACCTTTGAATGACAGTGGTATCATTGAGGAGGCTGAAGGAAATGAACTGGAAGCAACTTCTGCGCAAGATGGGGATTGTGGAGATTATCATGCCTTCAAACGATGTCACGATTGTTTGGCCATCTTAGAGAAAGATGATGACTTAATGGAGAAATGCAAAGTGGTGGAGCAGCTAAGGCACTTGCTAAAAGATGATGAAGAAGCCAGGGTTTATATGGGGGCTAATGGTTTTGTAGAAGCTTTGCTGCATTTCTTGGACGCTGCTGTCTCTGACAGGAATAGGATGGCTCAAGAAATCGGGGCAATGGCTCTCTTCAATCTCGCTGTAAATAATAACAGGTTCACGAACATCCATATCAAATGATTTTGAAATTCCTTTGAAAAAAGTTCTTTAAAGAATTTTTCAACCAATTGTTGCTGAAATTTATTCGATACTGCAGAAAAAATTTATGAGCTATACATACTGTATTACTGTAGACATTTATATAGCCTTTAAATAACATTTTATGAGCATCGTGTTTACGTAGTTTCAACACTTTTTTCAGAAACAAAGAATTGTTATTGGCTTCAGGAGTGCTTCCAATATTGCAAAAAATGATAGCTAATACCGATTCTGTTGGAGCAACAACTGCCCTTTACCTAAACCTTTCCTGCCTCGAGGAGGCCAAAGCCATTATGGGGACTACGCAGGAAGCTGTCTATTTCTTGATCTCCGTCCTTAAGCATGAAACAGACGAACAATGTAAGATCGATGCCCTTCACACCCTATACAACATTTCCAGTCATTCGACGAATATCCCTCACCTTCTGGGAGCTGGTATCATTGATGGCCTTCAAAATCTCATCACACATCCCAGTGACCACTCTTCAACAGAGAAGTGCATTGCCATGTTAATTTACTTAGCTTCGAGTAAATCTGCAATAGATGAAATCATTGCCTCTCCTGGGCTTATTACCGGGCTTGCTACTATCTTGGATAATGGTGAGCCTGTAGAACAAGAACAAGCAGCAGCTTGTCTTCTGATATTATGTAATACGAGTGACAAGTGCTGTGAAATGGTTCTTCAAGAAGGGGTGATACCTTCATTAGTGTCGATTTCCGTAAATGGGACACTTAGAGGTAAACAGAAAGCCCAAAAGCTTCTGATGCTATTCCGGGAGCAACGGCAACGAGATCCTTCACCTGTTCCTACTCGACCGATGCCTGAGAATAGTGAGATCGCCTTGCCTTCTCAAAATTCAAAGCCATTATGCAAGTCAATCTCGCGGCGAAAAGTTGGTAAAGCATTGAGTTGGTGGAAGAACAAGAGCTTTTCTGTGTACCAGTGTTGAAAAAATCGCCGCCTGATCTCTGGAAAGAGTTGTCCTCCCGTGTAATTTATGCCTTGGCTTTTCTAGTATCACGAATCTCTTAGAAGAAATGTACAGGCTACTTTAATCACCGGAGTATCTAGCATTGTTTCCAGTCCCTAGATCTATGTTTTCAAGAAAATGTAGCTAAAATTAGGTGTGAATATTTTGGTTGTAAATCCTCTGGATTTTGTTTTGGGGCAGAGTTTCCATGAGCAGCTTGCGTGATAAATGTCTCGTTTCCTCACGATTTCAAATATTCTACTATTCTCTTGAAGATTCTTCCAAGGTTTGAGATGAGCCTTTCTTTCAGTGCATGTGGAATAATTCGATTACTAGGAAGGTTCAGGTGAGGCTAACAAAGCACAATAGGTTAATTAACCACACACAGAAATTGTCGCAGACGAAGATATCAGATTTCCAGAATCCTAACATGAACATGTGGCTCATCTCATATACTCACGAGAAATTTAAGATTCGATTCCAGTAAGTGTCACTAGTCCAGACGCGAGTTTCAAAATAGTTCCGAGCCTGAAATCACGAATAATACAGTTAGAAGGAGGTCAACAGAGTGTCAGCTAAGGATTCTGCTGAAAATAATATAGTGACTCAAACATGATATTTATAGGAGAATGAATACTGGCATGTCTTCTACTATTTAGATTAAGGATAAGCCAAAGATAGTGAGCTCATCCATGAATTAGATTACGGATAATCCGAAGATAATGAGCTCATCCATGAAGTATCGTTACCATTTTGATAAATCTGTCATAAGAAATCCATGATTTTTTCTATCCGACACCCACTTTGTCAAACTTACGTTAACAGGTGAGGAAGCCACGTGATGCTTGAAAATTATAAACTAGAAAAATAAAGTGTCCTTTTCAAAACAAATTTGACATCAATGGGAACTTTCACTCGCCCATGCATCCATCTTCTCCACACAGCTTCCATCTTTCGGTGAATCGAATTCGATTCTGCAACTGAAAATGATTGAATACTCCGCTTTACAGCGAAATAATATGCTGATCGAATTCCACGACGTCGTGTGAAAGCTCTTCCCACTCTTCATCAGACTCATCAACATCTTTTAAATGTATGCGTAGAAAAAAAAGATTCGTAATTTCTATGCTGCTTCGCTGCTTAGTGCTTTGATTTCCTATGCTTAAATCGAACCTTTCACTCGGTAACAGTTTCAAGACTTTTCGTATGTTTTACGGTTTTCTTGTATTTTTTTTTTTTTGGTTTGCTTGTTGGAAGCTTAGTTCATTTGATTACGTTTGTTTATTCTTTTCGTTGGGTTCAATTTTCTTTTTGCATGGATTTCGTCTTTAAGCCTTTTTTTCCATTATTGATGATCTATAGCTCGACAATCGACCGTTTCTTTGTCGGCTTTTGGAAATTCTTGTAATTAAAATGAATCTAGGCTCAGGTGTGTGATGAATATCTGGTGTTTTTTGGTTAAGAACATATGGCTTCGGAAGGGTTTTGTTTATTGCTGATGATTTGGATATTGCTGATGATTTGGACAAAGTTATGTGTGTTTTGCTCTTTTTCTTTTTTTCAGTTAATGATCAATTATATTTAAGTTCATAAGTTGATATCCATTTATTAAGCTCTTGAACGTTGAATTTGGATGCATGGATTTTGTCCAAATTATTGGATCAATATTTTTCTGGCAACAGAACTGATGAAGAGGTATTTTTGGCTTCGTACAATTTGAAGTTTTGGAGTCGATGAGAAATTTATATAGATTTGATTGACATAATTTCTGATTAATATCTTGATTTGAAATGATACGCATAGAGCTTTTTGTTTTGCTAAGAAGAGTTATCTTAATATTAGTGGATGAATGTAGATGAATTTGAAGAATAAGAAGAAAGCATCAAATATTGCGTCCCTTTTTCCTTTTTCCTTTTTTATCCTTGTTTTTTGCGCTTGCAACGATCGTTCGCACAGTTTATAATTTATTGAAGGTCGGTAATCAGGTTTTAAAATGACTTGTAAATTGCGTTATCTGCAGGTATACCTGGTGATGGAAGGTGTTTGTTCAGGTCAGTGGTTCATGGCGCTTGTCTACGAGCAGGAAAGGCATCTCCAACAGAAAACCGTGAAAGGGAACTTGCAGATGAGCTTAGAGCAACGGTACAGAATCCTTTCTTTCTGCTCTGCTGTTTTGAGGGAATTCAGTTGCTTATAATTGCATGTTTTACTTGGGATTCCTTGGTTCTTCAGGTCGCAGATGAATTTATCAAGAGGCGTGCAGATTCTGAATGGTATGATTTGTTCCTCGGAAAATTCAAGGATTAGCGCTGAAAACTTTTGAGTTTTTCACCTTTGTTAGTTATGTATTGATTAACTTTGCATTTCAACTCCAGGTAAGAATAAGTAGTTCAAATACGAAACACTCAAAACAAAATTTTTGGGAATATGTTGTCGAGCATGTTGTATCTTGAGTATAGAATAGCAACTTCGCACTGTTTATCCATGAATAACAACTTCAATATATTTCATCTTCAGGTTTGTAGAAGGTGATTTTGATACTTATGTTGCACAGATGCGACAGCCCCATGTATGGGGTGGGGAACCTGAGCTTCTCATGTCATCACATGTTTTACAGTACGTGCTCTCAATGTTTTTTGTTTGCATTTATATTTCCTTCTTTGCATGGAGAAAATTCACTCAATTTAATAAATTAAAATTGTCTAGCTAGCTTCTTGAATATTACTTCATTACTGCACCACATCTTTAGGCTCTTGGGATCCATTATTTTCGATGATTGTGCGTCGGCTAATAGTCCTACTTGCTAACAAGAGCACAGAACCAGTCATCCACAGAATACAACTATATGAATTACATGCCGATGAACTAGCTATACTGTACTGCACTCAACCTTTTGGTAAATAATCATCACCACCATAATGGTTGCAACCCACTAATACTTGACAAAATGCAAAAACTCTTCAGAGTGGGCTATTAGATGAAAAATGTTTACAATAAATTAACGGGAAAGGAAAAACATTTTCAGGGTTCCAATAACTGTTCACATGTTGGATAAGAGGACTAATTCTGTCAAGATTATAGCTGAATACGGCCAAGAATATGGGAAGGAGAATCCAATCCGCGTATTGTATCATGGTTGTGGGCACTATGACGCGTTAACGAGCTCTTTAGATGGTTCACAGCGGAAGATGTAATTCTCCTCTTTATGAGCTATTTTTCTCATGTCAAACTACAAGCCCTGGACTAGTTTATTCTTGTTAAAACGTGTACCACATTTTGCGTCTTGCTAATTTTGCAGGAATAATAGGAGATGAAACAATCCTCGGGTCCAATTTAGGTTGTGCATCAATTCAGCAGAAAAGAAGATGGAAGCAAAATTGTAAGGAAAATTGGTATGGCTTCCTGGTGATTCGAATATCAGCTGAATAAATACTCCGAACTCCAGTTGCTTGACATTGTCATTAAATTTCAAATATTACTTAATTAAAATACACAATTTATCAGATAATATACACTTTGTTCATTTGAATATAGAAGAACGATGAAGGGGCTGGATCAAATTCAGTCCACATTCATTTAGTTTGTCTTATAATATTTACTCGCGTATCTTAATTTACAATGAAAGATACTCTCTCAACTATTCAACGTCTTTCCATATTTCCCGAAGCAGCTGATATCTGACAACATTCCTCCCACCCTTTTCCTTTGGCATCAAGCTGAGTTTGGCTAAAGCAGAAGAAGTGAGGAAGCTATCAGGAATAATTGATGTCAACGGTGAGTTGAGTTCATCCAACTCATCGTCACTAGCGTATGATTTCTTGAGTGTTGATAATCTGCTACTTTGAAGCACTTGGCTTCCAACTTCTCCCACACAAGTTAGCAAAGCTGCTGCGGGTGGTGAATATTTTGTGGGAGTTGCGGTGCAAGGAAAGGATGTGACCATATCTTCGTGACAGTCAGAAATATCCTGATGGAGAAAAAAACTCAAGTTGAGAATAACTTGTACGCCTCTAGAGAATGCACGGAATAAGGTGTGGAAATATGGCAATGAAAATTTGATGGTATCACATGGAATGAGTATACGAGGAAGTACCAACCTCGGAATCAAGGGCAGCAATTATGTTGTGTGGCATCGGTTCAGGACAGAATTCATCAGGAACAAAATTGTTCAGAACCCTTTTGATTAGGGCTGGACCAAATGTCGGGCAAACCTTCACAGGAGCAAACCATAGATGATTACAAATCAAAGATTCTATGCTATTAGGGTTCACTAGAATCATGAAATGCAAGTGTGTTTCACCAACACTCTATGCGGATCACGTGGGGGCGATCAAATGTAACATAGATGATATTATTCGATTTGATGGTGAGTCACCTCTTTTCGGGTGGACGCATCAGCAAGCATTCCAAATGGAAGCATCATAAGATTACTTAATGCATGGAGGAGCCTGAAAGCCTTGAAAGATTTTGGTTTGTTGCCATCAACAAGAATGTTAGTGTCCTCGTACGACTCATCTTCTATGCCGAAAAGATCTGTGAGCCATCTGGACCAGTTTCCGATCTACAATAAATGTAAAAAAAAAGCAAAATCAATAATTTTAAGCTCTATACTGAAAGCAAAAGGGCTCGGTCTGAACTCGAAATGTTTGATATCAAACAATGAGGATCCGCAACCAAAATCAGTTAGTTCTACACTTACAGCATTTTTTAACTGTGCACCAGCTCCAAAGCTTGATTTTCCAGCTGGAATTGGGAGGACCTTGGAATCACTAATGGGATCAGAAAAAGGATCAGTTGGCATTTCTTCAGCGGATTCACGTAGGATAGCATTGAACATTGCAGCGTCCAATCTATTAACTAACTGCTCCATTACCTAACAGAAAAAAGCACTTCTGTAGCGTTTGAATTTTAAATATGTTTCGAAAATTCAGATAACGAGCCCAATTCACCCTGGAACACCTGGTAGTAACAAGTAAGGGGAAGGTAATTCAACTGTATAAGTTGATCCAAGAACCCTTGCCCAGCTGTTGTGTGATGGGAGTGTTATATTCTCCCACCCAACCCATGCTCACCCTCGTCTGGTGTTGACCCTAGGTGATCCTGGGTGGGATCGGACATTCCTCGGCACATACACATGGGTTCCACTTTAGAACCAATTTGTCATGTGCCTAATCCACCCTTGGAAAACTAGTTACTATGGGTGAAGGATATCCCTGTATACATTCACAAGAAGACGTGGGTGGTATGAAATGTACCAGTCTAACCAGCACAGATAAGCAGCCACATTCATGCCCTCCAGCCCGGATTGGACAAAGCCTTTCACATGCATCTTTGAATGCTTTCTTCCACAACTCTATAGACAAGTTTCCCAGTTCATGATTACCCATATTATTTCTTCTTCCATTCGATTTCTTCAAGTCTGAGCTGCTGTTAGTTCTATCACTACTTTTTGCTAGATTTGGCTGCATATGTGGGGTAAAAGTCTGCAGCAAATGAAACATAATCATCATTCTTAATTTCAAAAACTGATTAATAAACAGGGGGGCATTCAGTTGGTTTTAACATAATGAAAATAGTGAAAGTAGTTGTGACCTGCCACCAAACTGATTCGACGATCCGAGAAAAGAGCCAAGATTCAACCTTTTCTAGTGCAATAATGAATGTCAAGACATCCTCGAAGTCATCAAATTCTTCAGTTGGTTTAGTAATCTCCCCATCCATGTGAGAGGAGTCTAGCTGTTTATTTGTAATTCTTCCAGCCGATTCAGATTCAGGACCATCATGTTTCATTCGTGATACATTATAGTGTGGTAATTCTGCAGCAATTTGGCTGACAATGGCCCTCAACATAATTGAATTTGATAACCAGTATGTCAACCTGTAACATTCACACTAAAAATCTTGAAGATTAATATCATGATACATTTTTAAGTTCTAACAGTTCAAAATTTGGTGATATTTGTAGCATGAAAAAGGAGAAAATGTGGATGTCTCTTTAATAGGCACATAAACAAAGTTACCTCGGGACATCGTTTCCACATGATTTAGAAACCAAAACCAAACCAGACACTGCAGCTCTTGCTGCACTAGATCGCTTTGCTTGAGATCCATCTCTGCAAATGTTACTGTAAAATCTTGAAATTCGTCTAGCTGGGGCATGGACCTTATTTCCCGAACTGGCATGCTCAGCAACTACTGAATATAATCCAACTTCAATTGCTGCAGCTTCTTTCAGTTCTTCCTCAAGCATCTCAATTCTAGTTTTCCATTCATTTTTACTGTCAAAATGCTGACCTTTTTGTTCCTTTCCTTTCTGTTTTGCACTAAGTTTACCTTTCTTGTGATAGACATCATATACATCGAGGTCTGTTGCTTTTCCCCCAGCATAAAAGTCGGCCGGAAATCCATTCCCTTTAGCTGTGCCGTGTATTTGCACAGATTTTACGTGCTTCAACTGAGGTTTGTTACTGATGGATGGTGGAAATAACGGATATTTTCTATTTGGAGCAAGAGTATCGCTTCTTGTTGTCACCTCCCTTTTTGTCTTATCATCTGATAATTTCTCAAGTAACTTATTCCCTGTAGAACGGCTTGTCCCTTCCAATATCTGATCATCCCATTGAATATCTTTTCTTACCCTTTCCTCAATGGTATTCGCCAAACCAACATGTGAGTCGTCAATCAAAACATCTTCTGGTTGCAACTCTTTATCTTGAGAAGAACTGCCTTTTCTATAAATATCAGCTTCAGGAGAAAATCTTATGAAGGATTTGTCTTCTACATATTGCTGAGTGTTTCTGCTACTTTTATAGTTGCTGTTAGCAAAAACTTCATGGGAATTGGGGTAAACACTTCCCCTCACAAAACCTATTGCAGTGTTATTAGGCTTAGTAAGTAACTCTCGGAAACTTATGGATGAGGGAGAGGATCTAATGGAGGGGGAAACAGAGTTCTTGACAGATGTCATACTTCGCTCAGAAAACTTGGAAAATGAAACATAGTCATTTAAATGATTTCTGGCATCAAATAACGAATCATTTGATGGAGGACTTAAGTTCTTGTTTTGCTCGTTCAAAGAGTTGGTTCCAGCATTTCCATATCCATTCTGCATTTTTAACTTCAAATAAGTATCACGAAGAGGTACAAGTACACGCATAGAGTAGAAAGAATTATCATTACTATGCAATAAGATAAGTAATGTAGCCTAAGTATAGATGTCTAGACAACTAAATTTAACAAAACTTGCTCACCTTCTCATTATGAGATGGTGAAGTTGTTACAGACACGATGGTTGATGAACCAGCGGCCCTCGATGAATGTGAAGAAGCATCATCATCAGTAAAAGAGGCGATTTCTGAGCTATTGTCATCATATTCAAGGAAGGGAGCTTTAGGTGAGGAATTAGAGCTATCCCTATCAACCGGATCAAAACTAATAATCAAAGCCGGTTGGACTGAAATACTTGAACTTTTCTTGAAGCTTAAGGGGACATTTATACTTAACAAATGATCAATCACTCCATAATCTGCAAGATTCAATGAAGCTGTCCCCAAGAGTTGTCCTTTAGCCTTATCTTTCCGAGGCTCGAACAAGCTAAACTCCAAATAATTCTTTTTAAACTTGTCGCCAGCTTTCTTATCTTGGTGAAAAGTAATAGGAAGCATGAAAGACTCATTAAATACGATATTGGATTCCCCAGCAACTGAGAGAAATGAACCAAAATTCTGATCACCATTTTCCCACTGAATCAAAACGGTTTGAACAGATTTAAGAGACTCAGATGGTGGCCAAGGCCTAATCTCCTGTATATGGACAATGAACTGAACTCTAACTGAAGCACCCCGTTTGTGCTTCGACCTCAGCCCCAGAACCATAGCTAGAGCAAGATAATTAAAAGCTAAAGCTTGTTGGTTGATACTGATTGAATACAACATGGTGAGAAAAGAATAAAATTCGTCATAGACAGTTTAGGTAATAACATTCATGAAAACAATCGACAGATAAAAATCTTCCAAGATTTTCTCGGAATAACTCGATTTTTGCATTTTTCATCTATGTATTAAAACTTGATAATAATTCAGAAATAAGATGATGTTCGCCAACTATCTCTAAAGAATCACAAATACCCAGAAAATCTAAAGAATCACAAATACCCAGAAAACCAGAAACACAATTTTTTAAAAAAGAAACAGATGCATTATGACCGACTCAGGATTTGGTGCAACAGCTTAATTTCTGATGGAACCTCAAAATAAATAAATAAACACTATGCATGCATTTGAAAATTTGGCATTCCAGTAAATTGCCTTGGGTTGCCCAGCGGATACATCCTCAAAAATTACCGTAAAGACTATAACCAGTCAAGCAGACCAAACAAAGAGAAACCGATCAAGCTAAAATGGCCGCATTTGCAAAGTACCCAAATGAAGAATCATATAATATTATCACTGCATAACAACCGCCATTTTAATTTCACGATTCAGCGAAATCTTCCAAAAAAGAAACGAACCATTAGAGGACCAAGCACTAATCGAGCATCCAGCTATCCCACATGCCACAACACAGAAATGGTAAAGAAACACAGAACATCACAGTTGCATCCATAATTATGTATGAAAAATCCACTACATTGAGCTAACTACGAGAAACAAGAAACAGACATGAAGAAAAAAAGTAAGTCTTTTACCAGAAGATTGAAGAACAAAAGAGACTTGTGCTTCTTACAATGATTTTTAAATCATCGATCTTGTCTATTCTCGCAGATGGGATTCCTCGTTTGTTTGAGGAGAAAGCTAAAGTAGGCGTAAGAAAGTCCAAAAGATTGAAAATGCAGAAGAGGTGGAGGAAGAAGAAGATCCATTTACCGCGCGTGGAGAAAAGTCCCCAAGGTTTTAGTTATCTACTTTTGCTTTAAGTTCCTATTCTTTTATCAAGATATTAAACCAGAAAAAGGAAATGATAATGCCAAAATGAATATCAAGATAAATATCAAGATATACAAGAAATATTTATTGGATATCATTTTTTTTATAGATATTTAGTCGTGAGACAGATAAGTCGTCCAGTTTCATATTTATAACAAAAGTAATACATTTAATATAAAAAATAATATTTTTTCATAGATAATTCAAATAAAATATTCATCTTACAAAATTGACATATGAAACCGTCTTACATAAATTTTTATATAATAAAAATTATTATACCCATCACAATGATTTATAACAAAAAATATGGAAATATGAAAACATCACTTTCTTAATATCCATATTTAGTTTTTTTTTTTCAGTGATGATACGTGAACTTTTCTTTATACTTAAATTTTAATTTTGGCGAAGAAGTGAAATTTGACTTGATTTCATCATAAAAACACTTCAATTTTCATGTTTATATTTATTTTAAAAGATAGATATTATTCATCCCAATTCTTATCAATTATTAATATTCATCAAAATTCTTATCAATTATTAAGAGCCCCACTGTCCAATAATATTGGTTGCATTAAATTTGTATAAATGACCGATAAAAAAAGGGGTTGAAATAATTAATAATGATGCAGTGGAGAGAGAAGGTTGAAGCAATCACGTCTCATTCTAATTTAAATAACATTAATATATTATTAACATAATCGTCATCACACACACAAACACACATATATATATATTATTATATTAAGTTGGGAGTAGGTCTCTTGTGAGACGGTCTCACGAATCTTTATATGTGAGACGGGTCAATCTTACCGATATTTATAATAACAAATAATACTCTTAGCATAAAAATAATAATTTTTCATGAATGACCCAAATAAAAAATATGTCTCACAAAATATGATAAGTGAGACAGTTTCACACAAGTTTTTATCTTAAGTTGGAGACACTTAAATTAACTAACTTTTGGTGTCATTGTTTGATTAATAATTAAATATATTAATAAAGTTTTAAAATTTTAATGCAATTCACATATAACTTAGCAGATAGAATCTTTCTTTTATAAGCATTAAGTTATATGTTCAATTCTACATGGTATTTTTTTTCCTTTCTTTTTCTATTTATTTTTTAATTCATATATCAAAATTATAATATAATCTCTCACTATTTTTATAATTACATTTTGATCTTTATTTAAATATAAACCAAATGTATTATAAAAAAAATGTTGTACAACCATACAATAGGTATACTTAGTATACTAGTAACAGTGAGACACTCTTACTTTATATAATAATAAAAGATATATGATAATAGTAAGATCCACCATAGCCTTGCATGTATTAATGTCCATAAATAGACACACATAAAAATATATATAAAAAACACTATAAAATTTGTAAAATAATTGCTATCCATATATGATATAAACTCATCATGTTTTGTGCTTGACGAAAAAGTTGGAAGGTAAGGCTCTATCCCACCATCACAGTAAGGGACCAATCAATTGTATTTGACCACATGCAAATTTTTAGTCAAAAGTGGCATCCACTTTCAGCATTTTTAATGATACTTCTAGTCCTTTTAAAAAAAAATCTAGTGATATATATATACACTAGAAAGGAAATATAAGTTGTATTTGTGAAGACTCAACACAAGACAATATCAACTTAAAGTTCAAGAACCTTGCAGTATTTGAACCTTGGAATGCCTCACAATTTTAGTCTAATAATTACTCACATTGACAGTCAAACCCAACAAACAAATTTGCAGCTCATCAAGCTTCATTTCGAAAATTTGAAGCACAAGTTACAACTAAAAATAATCACTATTATCAGCCACTAATGACACTTAAAATCTGAATTTTGAACAGCTTCTTGGTCAGCATGCAAGAGCCAAAATAATGAGTGTTAAGGCCATTAAGACGATGATTATCACAGGCTAAAAACCATTTAAAAGCTCTCCCCATTCTAGTCTATAAATATCACCAAAATTGTATCAAGCACAAAACATTTCTCTCCGTATTTCCGAGTTTCCATATAACAACATATTTGAGCAAGAGTGCCGCCAATTCCAAGCTAAAAATCTGTCCAAACTCAGGTAGGAAGGTATTATCCATTATCTAAATTTGAGAAGCTGATTTCTATCCATTTTCGAGCAATCATTTGCAAACAAAGTTCTGTCCACTTCGAACAAGGAAAGACAACTACTTTCGAGTTTTTGATTGATTTGATATAATTAAAATTATAGTAAAAACTAAAAATATTTTTTTACGCATAACCTCATATTAAACTCGTTTAAACTTGTAAAGTTTGAAACTTAAATTTGATTCATCAAAGTTTTTAGAACCGAGCACATCTTCGTGTGTTCTTGAGATGTTGTAATGGAACCAATGACCGCCTGATATTTGTCCCATCCACCCTGTCTCCACCACATTGTCATTTTAGGAGTTATCTCGATCGTATGGATACTCATCTCCTCTTTCAGCAGTGTGAGGTTTGTTTATATGGTCAGACAAAAGTACTGGAATGTTTTTTCTTTCAAACTAGCAAACCATTCGGGTCCATATCTTAGCAAGTCGGGTGAACCATATGGCTCTGCATCCCTAGGCTTCTCTTCTGGCCTTCTCCAAGTTCTTTCATTCATTGACATACTCGTATCAAATGTTGACATATGCAGCTGACACCTTCGCTCCCACTTTAGCAATTAGACAACCTTTTCAGTTGTATTTGGAGAGATTTGAAAAATGATTTGGAACATTACATCTCTTGAATATATTTGAAGTCATTGGCCGTAAAACAAACCAAAAAAGGAAAAACGAAATAGTTTCACATAAAATTTGCAATATAATGACTGAATAAAAAAAGATAATTATCATTCGTACCGTTTTTCCAATTCTTGAATATCCCTCCCCTTCGGTCAGCTCAAACAAACCCTTGCAGAGTGGAACTGGATGGAATCAAAGGCGCGTCTGCCGATCCTTCTGTTCGAAGAGAAAATTGCGGAGACAGTGGATAACAACCCTGTAGCGGTGATAATCGGGGAAACGGGTTCGGGTAAAAGCACTCAGCTTTCCCAAATTCTTCATCGGAAAGGGTATACGCGATCAGGTTGCATCGCTGTCACTCAGCCTCGTCGTGTTGCTGCTGTTTCGGTGTCTCGGTAACTTGGTTTTAACTTGATTGTTTACTGCATAGCTTATTATGCTGTTCCTATTACACCCCTCTCTCTCCTGTGTTAATGGACAGGCGTGTTTCTCAAGAACTTGGTGTGACGCTTGGGAAAGAAGTAGGTTATGCCATACGTTTTGAAGATAGGACTTCAGAGAAGACAATTATCAAGTAATGTTGTTGTACTGAAGTCTTCAAAATGGAATCTTTTGTATTTTGCTATAAGCTAGTAACTTGAAAGTTGCTCACAGATACCTTACAGACGGAGTTCTACTTCGGGAAAGCCTTTCGGATCCAGAACTGAAGCAATATTCAGTTATCATATTAGATGAAGCTCATGAGAGGAGCTTGAACACGTACATATCTGAGCTCTATAATTTTATGTTGATTTTTGTGATTTGTTTCTGGAAATTCATCTTCTTTCTTATCTTAACCATTTTGTACCTTTTCTTGTCATGGTTCTGGTTTCGTCCTATTTTTGTGTGGGTGTTTTTTCTGTTTCGGTTCGTAAAGTGCGTGTATACATGATGAAATATCTCCTGTCAGGGATATATTGCTGGGACTGATGAAACGGTTGATTGAATTACGCCCCTTAAATTTAAAGGTTTTGATCACTTCAGCTACTCTTGATGGTGAAAAAGTATCCAGATTCTTCTCTAATTGCCCAATTCTTAATGTCCCCGGGAAGTTATTCCCTGTGGAGATAGAACATAGCTCCAAGATGCCCAAGAGTTATATTGAAGATTCTTTAAGTACTGCCATCGGTATGAGTGACATTTGGGTTAACTGCAATTAAAATTTAAATCGTTAAATGCCTGGCTTCTTTGCTTCACTCCTCACACTTTTCTAGATTTTAATATTTAATATTCAATAGCACCAATTCACTGCCTGTTTTACTTTTTTTTGTAATCCCGATCTTTATCAGATGACTCTTTCTAGTGTTCTTATTTCAGGGATACATGTTCGAGAACCTGCAGGCGATGTCTTAATTTTCATGACGGGACAGGATGATATAGAGAAGATGGTTGCGAAATTGGAAGAGAGAATCCAAACTCTGGAGGAAGGGACTTGTATGGATGCTATGGTTCTTCCACTTCATGGATCTCTGCCTCCTGAATTGCAGGTTTTTCTTGCTTCCAACTTTGTTGCTATGTTCTTCACTGTCATCCTTTACACTTGCTTTTTGTTCCAGGTTCGTGTTTTCACTCCTCCACCTCTCAACTGTCGTCGTTTTATCGTTGCTACAAACATTGCTGAAACTTCTTTAACTGTAGATGGTGTGGTGTAAGACACTCTATGCTCTTTGATTTATTCTAGGTGGAACCATGCATAAGTTTGTGTTATTTCTACCCAAAAGAGCTTCATGATGAGATGAGACTTTGTTAACTTAACTGTAGATGGTGTGGTGTAAGGCACTCTGTTCTCTTTGATTTATTATAGATGGAACCATGGATAAGTTTTATGTATTATTTCTACCCGAAAGAGCTTCATGATGAGGAAATCTAAAGACTTATCTTTTACCACATGCAATTCATGTGCTTCATTACTTTGCCAGCATTTTGAAGTGTTTTATTCATCAAACTCTTTTGTTAATGTGAGATGTGTATGTCAAATTATTATTGTCATATGACCTATTTTCTTTTCATTGGTATGATGACAGTATGGCATCCTAAGCGAGGATATTTGTTTTAGATTTTATGTTATCTCGTTTAACAGAATTATAACCACCAGTTCATACCTTTGTTTGATTAAATATGCAAGTGGTCAGATTAAGCTTGTAAACGTGTGAAAAAGGTATTCAAACATAACTTTGAGAAATACACGTAGAGCATTTTACTATCTTTGGTTATGGAATATGGTATATGATGAGATCAATGCATGCACATCTGTAGATCTAGTTTGAATTATATCACAAGTTAAACAAAAACTGCCGTACAAACACTTGTCTAAGTTTGATATCAATCCTTGATTCAACTCTCATTCTTTAAGTAGTTAGCTCGTATCTCGTATCGTAGTATAATGAAGACGTTGTAGGCAATTTGGTGGCCATTAGCGAAATTAATTGTATGTGAAATGATGAAACGAGAGGATGAAAGAAGTTATAGAAGATTCAAAATGAAAATGCAAGTTTATTTCCTGCTCTCATACAAAGGAGTTTGGCGTTTGATAAAAAAAATTGGAATGGGATTACAGGTATGTAATTGATGCCGGTTTTGTGAAGCAGCGGCAGTACAACCCATTGACTGGCCTGTATTCACTTGATGCTGTCCAAATTAGCAAGTACGCCTTTCTCCTTTTGTTTCTGAACCCAAAATTTTCTGTTGGTATTTTTCTACGTTTAAATTGATTTTATTTTTCTTATGTGTGTGACTTAAAGGTCAATGTCTAAGATTTATGGATGGCGAATTTAAGTTCATGTAGCACCATTATCATTTGTATTTTGTTTTGTGAATTCTCGAAGTATCATACGCTGTCATTTTGTTTCATTGGCACAATTGAAAATGATAGTCTCTTAGGTTAAGCTTACACCAAACTCTTTTTGGAAGTTGATGATGTACGACATGATTTTTCTAAGTATATCCATTTTTTTTTTGGTGGTGAGAAATTTCCTTGGTTCTGAAGGAGGGGAAAACATTTTAATATCTTGCATTATTGGAAAACAATGTGAAGGCGGGTAAC
Organism: Primulina eburnea; assembly: GCF_022965805.1. Taxonomy (NCBI): domain Eukaryota; kingdom Viridiplantae; phylum Streptophyta; class Magnoliopsida; order Lamiales; family Gesneriaceae; genus Primulina; species Primulina eburnea. The sequence continues at coordinate 33,548,637 of NC_133112.1, read as the reverse complement.
AAGAATTTGGTGTGCATCCTCCGTGGCCCATTTTTTTAAAAATGGTTCCTTACTTTCAAAGGAATTTAATTAGGTTTTTGAAGTAACTTAACACCACCGAAACAAGATGTTAACATGCTGATAAAACGGTTTAAGAATGCTCACCATTGTTCCATTATCCCCCCGTCATTTGATGGATCCTAAAGAATCTATCATCTAGCTTAATCAGGACAATCCTATATTTAGGATGCGGATTGTTGTTCCTGGCTTCCCCCTTCCCCTTCAAAGTGTCAATTTTCAATCTTCTAAGGCAGAATACATCTTTGGTTTGTGGTTCTTATCTAACTATTCTATGCTCAAAACATGTCTCGACTTTAGAGTGCAGGCTATTCAGCGTGCGGGAAGAGCTGGGAGAACGCATCCTGGAAAGTGCTATCGGTTGTACACTTCTGCTGTTTACAATGATTTTTTGGACGTTACAATCCCCGAAATACAGAGATCTTCCCTTGCTGGAAGTGTCCTCTATTTAAAATCATTGGACCTCCCTGACATTGATATACTCAAGTTTGATTTCCTTGACCCACCATCCGGTTAGTAGATATCTTACTATACATTAATGTGTCGTAAGATTTAATTTCTGTATTTGATCTGAATTCTGAATGTCAAATCCTTACTTATTTTTTTGCTGCAGTTGAGTCTTTAGAAGATGCCTTAAGGCAACTATATCTTATTGATGCCATTAATGAAGACGGGTCAATCACAAGTCTTGGACGGACCATGGCTGGTAATAGTTTCCGTTTTCAGTTATCCTGTCTTAGCTTTCATTTGTATTTGTTTACATTACGGATCTCCAAACTTGAATGGAAGAGCAAAAATACTGTTGTGAAGGCTAGATATGCAATAAAGCTTTCTACTGATTTTCACATTATACACTAGCAAAATCTCTATGATGATTTTCATATACACATGGCATAACTGCTTTTGAGAGAGAAACTTTACAACAGTCTCCCACTGAGGAAAGAGGCGGAGAGCCCCAACTGCAGAAGAGCTCTTAGTTGGTTAACAAATATCTTTTGGCACAGCCCTTGTCTAGAAAAACTGTAGAAAGATATGATCAAAGCACTTTGTCAGAAAAATAATCACGTGGCTATTACTCTTCATTTCAGGATGTTTCCATGTTGAACCTTTTTGTTTGTTCTAAGATTCATGTTTTATTTCACGACGTAGTTTTGGCTACTTATGAGCTCAAAGCTTTCGTAAAATGCAGAACTCCCGTTGGAACCTTCACTTTCAAGAACCTTGTTAGAGGCAAATGAGTACGGCTGCCTAGCTCAGGCTTTGACAGTTGCTGCTATGCTATCTGTTGAAACCTCTTTGTTTTTGGGTCAGAGGTAGAATCATGCATTTTTTTCTGTTGTCATGTATGTTAGATACTTCTGTGCTCCGAGTGTTGCGAAAGTTCTCTCATGCAACAGGATTACTTAGCATTGCTAACAAGCAAATAAAATAGGTGCAATTTGAAGGATGCATTGTTGTTTGATCACCAAAAGAAATGCTGTCTCAAATATGTAGTTGAAAATTTGTAATTATTATGACAAATCAAAACTAAAATGTTTGGAAGAGTTGTGTAAATGGAATAGGTGCAATTTGAAGAACACAATGTTGTTTGATCACCAAAAGAAATGCGGTGTCAAACACATAGCTTAAAATTTGTAATTATTATGACAAATCGAAACTAAAATGTTTGGAAGAGTTGTGTAAATGGAATAGGTGCAATTTGAAGGACGCAATGTTGTTTGATCACCAAAAGAAATGCGGTGGCAAACACGTAGCTTAAAATTTGTAATTATCATGACAAATCAAAATTAAAATGTTTGGAAGAGTTGCGTCTGTTTTTGTTGCAATGCCTGTTTATGCATTTGGTAATTCAAACTTTTTTTGAACTTAATTATTGGTTCCAAGAACAATGTTATTTATGAGTTCTCCAATGTGTACAAAAAGAACATTGAAATGTCATTGATCTAATTGCACGTGGCTTAACTTTGGACGATACATAACATTGGAGATGAAAAGGTTTTCATGTCATTGTGTAACAATGTTGTTGAGCGGTCTTAGTGAAATCCCTTAGCTCTATGTCCAGTCAAATTCTTCATCTAGATATTAAATATCCTTTTTGTTGGCAGGAAGGGTGTTGAGAAAAAGAGAAAGCAAACTCTTTCTCGCCTTCCTGATGGTTCTGGTTGGGGCGACCACATCCAACTGCTTCAAATTTATGAGCTGTGGGATCAAACTGACTATGACATCAATTGGTGTAAAGACAACAACTTGCAGGTATTTTCTATTCTCTCTCAAAGCACTTTCGAAATGCTTACCTGTAAGATGGAGAATTACTTATATCAAATGGTTAGGATATTACAAAATATAAGAGAGAGAGGAGGATTACCTGCTTACTTTTGGAATGCTCTTCTTTTTCAAGTGTTGGCTGTATCTATAAAGATATCTTTCATTATCAAACTTGCTGATTCTAGGTGCGGGGAATGATGTTTGTCAAGGATGTGAGAGCACAATTATCTGACATAATGCATAAGATAGCAAAAGGTAAGTGGGGAATGGCCTTTAATATACTTTGCTTCACTTTTTGTAGGACAGTCCTCAGATAAAGATAACTTTCGAATCACTGAAATAGTTTTGTTCTTCATAACAGGTAACCTCGATGTCAGATCCAGCAACAGAAGGAAAGAGGGCCAAGATTACCGAGCTTTAAGAAAAGCTCTATGTTCGGGATTTGCAAATCAGCTGGCTGAGCGCATGATGCGGCATAATGGCTATCGGACACTTGGTTTTAAGTCACAATTAGCTCAGGTAGATGATTTGGTGATCCAATAATTATGCTTTCTCTTGGTTTTGCAAATTTTAAAGAACTGAAGCTTCTGCTATCATTAAAGTGACTGACCTTGTAAATTAAAATGTTCAGTTTTCGAATAATTTATTCTTGAACTCAACTCATATCATGTATGTTCATGTAGGCACATCCAGCATCAGTTCTGAAATTAGATGAAGACGGAAAACTCCCGAATTATATTGTGTACCATGAGCTCATTGCTACATCAAGGCCATTTATGCGAAATGTTTGTGCAGTTGAGTCCCACTGGGTCGGGCCAATCTTGGCGAAACTTGATAAATTAGATATCATCAAGCTAAGGTACGATCTTATCATTTTACAAATATGAAACTTTATCTCAGGACCTCGGGTCATACTCCATGAAGCCTGAGTCTTGATTGATCTTTGCAGTGGTGGAATTAAAAAAGTGTCTCATGAAAAACCTCTAGTGGAGAACTCAAACCAACCCAAAGATGGTGCTGATATTGCTCAACTTTCTGATGACCGTGATGCTAAATAGCAGCAGCCCGTGAACGGTTTTCTCGCTCGACAAGCCCATCGATAACTATGAAAAAAACAAGTCAGTGAATTTGAGAAGAAGCCCTTTATGCTGCCAATTTTGGAGTTAAATAGTCGGCCGTTATGTACGTTGTACACTTATTTTTTTCTTTTTTTATCAATGTCCATTGTACACTGGACACTGCCATTTTTATAACCACCTGCATTTAAATGTACTAATGGGATCGGATACATATGATCTGTCGCGTCGTCATTTTGGCTATTCGTGTCGCCAGTTAGTTTATTAATAATTAAATTAGGCTATAGACAGGGTGAGAAAGATTTCGGTTAAATCGAATTATTCGACCGAACCGAACCAACTCGAAATTCGGTTCGGTTATTTCGGAAATTCGATTTTCAAATTTTAAAAAATTCGATTATATCGATTAATTCGGTTAAGTTACGTTTTTCAAAATTTTGAAATCGATTAACCGATATAATAAATATTATTATTTAATATTTTTTTATTATCAATTTTTATACAGAATTTAATTTTAATTTATTTAAATCGATTAATATTATTAATTGTTTCAACAAAATAGAATTCGAAAACGATTTTCATTGATCATGAAAATATTAGTCGCTTCGTTATACTAAATACGGTCGGTTCGTTATGTCTAATCGTTCGATCATATACCGAATGTACTCAGCTATAGAGAGATTTTTATTTGACGTGGCCACTTGAACTTTTATCAGAATATGTAAAGTCAGATATTTGGTCTTTATCCCCGTCACCAAGTTATCTGTAAATAAAGTTTTCAAGAACAGTAGCTCATGCTTTCACGTCTTTCTTTTCAAAATTTCGAAGGTCTCACTAAAAGATAATGGAGAAGCTTCTTTCTTTATTTGAAAGATATTTGGAGACGAAATAGGGAAATTTGAGGTGATTTACCTAGTATACTTTCAGACGTTAAGCTTTTTTGGCTGAAGAAAGATGAATTCAAAGTGGAGAATAGACACAAAATGGACTGTATACTGGAAAAGTCCATGAGCCTGACAAACAACACAACCTGAATTTTGACAGGTAATTTATCGCCTCCATGCCAATACAACCCTGCGTTCGAGGTTTCCCACGCTATTATCATTTAATTCAAGCTTTCATTGTCGGCCATCACACATTTGTTATGTAGCCTACAAAATTCAGACGCAACCTCAGTGCACTAAGAACGAGCAACGAGACCTCATTTCTCACCTTTATTTCATATCATTAAGTCCTAAAATTCCCTTCACAAACAAAGATATGATGAGAAAACATACCCCAGTTAGCAAGCTTGTATTCAACTTATTCAATGAAGGCAAAACTTACCCCCGTAGCAATGTCAACATTACATTTCGCTAATGAGTTTTAAGCTGTCAGGCCGAAGAGACAGATGATTGCTCGACCACCGTTTCTAGCAAAAACGCTTCTGATATTTCATGAATTTGTAGACTTGGTTGAGAGTGAGTGAAGATCGGAAGATGAAGGCTTTGAAAGAGCTTCTGATATGCATAATTAAAATAATGCGCAAATGATTGGAAGAATGAGCTTGAATAGTTGATATGATCAATAGTTTTGATCTCCATGGAGATGGTGTGCTTAGCTTTCAAGGATTTCATATAACGATGCTCATGAACCCACAACCAGATATCTATTATGTCCCCTATCATAAGTTGCATACATCTTCGAAACACATTCAAAACCTTTGACGCACAACCTACATACATACACTTATGTACATACAACCAGATATCTATTATGGACACAATTTAATTTAATTTTTTCAAGGTAAGTGGCCATAGTTACAAGTATTAAACAAGAATCGAACACAAATAGTGCAACGGATCTGAAATAGCCAAAACCACATTTGACAAAGGCATAAAAAATATCCATTTTTCAACTGAGAATGAATTGTTATGATCCACTTGATCCCATGGTTTTAATTAATCAAGTTGTACTGTGTACCATGGGTGGTGGATTTTATTGAATGAGATTCAACCAGAGAGGAAGTTTGAACTTTGCAATATATTTCACATTTTTCCTGCATTCTCCAAACCGACTCATAGACATAGGAATCAGAAGTGCTAATCGCTAAGAAATCCATATGCAAAAGAAATACCTGCTAGTCGAAATAAAACTCTGCCTGCAAAAACTCCAAGATAAGAGTACCTGTGCATCACTTGGTGCAGCAAATAGTTCCACTAATGTAAAAGTTATATCCGGTCTCTTTTTTAGAGTGCTCACATTTCGGGTAAAGAATTTCAATGGCTGCAAAATAGTTGAAAAGTAGATGCTAATCCATGAAGTATTCTGGTCATGACTCACATACTAATGGGAAGCCATATGGAGGTATGCTAGTGGGACACCATATGCATAAACATTAAATAACAAATGATAAGGAAAGCAAGGGCACTACCAGAGACAAGTACCGATAGGAATTTCAATTGCTGCAACTGGCATACATTTTTTTTATTTCAGATAGTGCTTTCAAAATAAAATGATTTGCGGTCCAGACGCTTCAACCCACTAATTGAAGTTTCAAGGGAGTCAATTAGCTGTTTGCTAGATTTTCTATTAAAAAATGAAAAGGTAAATTAAGATCATAACAAAGCAAAAGTCAAACCTAGAAATGACGAAGAAGGGAAATGTAGAAGTCTACAGGGTAAAAGATACGCACAGATTGCAACTTATTAGAGCCACAATGTTGCTTAGGGGCAAACAATAAAAAGCACCACAAAAGCACAAGGAAATTGTGACATATGAATCAATGACCAAGTCACGATGCAAATAGGTAAAATCATTTGGCATGGGCAGACAACTTTCGATTCTCAGTTTTCTCCAATAAATCAGAACCAATACTTACATTTAGAATGCAATGCTACCCGCCAAATCCTTCAGCGATGAAAGCGTAAGAATTTCCCCTCCACCTAACTCACCACCTCTCCAAACATAATATAAGAATTAAATAACGACGAAATAAAAAAGTACAATAAAAAAACAATTACTTTAGCATTCAAACTGGATTTCAAGAAAATTGTCTGCTGTGACAAGTAAAAAATATGTTACATTAATCAGAAACTGTGTTACATGCACTAGATAGAATAACCAGAAACAGTTTCGTAAGAGAAAGTGCCTTGTGGCATTCTTGGGTGAGGCATATTAAAAAACCATTCCTGAGAGCAACAGATCCAAGAAAATAACTGCACCGATTTTGATTCGGAGCAGAGGCCATAGATATGCTTATCCACCTAAATCATTGAAGTACCTGCTAAATACAGCGCAGATATTCATCACATAAACAATGCAGCACCTTCAATCCCATCCACAGCTCTCTCTCAATCATCCATCCCACATCCCCCAGAAACCATACAGGAGAAAGATTTTGGAACCTATTGACTAAATAAACCACCAGTGCCAAATTCTCCTTGTTGCAGCTCCTTCCTCCGTTGCTCTTCTAATGGATCAGGACTCTTCATAACTCTTCGCATACGTCTAAAAATAAATTAATTACAATGTATTATGAATTGAAAATTGTAAAAATTTATGTTACATGTAGCTAATCTTGATGCGAAAAAGACCTGTCTTGTGCATGCTGAGCAGGAAAAGTAGGCATAAATTCCTTAGACTTAGGAAGCGGAACCTCACAGAACCACGGATGATTGAGGGCCTCTTCAGCAGTAATTCGCTGACAGTTTACACAAGTAAAATTACTTACTCGAAGTAAGGAGATAGCTTCATCTAAAAATTTGAAACAATTGGCAGATAATGTAATACCTTGTCAGGGTCATAGGTTAAAAGCTTGTTCAACAGGTCAAATCCAGCATCAGAAAGTACAGGTGACCCAGTGAAAGATGTTGCCGGAAATTTTCTGCGCAAGAGATTGTACCTGAAATGAATATGTCACTGGTTAGAAACAACAAGATGATAAGCCAAGTATCTGACACTGTCACCAATGGAGGCCAGAAAGCCAGACCAGAATCACCCAAAGCTGGAAGCCTGGGAAAACAGTGGCAAAAGGAAGAGAACATAAATTTTGAGACTAGATTTGGAATGAAATACAAATATATAAATTTGACACTTACTTATGCTTCACAAAGTTCACCTTGACTCCAGGAAGTTTAGAAAATCCAGGCCAGATTGTCTCGTTCGGGGTGCCAAGGATTTTGAATATCTGCCCCATTACGCCAACCTTATCAGACTAGATCAAACATTTAAAATGGCAAAAAAAAAGCCTCCACGAAGATTTACCTTGTCAAGCTGCTCAACTTCTGTCTTCCCATTGAACAATGGTTCTTTGGACAATAGCTCGGACATAATACACCCAAGAGACCACATATCAATTGCAGTAGAATACTGTTTAGCTCCCAAAAGTAGTTCTGGTGCCCTGAAAATAAATTGATGATTTAGATTTCCTTCAATGAATAAACCAAGAGAATGTGAGAATGCAAAATTATCATGAAGAGCTGGAAAGAATATTGACATAATAAACTTCATGACAGGACTACAAAGAAAATAGTAGGTTCATGGTCATTGTTGTGTCAGCCTTAACTTTAGAAAAGTACAAGTACCAAGAAAATAATAGGTTCATGGAAATTATTGTGTCAACCTTAACTTCGAAAAAGCACTATAAACAGGTACAAATATAATGACTGAAGGATATTGAAAATGGGGCAAGATAAAGATCAGATATTGATAGGATCTAAAGATAATCATCGAGAAACTAGTTATACGTCCTAGCTGTCAAAAGCACCCTAAACACACTGAAACTCTGAGTTAAGCTAAAGAAGATGCCTTCATATGGTAAAGTACAAGATTTATGTGTATAAGTTGAAACTTACCTGTACCACAGAGTAACCACCAAACTAGTATATGGTTTCAAAGGACTCCCGTATTGACGAGCCAGACCGAAGTCACATATCTTCAACTCACCACGATTATTTAATAATAAGTTTGATGTTTTCAAATCCCTGTGAAGCACCCAATTATCATGAAGATACTTGACACCGCCTAAAAGCTGAAGCATGAGACATTTAACTTCACTTTGACTAAAAGGCTGTTTGATGGTCTCCATCAATCCCTTGAGATCATGTTCCATGTACTCCATGACCATAAATATGCTATCAAGATTGCTACCAACAACTACTTCTTTTACATCGACAATGAAGGGGTGATGAAAAGAAAGAAGAATGTTTATTTCCCGGAGAGAGGTCAAGGGAAAGCCTTCTCTCTCTTTCTCCATCTTGACCTTCTTCAAAGCAACAACTTCTCCGGTCTTCTTATCTCTGGCTCTAAAAACAACCCCATAAGTTCCTTCATCTATCTTGTTCAGTCTCTCAAAATCATCAACATTTCTGCATCCCTGAAGCATATTAAAACTCCTCTGAGGGGGGTGTGCTGGCTCTGGCGTACCACGAGAATCATGATCGCCCTCAGATTCCATGTCAGATTGGCTAACACTGGTAGCATCATAATTGCGACCATCATCCACCTCCATAAAGTCATTTTTCTCATCATTGTCATGGTTACTATCTCTGCTAGAAGACCTAACCAGTTCATCAGACCCAAAGGACCTCCTCCTAGTTCCTTCAGAACCTTCTCTTTTCACCTCTCCAAGCTCTGGACTTAGTGATATCCGAATTCTCCTTTCAGATGACTCGAAAAAAGAATTCCTATTCAACTGCCGAACATCTCCATGATCAGAAATCTCACCTTCGTCAACAGGGGAATCAATATCATTTGCCCAACGAGAGGACTTTATAGTTCGTGTAGCAGCCACATCATCATCGCCATCTACTGCCTCAGTTCCCTGGTTATTGAACAAGATTTCTTCAGGTTGCCTTTGATATATTCCAGCAGAGAAATCAGACAAACCAGGTAGTAATTCCATTGGGGATGCTTCGGGGACATTACTCTCCTCCTCATCTTCAGTTTCAGTCCGTAAATTCACATCAAACATATGGTCAATAGCTGGCGATTGGTGCTCAGACTTTGATAAAGAAGGTAGTGGTGGCGGCGGCGGTAAGTTAGCGGTCTCTGAAATATTCCTAGTTTTGATTGCCGTATCATCCCTGTCCCAAACAATTGGCGAAAACTTCCTTTTTTTATTCTGCGAAGGAGGCAACTGATTCCCATTTACCGACTTCTTGATTTCGGTCTCTTTATTAGCTTGAATTTCTGAATCGATTGCCTCATCGGACCCATCACTTAACAGCTCCCCAGGTTCCCGATCTATGGTCTGAACCGCATATCCACATCTCCTAGGACCACCACCACTTCCCGAGTCACTCCTACTGGATGTAGAGTGATATTCACCATTCGTCCCCTCCCTTTCTCTAATATCCTTCCGTCTGATCCTACCCCTGTTTTCAAGAATATCTCGACTACGGACCTTACCCTTCTCAAACTCTCGACCCCCATTACCCTCATAGCCAGCTTCTGAAAATCCATTCTCTTTCCTCGATAACCCAAAATCACCCTCACGGTTTCTGAATTCATTGTCTCTATAACCCCCATGTCTTCCAGCAGCCATAAATCTACAGGTGAGTGTCTGTCTATATAAAGCAAATGAAACCCTAACTCACGTACCCAACTCCCCAAAATTGGTTGCTCAGGTAAAAGCCCAAGCTCCAACCCTAAGCACTCAGACTCAAACACTTCCCAGGCAGCTAGATACCCTACAATTTTTTCAGATGAACACCACTAGTCTCACGAAACAGCCAATCAATATTTTTTATTATTTTTGGGTATTGAAAATTCAAACACAGATCTAATAAGCACCTTATCCAAAAACACAACGAACGACGTGTAATAGCTGAATACCAACCCAATTTTCAAATTTCCCACAACCGATAAACAAAAATCAGGCGAACGAGATAAGAAACCCTAGAAAAGACGCAGCGTATAACCACTTCACTTCCGCCCACTTCCGTAAATGAGGATCAGAGGAATCGAAGCGCTTACCGATTAGGCTAATCGCGAAGACAACGCACGAAGGCGAGTGCTGAGGAGAACAGCGAGGCGGCGACAGACGCTGTAGAGAGAGAAAATAACAGCGAAAGAGAGCCTTCTAAGATGGAAGGAACGACTCTTTTAAATTAAAAATCCTAAAAAAATTTTACTTTTTATATGTAATAAAAGTATTGATAATTATAAATCTATTTTATTTTATTATAGTTCATGACATAACAGTAATCACTTAAAAACGACATTAATTTTTTTTTCAAACTTTACTTTTATAAAATAATAATATTACACTTTTATTTTTTGTTTTTTAATGAATTTTAACACATATTTTTATTTTTATTATTTTATTTCGACAATTCAAATATCAATTTAGTTCCTCCATAATTTGTTAAATTTTACTTTAGTTTATCGATAATCATAAAAAAGATTTATACACACGTATCATGTATGTAGAGTAACTAGTTATAAAATATGTTTGTATTCATTTCAAACCATTACTCAAGTCCCAACGTTAAAAAGCAAAGCCATTATAATCAAATCAAATCGTCGAAACACGACTTTGAATTATTCAAATAAAAAAATCTAAAATTTAAGATTTCGTTCAGTTGATCAATTTTAAATAATTTGATTTGAAATATAGTGTATTTATTGTAAAAGTAAGACCATGAATTTCAATTTATATATTCCTTTGTATTTCACGTTAATTATGATGAATTAAATAAATATAAAACTATATTGGAAATTCATTTTCGATTATCCAACCACTAATTCGATACAAACTAGATCCTAATGTTGCTTCTCAAAGTGGGTAACTTTTCTGCTTGTTAAAGCTGGGGATTCGAAGAATCTGAGACTCTGTTACATGCTTACATCTATATAATCTCCATTTTTGAAGAGACGAGCTGGTATTTTTTCCTTCATTTTTTCTTGTTCTTCAACTGTTCATGAATTCGTTTCTTCGAATTAGTTATGCGTTTCTGCCCTTATGTTCATTGATTGTTTTACTGAAAAAAAAAAGACTTTCATAGTTTGATTTGTTCATGTTGGCAGTCGCTGCCATTATTTTTCTTTAGTATCACTTGGTTGTTTTTGCTCTTTTGTTTGTCATCCCAGTCAGAAAAAATTCAAGAAGAAATCAAATGTTTTAATTGATTTTATGTAGTCTCTGCAATGGGGATTTTGAGGATCATCGGGAAGTTTCAGGGACTCCATCATATCGAAGCAAGAAGCAATGCCATTTTTTGCGTTTCTTACCTTCAAAAGAGAGTTTTGTCAGACTGTTCTAGCAGAATCTATGCTGAAGATCCAATCATCTTGCCAGTCTTAATCGTGGGTGCCGGCCCTGTGGGCCTTGTTCTCTCAATTCTTCTTACAAAATTAGGTATTCCTATGTCGATTACACGAATTTCTTTGGTTTTATTTTCAATTCTGTTCCGAGGATTACAAAATTTGAATCTCATTTGCCATTTTCAATCAAATTAATGAGCTTTTTAAAAAGACTATCTGGCATGTAGATAATGCCCAACAGGTTGAGAATTATTCTGACATATTTCTTCATCTTTTACCAGCTCTACGATGTCCATGGCTCTAAATTGTGGGTTCTCTGGGTCAATAATTTTTATCTGTTTCTCATAAACGGAAAGATTGTATTTAGCTTTGGTCTAGCATGCATCAAATTTTGTTTTAAAGATGGAAATAACTGTGACATTTCTTTTCCTAATGGTATTCTTTAGGGGTAAAATGTGCGGTTCTGGAGAAAAGCAAGGTTTTCTCGAGACATCCTCAAGCTCATTTCATCAACAACAGATCCATGGAGGTTTTCTCATATTTCTTTTGTTTGTTTGACCTTGATGATGCAATTGTGGAATTTCTTGAAACATGTCGAGGATTCCAAATGTAATACAAAGCTTTTGTTTTGAGTAGATTGTTTATGCCAGGTGTTCCGGAAATTAAATGGTCTGGCTGATGTAATTTTAAGGTCTCAACCTCCGGTGGATTCATGGAGAAAGTTCATATACTGCACTTCTTTAACTGGTCGAATACTGGGTTCTGTTGATCATTTGCAACCGCAAGGTACAAGTTGAGTTTTTTTTACAAGCCTTTATATGAAAAAACTGGAGTTTTCTAGATGAACGATTGTAAGAACATTTTGTATATGTGCAACATGTGGTTGGTTTTAGACATTATTTTCAATTTAAAATTTTACAGATATTGTGAAATTACGGGAAGCAAAATTATATGTTTCTTTAAGAACAAAATTATATGTTTTGAATGTCAAAGAAATGGGATATCACAAAAACCCATCACTCTAGGACATAGGAACTTCCGTAAAATGATTAAAATATATTATCCATTGCCATGCTGTTTACACTGTGGATAGTTGCATTTATAGTAAATACAACGAATAAATAGATTATATGTTGTTTACACTGTGGATAGTTGTACTTATAGTAAATACAACGAATAAATAGATGACACATGGCATCGTTGTTGTAACAACAATGGCAGACTCTCGTTCGCGTATATTCGTTTGTTAGGTTGTGAGTGCATATTCATTAATATCTTCTTGATGGGCCAAACATTGATCATTTAATCACGGGCTTCGTTGTTGTTGGGCCTTGAATCTTTGTTCCCTTAACTTCCTCCATCATGCTCAACGGTGGATTAGGAAAAACTCTGAGATTGGAATGTAACCTGAGAAAAAAAACAGCGGTCAATGGTTTAATGAAAATGTCCACTGTTTGATCAACAGCTGAGACTTGGCAAACAAAGAGAGACTCGGATAACATTTTTTCTTGCACAAAATTCAGATCAAGATCAAGATGCTTTGTGCGAGCATGGAGAATTGGATTCACACTTAATGCAACGGTGCTAAGATTATCACACCATACTATGGGAGTTGTTACAGGCAGAATGTGAAGTTCAGATAATAGGGATTTAATCCAAAGGATTTCCGATGTACAATTAGCAAGACTTGGTTACTCCGCCTCGGTACTAGAACGAGAAAACCACAGCCTGCTTTTTAGAGCTCCAAGAAATAGGGTATTCCCAAGGAACCAGCAAAAACCAGAAGTTGATTGTCGATCATCAATATCACTTCCCCAGTCAACATCACAGTAGCCAACAAGATTGAGATTAGGGGAAAGAGCGAGATGTATACCGAAGTCAAGAGTGTCCGACTGCCCGTGAGATATACGCTTGACAGCCTTCCAATGTGTATAAAGAGGTCTTTGCATGAATTGACATACTTTATTCACGTTGAAGGAAATATCAGGTCTTGTAATCGTGAGATATTGAAGAGCTCCGACCGTGCTTCGATACAAGGTAACATCCTCAAAGACATAACCATCATGTGCAAATAACTTGATGCTGGTAATCGTAGGAGTAGACAAGATTTGGCCTTATCCATTTTTGTTCTGGCAAAAGATTCTGTGCGTACTTGGTTTGAGTAAGGAGCAGAGATTGGTTAGGATGTTTAAACACTTCGACGCCCAAGGAGACTGACAGATCACCAAGATCTTTCAGAGAAAACTGATTATGTAACTGGATGATCAAGTCCTGAACATGGGATTTATTCTTTTCTGTGATTAAGACGTCATCCACATATATAAGAACATAGATAATATAACTTGAATCAAATTTGACAAAAAGAGACGTGCCTACCTTAGACTTGGAAAATCCTATCGATTTAAGAGCATGTTTGAGTTTGTCGAACCACGCACGAGGGGCATGTTTTAATCCATAAATAACTTTGTTCAATCTGCAAACAAGCTGGGATTTGTCTGACTCATTCTCAAAACCTTGAGGTTGACACATGTAAACTACCTAATTAAGACGACCATGTAAAAAAACATTATTAACGTCAACTTGACTAATATTCCAGCCCTTGGAAATTGCAATGGTGAGCACAAGCCGTATAATGGTTGGCTGGATGACTGGACTAAAAGTCTCAGTATAATCTAAACACAGAGTTTGAGAGTACCATTTCGCCACAATACGTGCTTTGTACCGAGCAATAGAGCTATCGGGATTAGTCTTGAGTTTAAAAACCCACTTGCTACCTATGATAGGGGTGTTGTCAGGAGCTTCAACAAGGGACCAAGTCTGATTTCGGAGAAGTTCTTGATACTAGTTATCCACGGCCTGACACCACTAAGAAGCTTTTGCCTCATGAAAAGTCACGGACTCTCGAGGCATGAAACAACTTGTTACTAAAATTTTAGACTTGAAAATTCCAAACTTGGATCGAGTTATCATCGGGTGGTCGTTCTTGGGAGAAGAAGCAAATTTTGAGAACTCCAAATGAGGGGATGGAGAGTTGGCAATAGTGGGAGAAGAACTAAGAGGACATGAAGAGAATTAGGATGAGAGGACAGACATATAAAAGTGTGAGTTTTGAGGTATGCTAGAAGAGGTGAGTTGTGGTAAGTAAAGTAACAAAGTGTTCAAAGACGTGTGACCTTCAGAAGGAGATTGAAACATATCGTTGTAAAGAAACACCAGCTAACCGAATTTAACATCCCTAGAGACATAAATTCGACAATCGTTGTTGTAACAAATGTAGCATTTATGTGTATCACTATATCCTAAGAAAAGACACAGTTAAAGCGGAATTGAAGCTTATGGTTGTTGTATGATCCGAGACATGGAAATAATAGACACCCAGTATCTGGAGTGAAGGAAAATATGGAGTTTTGTTGTAAAGAAGCGAGAGATGGACATGTCCTTGAGTACTAGATGTCGGAAGTCTATTGATAAGATGGACAACAATTAAGAAAGCGTCTTCCCAAAAGCTTAGGGGCATAGAAGCATGGGCAAGTAAGGAAGACCAATTTCAACAATATGGCAGTGTTTTCTTTCAACGACACTATTTTGTTGAGAGATGTAAGGACAAGAGAACCTATGAATTATGCCCTGATTAGAAAGAAAATGAAAGAGAGATCAAAATTCCCCTCCGGAATCAGTTTGAAAGATCTTAACATGTTTTCGAAATTGAATTTCAACATATTTCTTAAATTGAAAGAACACTAAGTACATTTCAGATTTGAGTCTTTGGGAAATAAATCCAATTGAACTACTACCATAAGCGTCAACAAAACTCACATAATATTTAAATCCATTTCTTGATATGGTATGAGCTGGACCCCGAACATCCGCATATACTAGTTCAAAAAGTGCCGAGCATTGAGTTAAAGAAAAAGCAAAAGGCAATTTGTGACTTTTTGCAAGTTCACAGGCCATGCAAAAAATCATCGATTCATTTATGTAAATGGTGACATTGCAAGAAGATAAATTGTACTTAACAATTGATAAACTTGGATGATCTAGTCTAAGGTGCCACCGATCTAGGAGACGAGGAGACACATTGATTGATGACTGGTGTTGATCTCTGTTAGTAGAGGAAAAAAAAGAAGAGATGCATTTTGCTGAAAAGGTTGACGGAGGGAGAAGCTTTCCAAGACTAAACTTGTACAAGCCATCATGCAAACTCCCTTTGAGAAGAATTTTCTGAGCTGCTAGGTCCTTCACTAAATTGGGGTTAAATTCAAAGAAAACATGGTTATCTCGTGCAAACTTGCCAACACTTAACATGTTTTTGTTTATTTGAGGAACACAGAGAAGATTTGTTAACACAAAGTTGCGTGAAGAATAAGGGATAATAAATTTGAAATGACCAAGACGAGAGATAGCCAAACCTGCTCCATTTATCATTTGAACCTTACCTAATACCACCCTCTAAATATTCAGAACCAAATGAGAGATTTCCAATTTCTTGAGTGACATGGTGTAACGCCTCTGAATTTGGGAACGACCAGAGAAGAATCAGAAATAGTGATGCTGAATGCAGTGGTGTTGAAGACAGATGTTGGATGTTGTGGAGAGGGCCTATGTTGTAGATATTGTGGCGTCCTGCCACTACCCACACCCCTTGCATTGAGACATAATCTTTCTCGAAACGATAGTAGCATATCTGTTCTATGTGACTAGTAACACCACAGATTTGGACAGACGAGACGACCGTTGTTGGGTTGCCAATCTCGTCCCCCTCGCATATTTCTGCAACGGCCTCATCCTCATTGATACGACCCTCTGGATGGTTGAAAGTTCTCGAGATTCTTCAGAGATGTTTAAGTTGAAGCATGAACAACAGGAGTAAGACTGCTGCCATTGAGATTATAGGTCTCAATGCTGCCTTCATGCGATAGGAGTAATGCACTGACATCACGCGAAGGTGATGTGAACCACCACCGAGTCATACTCAATGCCTACACCTCCAAGGATGTATAGAATCTAGCCTTCTTCATTAATGGGTGCCCACAACAGCAAGTGTATCTATATAGTTTTTATATTGCTAAGGTAGTCTTTCATGGTCATGCTACCTTTCTTGAGAGTTTGTAATTGGAATTCAGTATTACTCGTGCTTTTGATCGTGAAGCGAACAGACAAGTGACTCTTCCTCGAAGTTGGGTTGAAGTTTCACACCCCACCATTTGGCCCTGTACTCATTCTGTCATAGAAGCTAGAAGAAACGAGAAAAATAGCTGATCTTGCCGACACCAAGAGATATAATGGAGATTGATTATTTCTACCCCGCCGTCGGTGGAAAAAAAATGAGAAGGGATTGGTGGATTGTCAAGGATGAAAATTTCAAGCCCAGAGCCTCGGATGCTAGCCAGAACTTGTAATTTCCACAGCAGGTAGTTATCATCGTTTATTTCACCGAGGTAATCTGATTTGTTGTGTTAACTGATAAGAAGATTGGGATTAGGAACACCGTTGATAGCTGTTAAGGATTCGGAATTGGCCTCCGCCATTTCTGGCTCTTGATATCAAGATAAAAAAAGAACTTTTGTAAAATGATTAAAATATATTCACTGCCATGTTGTTTACACTGGATAGTTGCATTTATAGTAAATACAACGAATAAATAGATGACATATGGCATTGTTGTTGTAACAAATATGGCAACCACTTATTCGCATATATTCGTTTGTTAGGCTGTGAGTGCTCATTCATGATTATTTTCTTGATGGACCAGACATTGATCATTTAATCACGGGCTTCATTGTTGTTGGGTCTTGAATCTTTGTTCCCTTAACTCTGTAGGACACATGATGTGAATTTGATCCCTTACTCAGTTTTCCTTGTTTATTTTCTTTCCTCCATCTCGAATTTTCTGTAACTTCTGAACTTTGTTGGTTCTTGCTATCTCTTTGCTTCATAGAGTTCCTTTTGGTAAATCGAACATAGCCAAAAACGCCATAACATATGTCTATCAGTAACCTTTTGAGTTTGTCTAAACGTTGTTCAATATGCAGATTTTGACAGGACTGTCAGTCCAGTTTCTGTTGCTCACTTTTCCCAGTATAAACTCACAAAGTTACTAACTGAGCAGCTTGAGGACATTGGTTTTCATATTCTAAGTGAAGGGTCAATGATGCCTGATGAATGCAAGACTGCAGAGCATGAGATATTGTTGGGGCATGAGTGCACAGCTATCAATGCCACCAACCACTGTGTCAACGTGACAGCGTCTGTGATCAGAGAAGGAAAACCTGTAGAGAAAAATTTCCAATGTAATTTCCTTGTTGGCACGGATGGTGCTGGAAGTACGGTGAGAAAACTCATGGGATTAGGCATGAATGGTGAGAAGGATTTGCAGAATCTTGTCAGCATACATTTTAGGAGCCAGGACCTTGGGCAATTTTTGATAAACGAAAGACCAGGCATGTTGTTTTTTGTTTTCAATACTGAAGCCATAGGTGTTATCGTCGCTCATGATTTGCTGCAAGGGGAATTTGTGCTGCAGGTGGCGTAAGTTCCAACATGAGTTGGGAGCTGTATATTGATGCTTTTAATTCTATGATGCTGTTTTTTCTGCTTGACACTTAGAGTTTCCAGCATTATCGATGTTGCAGGTACCTTTTTACCCACCTCAGCAAAAATTTGAAGATTTCAACTCCAAGGTACTTTATTTATTAACTGTCGTTGTTAAGTTCCTTGGGTTGACACGTTTAAGTACGCTTGTTAATTCTTTTTCTAGTCACTCATTGTTGTTCACTTATTCTTATTTAAAAAATTACTGTTTTCAGATGTGTGAAAGATTAATATATAAGTTGGCCGGCCGAGAGCTTGCAGATGTAAGGGTGTTGGATGTAAAGCCATGGGTGATGCATGCTGAAGTTGCTGAGAAATTCTTAGCTTGCAACAACCATGTGATACTTGCAGGTGATGCAGCTCATCGCTTCCCACCTGCTGGTGGTTTTGGTGAGTATTCTTTTTGCATTTTAGGAGTGTCATTATGTTAAATTGTAACTTTATGTTAATTTCGAAGAACTAAAAATCGTCAACGAAAGTTTTCAGGTATGAATACTGGCATACAGGATGTTCATAATCTTGCATGGAAGTTGGCTTATGTACTCAAGGGAATCACACCACCATCATTTCTTTCCACTTATGAAACTGAACGTAGGCAGGTATGACTCATATGGTATGGATTACACTGGCGTTTCACTTCAAGATTTGATCTTTTATGGCTACTATATCATGGGAATTCCTAAAATGTCAGATTGCTACCTATAATACAGCATTAAGTGTCGAAAACTTTAAAGCAGCAATGGCTGTTCCTGCTGCTCTTGGTCTTGATCCTACTATTGCTAATTCAGGTATATCAGTGTAGTTGAAGTTTTTCGCTTGTATTGTTGCATAACTCAATTATTTTTCGTTTATTTGCAGTGCATCGAACCTTAAATGACACCTTAAGTTCCATCTTGCCTTCTGATATACAAAGAACAGTTTTGGATGGAATTTTTAGTTTAGGCCGTTTGCAGCTTTCAGATTCTCTTCTGAATGACTTTAATCCGCTTGGATCATCACGGCTTTCTAAACTGAGACAGATTTTCGAAGAAGGAAAAAGCCTTCAACTTCAGTTCCCATCCGAGGACCTTGGTTTCAGGTCAACTTATATCATGTTTCATAGGCCTTTAAGAATTCTAAATTTTCCTCCAATGAAATTCTCTCCTATAATATTCATTTCCCATACCTTTTATCTGGCGTTTCTCGATGAATCAGTCTTACTTGAAATTATTAATTTTAGGTATGCTAAAGGTGCACTGATACCCGACAATGATAGTTTAACAAGGGCACCAGAACCACCAACAGGACGTAGGAGGGACTATGTTCCGTCTACTGATCCTGGATCGAGACTGCCTCATATGAAGATTAAACTACTTTCTGAACTACTATCTAAGGATCTTTTCTCTACCCTTGACCTTGTATCTGTCTACAATCTTGAGTTTCTTCTTATTATAGCGCCAATCAAGGAGTCCTACAATCTTGCAAAAGCTGCATTTAAGGTAACTGAGGAGCTCAAAATTCCACTTAAAGTGTGCATTATGTGGCAAGAAAAAGACAAGGGAGAAAATGGCAGTAGTGAAGCAGCACTTTCACCTTGGACAAATTTTATTGACGTGATCGAAGTTAAGAGTTCCCAAACATCAGAATCGTGGTGGGATCTCTGTCAAATGACTAAAAGTGGAGCCATTTTAGTGAGGCCAGATGAACACGTTGCTTGGAGGGCAAAGTCGAGAACCAAGAATGATTCTTTTCTGGAGCTCAAAACAATTTTTTGTTCTGTTATCGGATTAGATTCCAGCAGCATTTAATGCCATTTATATTCCAAGATTTATAGGAATAAGCACAACATAGTAACATGCTCAAATTAGTCTATCTAATGATACAAATTCTACCTATTCACTCGTACAGATTTCTTTCTGTTTTTAACTGCAATGTCACCGGACAACATGAAACAGCCACTAACGTTGATATTTACATTTCACAAAACAGGTAAAATCAACAAATTTAACCATTAAACTGATCTTCTTGTATGACAGTGGAGGGTGGTGATGTTTCAGAAAATGACATCTCTTGACTTAGTGGTTGCCGACTTCAAAATTTGGATTTGAGCATCGGTATCCTGATCTATGGAGTATTTCATCAATGAAATAGGCGACCGGTAAGATTTCGATGCCTAGCCAGCTTAGCCAAAGATCAAATGGATTATGGTTGCTGTGACAAGTCCCAACAGCGCACCAGCAACAACCTGATGTACAAAAGAATCCCAGTACTCAAGACGCAGTTTACAAAGACATTATATTCCGAAAACAATAATGGAGGCTTATCCAGAAATTTTCTTGTAAAAAAAATGACAATGTATTTACTGTTTGTCACCTAGTTCCCTTGTCGAGGCCGCCGCTACCAATACTAGTTATAGATGGAAATTTAATCCTGTAAGCGTAAAAGCATAAAACTGAACCTGAAAAGGAGTATGGCCAAGAAGTTCGCGGAGAGGTCTGCTCACAGCAAGAGGATGCTCAGCTGGAAGTTCACATACTATCTGATTCAGAACCTGAAATTTCCATTCATACCATAAAAACAGTATATTTGTCACTTATCCAATTGCCAGACTATTCAGTCCTATCGATTTCTAGAAATACAAACAGACCTCAGCTTGCCGTCCAGCATGTAATCTGACACCAGTCGCATCATACATTACCTGTCAAGTTGACAACGGAATTAGATATCAGTATATCCAATGGGGGCGCACGAGCACAAGTCCTCCCTCGTTTGAAATCTTGGTTTCATCATGGTTTCTTCCAAGACCAGGGGGTTTTAAAAATAAGGGAAAAAATGGAATGAGATCATACCACACAAGCCAAGATTAATGCAATTGCAAATGGTGTTCCTAGAAAGCCATCTTGTAACCCAACAGCCACTGCAAGAGCAGTCACTGTCGCTGAATGGGATGATGGCATACCGCCAGATCCAACGAGTTGCTTTATGTCCCAACGGTTTTCCTTATACCTGAAGGATTATCATGTTTAACGGTTTCAAGAATCTCATCAATTAATGCATAATAAACCTGTAGTTATTTGATTTTTGCAGCATAGAATAGCAACGGGATGCTGTCATTTTTCTTAAATGTTCTCGTGCACGAGTATGAAGATATCAAGGAGTAATTAATCGTCGAATTCTGAATTTGTTCGACTTCTTTTCTTCATACAAGAAACCAGATCAAAACAATTACAGATCATGATTCCAAGATTTCTTGAATCAAACGAAAACCATGATAATCAGAGAGCCTACAGAAGGATCAGAGTTACACATAAATACAATCCCTAGGTTTCTTTTGAATCAAACAGTACACCGACACTCAAGAGACAAAACATGCTATCTAACGAATGAAAGCTTTACCATAGTAACACGAACTTGGATCCCTGGGCAATGACAAACTGCGAGAAAGGCAGAAATTAACACGTAGTTCGTGAAAATGGACGACGGATCATTCGCGGATGGCGCTGCTGTCACCGAAGATGTCCCCGTTGAATCTTGCATCAACCCAACGGTCGAACCTCCCATTTCATCCATCACCAATTCTCCCCTCGTCTTTTCTTCTCCCAATCCGTGAAATCCACTAGTTTACACCGTAATTTTTTTCTGGGCTTCGATCGTAATCTCTTTCTTTTCACTCTTCGATTATCGTCTCATGCACGTATTTGTTAGAACGGGAAGCAAACCGTGAGCGTACGTGATTCAACTAACAAATTGTCAGCTAAATGATTTCGTTTTCAAGTGAATATGCCATTTATATTTGAGCACGGTGCCTCGAATATACTCTTCTCCCTATGGGATCTGGGCTTTTTTCCAATTTAACTAATAATCGGTCCGACTCTTGGATTATCTACCACATCTATACGCATTATTATTTCGATATAAAAAATAATATATTTTATTTAAATTATTATTTGTGTGAGACGATTTCACGAGTCGTATTTTGTGAGACGAGTCTCTTATTCGAGTCATTCATGAAAAAATATCACTTTTTATGCTAAGAGTATTATTTTTTACTGTGAATATGAGTAGAATTGATCCGTCTCACAGATTAAGATCGGTGAAACAGTCTCACATGAGACGCACTCTCTATTAGTTACACAAGATATGTATCACGGTAATATATATAACTTTTTTTAAAATTAAAATATGTTACATAATACTTTTTTGTAAAAATAACTAATAAAAAAATGATATTTTTTGAATGAAAAATTATATTTTAGACAAAAAATTCATTAATTGGATCGAATACGAGATTATCACAAAATCGACATGAGATACAAAATCAAGGAATTTTTGTGTGTTCATTTTTCTAAGTGAAATTGTATTATTGATCAGTTCAGACTTCAGATCATTTATTTACACAGGGTTGAAATTAAATCAAAGCAACTTGCAACCAAAAGATCTTCCCATTATCATAATTCCACTCTCTTAAATCTTACCTGCTAGAAAAGGCATTCTTTAACTCCTCTAATCCTCAGGATGGAACAAGGAAATAAAATTAAGCGACGAACTAAAAGAGTGTTGCTTCCTCAAATTCAAAAACAGGAAAAAAGAAAAACACCACCACCAAAGGTGTCACAATCTCTCATTGCTTGAGTTCATTCGAGCTCTATCCAAAATGGAAAGTGAATTCTCAAAAATACCGGATTGCTGCGCACTTGGACATTCTTCCTATGTTTCTCATATACTCCACTGGGCAGCTCTCCGAAAATTGAATATTGAGGGTAATAATACGGTGTGAATTATTGGCTTCAACACAGATCTGAGGCTAAACTGGATTTAAATGGCTCTCCTAAGATATCCACTGGATGGTTTTGGAGGACATTACAACAGGCTGGTTTTCGTAATGTGTCTAAGGTTCACTGAAACCATGACGTGACGTCCTGGCCCTCGTCGAATTGAAGGAAAAGAACAAAGGCCTTTGCAAGTATATGAAATCAACCCTTTCAGCAACTTGATGTAATCATTTCCGTATACTGAAAACAGATTGGCAGTAGTTACCAGCCGGACTCGATGTGTAGTATCTCACTTGTGAGGACTTGTGGTGGAAAGCATGATGTATATACTAAGGTGAGTCAGCCAGACATTCCAAAACTGCATAGATTTGCTCGGTTCTAGGATGAGATTTATCGACACAATAAAAATGATGAACTTGGTTTTTAACCTCTATCCAACTGCAACCAGGCGCGTCCTTGTAAGTATACTCCCGAGGCATCTTTTTCCCTTCCTGCACCTCATCCCGTTCTTCCATTTCCAGACACAAGTTAGCCAAGATTGCACCATGACCAAAATTCTTGGGATTGATCTCAATCAAATTTTTAACTGCATAGTCAGCGAAGTCCGCACATCTATGAATCTTACAGCCATTAAGCATCGCACCACAGACAACCTCGTCAGGTGGAATCCTCATACCCTCCACCACTTGCACAGCTTCTTTTATTCGACCTGCTCGACAAAGAAGATCGATCAAGCACCCATGATGCTCAATTTGAGGCTCAATTCCGTACTCATGAATCATCATATCATAATAATATAGCCCCTCAACAACCAATCCGCCATGACTACAAGCATTTAACAACCCAATAAAAGTTACTCCGTCAGGCTTTACTTCATCTGTCCTCTGCAGCATCTCTTCAAAAATGCTAATCGATTCCCCAATTTGCCCGTGTAGCCAACAACAATTTATCAAAGAATTCCAAGACATCAAATTTGTTTCTTTGGTATTATTAAAGACCATTCTAGCCTTCCCATAATTCCCACATTTTCCATACATATCAATCAAACCATTTGTGACAAATAAATCCAAACTCAGCCCATTCCGACACACATATCCATGAATGCACTTCCCCAAATGCAGCAACCCCGCTTTCCCAGAAGCTGACAGCACAGACACTACTGTAACTTGATTAGGCTTGTTCCTTCCAGCCGATCCCTCCTCAACTATCATCCTCCTGAAAAATTCAATAGCCTCTGAAAACAACCCGTTCTGCACGCACCCTGAAATTATACTATTCCAAAAGGGCGTATCTCTAATACCTTCGGGCATCTCATCAAACAGCAAAACCGCATTCCCCACCAGTCCCACTCTTGTATATCCCGAAAGCATTGCAGTCCACGACATCACACTCCTATCCGACATTTCATCGAACACCTTCCTCGCAGCACCAATGTCAACACAGTACCTCGAGTAGGCATCCAAAATCGCCGTTTGCACAGCCGGGGTTTCACCATAACCAGATTTAACCACCTGGGCTTGCACCAACTCCGTCCCATGCCTCTTCAAAACAGCTGGATACGACTTCAAAATAATGGAGAACACGAAATCGTTAGGCTTTGACCTGTTTTCACGTAGCATGCGACGGTAAAGGAGCACTGCGGATGCATGATCCGATAACGGTGCGTATGCCGTGATCATGGCGGCATACAGGTAAATATTAGGGGAGTTGAATTTATCAAACAAGAGGCGAGCATACCCAAGATTGGAGAGATGAAGCGTGCAGAAACGGATGAGTTTGAAAGCGTAGAAATGCGTTTGGCCATGGCCGAGAACGGTGAGATGAGCTTGTAGCTGTTTGAGGTGATTGAGGTTACTGCAATTATCGAGGATC
Source organism: Primulina eburnea (assembly GCF_022965805.1). Taxonomy (NCBI): domain Eukaryota; kingdom Viridiplantae; phylum Streptophyta; class Magnoliopsida; order Lamiales; family Gesneriaceae; genus Primulina; species Primulina eburnea. Next base: position 33,523,778 of record NC_133112.1, on the reverse strand, counting down.
GACAGTACATGCCTGTTGAGGGAGGAAAGCATGTGAAGACCATACGGACAGCACCCAAAGTAAGTAAACGTGAAAATTGCTTTTTCGGCGTTCGAACTTTGGGATAATCCGAAAATCCAAACCCAAAAAATAAAAAATCGGATTAAATTTTTAATTCGGATATATTTTTAAAACTGAAGTTTATAGAACTCCTTTGGATAATGAAAGTCAAAATCAAAATTTAATAAAATTATTGTATTTTTATGATTTATATTTTTGTAAGTTATATGCATTTATATATTTTAATCAATTTCTTTTGTAGAATTGGAATTGAATTTGGATGAAATTAAGAGTCGTGTGTTGGTGGATTTGCTAAGCTGTGGAAAGAATTTAAGTGGATTTCAATCAATGTCATTTTCAATTGATCAATATTTTCAGTATTTTCAAAATAGCTTAATACATGATTAGATGTATTAGAAGAGCTCTGTTGAGAGACCATCACAATCTCTTAAATAATTTGAACGATCAGCAATGCCAAGTACATAATATGATTATAACCAATGTTGATTCGAATACAAGAAATATATGGATGGACGTATTGCAAAAACACTTATTTGCAAAATTATGTCTGTTTGCTTGAGATCAAATGGAGAAACTGTTTTGAACGTGACATCCATTGGTATAATATCTCTTCTCCTCCCTGGTGGAAGAATTGCTCATTCTTGCTTTTTAATTCCATTTAATCATAAAGAGTAATCAACATGCAATATCGTACTTTTGGAGACATTACAAAGTTTTGAGATTGAAGGAAAACATGAGACTACATAATTGAGTTCTGATCAAGAATATGCTGAAATGAAACAATTTTGGATTGGATTTCTGATTTAAGAGATGGAAAAAATTGGAGAAGCAAATGATGGTTATGCAACAATTGATATTCCTTGTGAACTTTCAATGATCCTATTGTAACAATTGTTGAAAACACATTTTTAGTGATGCAACATTTTTTTAGCAAAAAAACTATATTGACCTCGACTCTTGATGTTGTTCAGTCCGTAAAATATTGATTTATTGCATGACATGCATACGAAATTCCTTGTGAAATATTTTCAGTGATGCAACATATTTTTAGCAAAAAACTATATTGACCTCGACTCTTGATGTCGTTCAGTCCGTAAATGAATACATGATTTATATGAAACATTCATAGGAAGATTGTATCTAAATTCTATACAACTTGCCATTCAGATAAAAATATTGATTTATTGCATGACATGCATACCCTTGAGTTCTTAAACACAATCAGGTGTTCTGGAACACCAAATCACGAGTTAAACTTGAATGTAGGAACTCCGGTTATGTTGTTGCAGAACATATATCATTATATTGGACTATGCAATGGAACTAGATTGATTTTGATAAGGCTTGGAATGTTTTGGAAGGAAAGATTCTAACTAGAACTAATGTGGGTCATCAAGTTATTATTCCAAGATTGTCATCGAGTTCTTCTGATCAAAATTTCATTGCAAATTCCAACGAAGATAGTTTACTTTGATTGTATTATATGCAATGGTCATCAACAAAAGTCGGGGCCGATCTTTATCTCATGCAGGACTTCTTCTGAAACAACTAGCTTTTAGTTATGGTCAGTTTTATATCGTTGTATCCAGGGTTACAAATTCTAAATATCTAAAAAAATTATATATGCTAGTGATAGCAGAAAAAATCCAACGACAAATATTGTATTTAAATAAATTTTTCATAGAATGTGAAAAAATTTGTTTCTTAATTAATCTCTTTTTTTTTTTTGCATTTTAAAAATCTTACAATTTTAGTAATTATTTTTTAATAATATCATCACGTGCATCACACAAGTTAGATACTAATATTTTTAAAATTGAAGTTTAATAATTTTATTTAGATTTTATATTTTATTAAATAATATTTAGTAAATTAAGAATATTTTGTTAAAATTTAGTTGATTGTTAATTATTTAATTCTTCAGACTTTATATCGAAAGTTTTGAAAAATTTTATTATCTAAGTTTTGGTAATCGATAAATAATAGTGTCAAGTTGTTTCAGATTCAAACACTCTTTAATTTTAATTTCAAGTTTGCAGACCGCTAGATGTTTCAAACTTTGTTCAACCTTAGATCTAGCTACAATACGGCATTGTCCTCCAAGTGCAAACCAAGTGGCACACAAATTGGCTAGACGAAGTTTTCAACATCGAAGAAACTTTGTTTTTTTTTATGATTCCTTCGTTTCTTAGACCACTAACCACTTGTAAACTATGATTTGTTGATTGTTTAATGATATTGATTCATTCAAAAAAAAAAAAAACAAACAAAAAAAGTGAGTTGTTGCACAGCCTCTTTGTGACCACTAGGTGCCAACATCTCCGTCATCCGGACCGACCCCTGCCCCTCTTGCGGTGGGGTGTGCGACATATGCGCCACTTCGAAACCTAAGACTCTTTAAATTTCGTATCATTTTGGTTTTGGTTCGATGGCTCGTTTATTATCACAATAGTTATAAATGTATTTTTTTAAATTAAAATAATAGAGTAGTTAGATAAAAATACTCTCTTTTGTTAATGAAATAGAAATTGAAAAGATAAAAGACAAAAATTTGTATGAGATGGTCTCACGGATCGTATTTTGCTAGACGAATCTCTTATTTAGGTTATCCATGAAAAAATATTATTTTTTATTGTAAATATCGGTAGAGTTGACCCGTCTCACAAGAGACATACTCAAGATAAAATAGACACATGATCCAAAGTAGACATAAAAATATCTCGCACCTAATGTATTTAAGCCTTTAATTAAATTATTAGTTTTTATACAAAATGCAGGGGACTATTTTTTCATGCCTCTTGAATTTTGTCTTCTCCTCTCTAACTATTTGTCCACGTTAGGATTTTCCCATTATTATTGTCTTTTTCCAAATATATTATTACACGTACTTTTCTTTCTTTCTTTCTTTCTTAAAATTGACGAAAAACCCAGTATAATAATATTTATCAGCCGCAATTTGATAATCCAATAGAAAGTGACAAATGAAATATTGAATGTATATTTTATTTCCTTGAGAATTTACCACAAAAGCAAATAGTAACAAACAAGGAAATTGCAATTCCTCTATTATGATCAGCCAATCAATAGAATCAGAACTTTACAAGAATATAATCAAATCTCTAAGTGGGAAGTATATATATTTTTCTTACAAAACAATTAGAACCAACAAAAAGCTTGCAAATAATAGTAGAAACACATTGCAATGCCACAAATGCAGGAGAATCCTCCTACATGATTGTGCAATTACACTTGGACTCCAACTTCGGAGGCTTCAAGCTGTCGCACTTGTATGGAGATTTATCGTGTGGACTGAACTTCTCTTCAGTTTCAGCATCTATGGAAGTGGGTTTTGGGCCGGTTTCCAACTTCTGTCGAGTTTTCTGGGATCTGGAATTATGTTTGCAGGTGTTTCTTGACCTGATATCCCGTCTGTCTGAATTGGATTTGGAAGCAAATGTAACCGCTGGTTGCAGAACTGGTTCCACTCGCGGTGTTTCTTTATCTATTGCAATGTTTGCAGCTTCATACGCGAGATTGTGGACAATGGAGCTGCAGAAGAGGATTGCATCTGTTGCTTCTTCTAGGGTCAGGCTTCGGGACTTTCTTCCGCCGGATTCTTCTACCATAACAGTTGATTCTTCTACGATTAGAATGAAAGTTTTAAGATTAATTAGAGAATAACATTTGAAAAGGTCAAGCCTACCACTGCAGAATAAGATTAGGATACAATAACAAGACAAGATCATTAAATATGGGTAAGAATAAGGAATACAAATCTCGAGCATAAGAAAAAGATAAGAGAACCGGGAACACAAACATTCGGAATCCTGATGCACATACCAGGGACACCACGGGATGAATCTGAAATATCAAATTCTTCAAAAGCTGCTGTAACGTCATTTTGTGCCACTGAATCAGAGGGCTCCAGTAACTCATCTGTGTGGGAATTAATGGAATCTGCATCAGAATGAGAAGCATTCTCCAATTCCATTTCTGATTTAGTATCCAAAGAGCTTGGATGGTGAGCTTCTTCGACATCCATTACCACAGGACACAAACTTTGCATCTCATCTTCCCCATGACCAAAGGGCTGCGAATGTGCAGACAGGGTATCTGCATCCATTGAATTATTAGAATCAGAAGTTGAAACTGGCAAAGCTGAAATATCTTCGGAGTGGACATTCATGAGATGGTCAGTTAATTCAGCAGCAGATTTAAAGATATTGCTTTCAGAATCCATATATTCAGAAGCCAGAGATTGTTCACTTGGATCTACACATTTCGCGGCCCCTATACTAACTTCATGGCAACTTGGCGCGGCACTTTGGACCAGGAAGCAATGACTTGAAGCACCAGACAAAGATGAAGCAGATCGTTTGTGCTTTGTAGGCATATCAAGCATCCAATTTTCTCCATCTGATTTTCGGCCACTTGATTGCCTTTGAATCCGAGTTTCTATTTTCCTTGAATAGCCCAAATCAACAGAAGATGATACAGATGCACCGCTATGTCCAATGGAGCTTCTTATGCTATTCATAGAGTCCCTCATATAGGAGAAATCATCATAGCAGGTGGCACTCGCAGTAAAACTCCTGCTTTGGACAATGGATCCTCTGCTGCTACTCGATTTCTTCAGTAGCAAAGAAATGCCTGCTCCTTCGGAAACTTCCACCCTTGAATTTAAATTGGCCTCACCATGCTGCAACTGCTGGTGGCCAAAGTCAGCATACAGATGATGAATAATCTCCTGATCAGTGGCAGAAGTCGGTACCCCTTCCTCAACCAGAAGTGCTGCAGGATTCTGACTTGGCTCGATATAATCAATCACAATGTTAACAGAACAGGTAGCTTGCAATGGTTCTGGAGCAGACTGGTCCAAAATCTCAAGCGAATTATGACTTGTATTTATTTCCAAATTTGTACACTTCGCACAAAGTTGTAAGGATCCTTCCCTCATACCTTCATTCATAACTTCATCTGAAGGAAAATTGAGGCCACATTTCGAGCATATTGCCATATCTGGTGGGCCATCACCATTTGAATGATCATACACAGCTGCGGCTTTGTCAAGTTGGCTATTTCTGTCTGTAACAACCAACTGAGAATTTGCAATGGAGGGGCCATCGATTTCCCCATCGTTACTAAGAGTGGATTCTTCCATGATCTTGCTCCCAAAATCTTCATTCAAACCATCAGCTTGATCCATTGAAAATACTTCATCCTGCAAATTAAGATATTGTACTTTCACACTTTCACAGGTCAAATCTTCCTGGTTTAGCTCAATTTCTCTTGTATGAAGTGCTCCACTTGTTCCTTGGTCAGAACTGGCATTGCTGCTAGTTGTGATTGAAGAATTTCGGGATGTAAGAGAATGATGATGCACACTTGCAAAAGTTGAACTGGGGACACTGGACAAAAGGGGTCTAAACATATTCTGAGGGCCTTTCTTATCCTGCATACATTTACATGAAAAAAAAAGTCACCATGTGAAATCGCTTATAAAAGATACAGTAGTACATCATGCTTCAGGAAAGGACGTGGCTGTATCATATTTGACTAGTTGGGAAACCATCATAAAGACCAAGATGTGGTCCACAATCTAGAATAGACAATATTTTATTAATCTCAAGTTAACTCCACCTTTTATTACAACCGTTCTACTCCACCCATCCCAAAATTAGTTGAAGTACCCTTCAAATTGTAATTCCATCATGCATCAGCCATTACCACTACTTCTTCCTCAGTGTACAAATGCAAACACCTATTTCCTTGTTTGATGATGATTACGAAGAAACTCATCAAGTCATGTTTTGAATTTTGATGGTGACAATCATTTTTAATTTGGTATACACATCTATTGACATGTGGTATGAAAATTTTGTCAATACATATACAAGACAAGACAAGATAAGAAGACATTTTCCATAGCAACGATAGAGCCATGATTAAATAACAAAAAAAAACTAAAACTAAAACTAGTATGAAAAACAAGAAGATAGTAAATCAAACAAATACCATCCAGAAAATCTGGGAAATCAGGTAAGTAGTGCCAAAAAAACATCAGCATTCTAGGATTAACCACAATGTCACACTTCCGCGATGCAAGGTACAGATGGATGCAACCGCATTTATAACAGGATTGTACACATGCAAAAGTAGACACGCGCATGCAAGATATATTCAGAAAAGGAAAGTCGTTAAATTTTCTATTAAGTGACGTGGTCGGTCACTCAACATAGCAGAAGTCATTGTTGAACTACAATTTGACACTCACAAGCAGAAAAAACAAATATCAAACGACTGGAATAACAAGATAGTATGATCATTGATCCATATACCACGAAACCAATGGTAAAATTAAACATAAAGTTGCCTAACCATTTGTCTGAGCGCCAAGTCGAAGGATCTTTTCGGAGCAGAGCTTGACAAAAATTTAGATGGTTTCTTGGAATATCCAACAGCCCTCATATTTGGGAGAGTCCCTATGCTTCTTGGAGCTGAACGGTCTGAGCTGCTGATAGGAAAGGATTGTGGTGAGTCAGCATCATCATCACCAGATGATGCAATTGAAGCTTTACTATGGACACTAAATGGATCCCTATCATGACTGTGTGACGAACTGACACTTCTAGAAGCTGTTGGAGACATGGATTGTCTTCCAGATCTGGAGCTATTCCTCGATGCCGGAGAAGATCCTCGTACATATGATGCTGGTCTGTCAGCCAGTGAGGTACGAAGATTCGGTGGGGCCTCTAAAGAAAAGCCTGGGATGTTAGATTGCCATGCGTGTATTTTTGGTGAAGCAGAGTTCCCCCGACTTGTCTTGATGGGGGAAGCACCTCTAACTCCTGAAGGGACAACAGAGCTGACTGAACCAGTGCTCATCCTCCTTGGGGTAGGTGTACTAGACAGCAGAGCAGGTTTGGATTTACTCGGTGAGGGCGACAGCCTTCTTGCAGCAGACGGCTGTCGCAAAGTAGGCGGTGGGCTTGAGTGAGTAGCAGAAAATGGCCTACTTCTTGATTGCAATGAATTATTTCTCGACCGAGGAGATGGACTCAAGCGTTGAGGACTTGCACTACCTCTACTATTTCTGTAACACTTCTCTGTCTGAAGTAATACACATTTACAAACAATTTCAGACGAACATGCAAAACAATGAGTCATATCTTAATCAAGTCTTCTTGCAAGATCTTACCGTGGATGATACCGGGATTGGAACGGGTTGACTCCTTGACCTTCCCCTTGGTGCAAGATTAATTGGTGGCACATCATCATCCAAAGAAGTAAATAGAGGAGTTTCAGGAGGCGTTATCAACCTGCAACATATCACAAATGACACAGTAAGAAACATGAGGAGAATGAAATGCCGCCAGTTACCATTTTATGCAACAGAGCGATATAAAACAAAGTAAATAAATTTGTAAGGAAGCTATCTCTAATAGGTATTAATTTTGCCTGAACTTCAATATCAGAACTTCTAAGTTTCAAAAACTTGGATAGAAAAAAAGTTAATGCGTAAACTGGATTGTAGCAAAAATCTAACCATACCGTGTAACCACATCAATGTAGTTACTTTTGGCTCTTTTTTTATACCACAAAATAAAGATCTGAAATACATAATATTTCAAACGAATAAAAGAAAAAAAAGAGTCGAGAACAAAAAAGAAAGAACCAAACCAATCATAGTCATTTTTATCTCCCTCTGTGTTGAGCAGGTCACTGCTCTCACCCCTAGCAGGAACGGAGATTCCAAGCTTATAATCTGGGAAGTACCTAAATTTTGTAGCTGCCAAATGCCATAAACGAAAAACGAAAAACAGAGAGCAACATTTGTCAGCAAGACTGAGCAAATAAATTATTAAAAGAAAAACACAAGGCACATTATTCGCTAAATACCAAAGCCATAAATGCAGATAATCTGAAAGCAGATCAAGGGTGCGAGAACTCACAGAATATGTTATCAAAGTCATCATTCGACTGAAGCAAGAAATTCTCTTTTTCTTTGCTCCGCAACTCGTTAAACAGAGCAAGATCATCGTCATCTCGATAGTGAATCCCGCTCTCCAGACTACGCCCTCTCTTGTGATTCTCTACCCTCATTTCCCTTCCTGGGAAAACCCTCACCGCAGGTGATGAAGGCATTAATTTCGAACCCCCAGCCTTAATTCAGCCTATAGTTTACCAGTCAAACCCTTCAAGAAAAAGACAAAAAATCCTAACTCAAACAGCAAATCATAGAGATCACACAATTTGATCCAGCATGTCCGTAAAGAAAATGCATTCCAACACTTATCCTCTATCACACTTAAGAATCAAATTCCACTTCACATCCAATATATCGAAGAAAAATGTTTTCTTTTGAACCATTAGCACCGATATCATGTACTCTATATTTCTTTGATCGCTCAACAACACTCACTTCAAATAGCACATAAAACTATCAAAATCTACTAAAAAATCCAAGACCCAATTCAGAATACACTTCCACTCCAGACCCACTATAGCTTACAACCAAAGCAAACACTTAACACAGGCAGCAAAATTCAGCAGCTCCAAATAGTAAAACAAGCACAAAAACGGCATTCCACAGTACCCAGTTCAAGCCTCACAGCTTTACTGCAAAACCCTCAAGTCCTCTTAACATTACACGCCCCACAAAGTAGTCTGGATCTGAAGGAAGGTGAGCAGATCAAGAGAAATCCAAGATCAGGTTAAACTGTGGAAAGAAAACCTATAAAAGACGGATGAAAATATGAATAAAGGGCCTAATTATTGTTCACGTGAGAGGTAGATTGCAAGGAGAGAAAGCGAAATGTGCAGCAGGAAGTAGCACCACCGCAACAGCAGCGGCAAAGCAAAAAAGAAAAAAAATGGCAAATGAAATTCATAAGAATAAAAAACACAAAATGTTATGAAGCGATTAACGATAATAATCGTGGAATTTACGTTGCAAACAGTGATCATCTGACATTGTTTTTCGTTTTACTTTACTACTCAATTTCGTTACTGTCTCTCTCACAGACTCTCCGGGTCAGCTTTGATTCTCCCATTTTCTTTTGTTTCTTTTTTCAGCTTTTCCTTCTCTTTGCTCCTTCCTCTCATTTATTTCTTCACATTTTTTCTTTTGTTTTCCACTTCTCTTTAATTTTGCTCCTTTTTTCAAATGAACAATAAAAAGAAGAGGGTAGTGTCATAATATGACATAAATGAGTGGTTTGGGACATAATTCATGGTTTTTTTTGTGGATGATATAATGTTGTTATTGTTGATCTTATATAGTAAATACGAGTTAATTCGACTCGATTTTAATTTATTTAACATGATTACTAAATATAATGTATGTATTGAATTTTTCCAACACAAAAATTCACGTGAGATGATGTCATGAGTCAATTTTGTTTAAAATATATTTTATTTGACTCATCCATAAAAAAAATATTATTTTTTTATTGTAAATATGCACAACATTAACACGTTTTACGAATAAAGATATATAAGACCGTCTGGTACGATTGGTTTTATATTTACATAAAATAAAAGAAGTAAAACAATAAAACTGGGAATCCATCTACATGATTGATCTCATTGTTGGGGCATTGAGCAATAATTATTGTGTTCTAATTAAGAGAGAATGGATGACAAAAAAAGAAACTATTAATTGGATTACAAAATGTGTCTAGTTTTGGTAAAGATGGTAAATATTTCCGTTTGCTTCTGTTTGTAGTGAACAACATTGTCAAAATTTTGAAGGTATTTGCTGTCCTGAGAATATATTGCAATTATTCCTTCATGTTAGGAAATTCGGTGGAGTGTTGCAATACTTTCTTGATATAGATTTTTAAAATATTTAAGAATATGTCTCTTGTCAGACGATCTCACGAATCTTTATCTGTGCGACAGATCAACCCTACTGATTATTTTTTTGCATAACATAATTAACAAAAAATAAATTTTTTATGGTGAAAAATAATATTTTAGACATAAAAACAATAATTTTCGTGGAGTGAATATTTTTCACAAATAAGCATGATTAATTAAAATAAATGATATTTTTGCTAGCATGTTTTTGCTATTTGAATTAATTTCTACCTGCGCCAACCAATACCATGCATATGAATTTAATGTTTTATTATCATGAACTATTAATTAAAAAAACAATGTCAAATTTGATGAAAAAATTCATATAAAATCGTCTCGATCAATTTTGTGATATAGATTTCCAACCCAACTCGATTCATAGAAAAAAAATATTATATTTTATTGTAAAAATATTATTTTTTTATAAAAATTAATCTCATACATATGATTATAAATAGACTCAATTTCATGATCACAAAAACTCGTGTGAGATGGTCTCACAAATCAATTTTGTGATTGTAAATATAAACAAAATTGACTCTTTTCAAAAATAAAAATCTACAAAATCGTCACAATGATTATTCAAACTGCCTTATCAAGATTTTATTTTCCCAAGTATTTGTAGCAATTATTATATTTGAGTGAGGGGAGAGAAACTTCTCTCATACTTTAATATATATATATATATATATATATATATATATATATATATATATATATATATATATATATATATATATATATATATATATATATATATATATATATATATAAATGATTCTTTAACTTATTGGTGTAATGGACCACATAAGCCAACAACGAGAGAACGTTTTAGAATTATACCACTGTGACAGACACTCGATAACTCCCCATCACCAATATAAAATATATATATGTATGTATATGTATGTATGTATTTGTTAGGCAATTAAACATATAAATTATAAATATTAATCCCTTTATTTAAAAGATAATTATCATTACACATCTTTGTCACATAAACTGTCCATCATGTCATTTTAATTGGTTGGGCTGTGGATGAAATAACACCAGTAGCCTTTCTTCCTCAACTTCTTTTATCAAAATTAATCATTGCTTGGGTGTCTATTTACTATAATTGCTAATGATTAAGATTAAGACTATATCATATCACAACCCACCTCGAAAATATCCCGACACGAGTTTTCGAGATTTTTCCAATCTCAATCAATGTCAGGAGAATGATCAAGTATATAATATCCCTCCGATAAGATTAAGGATGTCAAAATAAGATACAGCTCACCAAATCGAAACGATTCAACCCGAAAAAAATCAAGTTTGGGTTCAAGGTTTTCAGGTTCAGGTCAAATCAGATTAGATCCGATAACTGACCCGAAAAAAATGATCGAGTTAAGTTGGGTTCGGGTCCACCCAGGGTTGACCTGAAAATTTTATTTTTTTAAAAAATATATATAACTAATAAATATTGCCGACATTTTTATATTTTGTATATTTGAAAAAATATTTATTTTATATTTATATCATAAATTTTCATAATTTAATATTTATTTGGAATATTTTTTTTATTTTTTAAACAATTGTTTGTTTGATTTAGTAAATATACTTTATTTTTCTATGATTACACTTTTAAATTTAAAACATATATAAGATGTAGATTTTATTATTATGTGTTTACATTAAAATATTAGTATTATTTTTTTTTTGAATTTTATTTAATTTTTTTTAAAAAAATTCAAAATCAGGTGATACGGGTTAATTCGAGTTCAGGTTCGAGTTGAGCATTTTCAGGTTGACTCGGGTTTGAGTTGAGTTGAATTGAGCAATTTTTGAATAGTATTATTTGTCAACCCGACCCAACCTATCTGATTTGACACCCCTAAATAATATCCTCGTTTCGACTCGAGATTATAATTTTAAAAATAATATTATTGAGCTTTAACTCATACATAGATTGGCTAATATATTTAAACTAATTCATCTAAATAAATAATTCATATAGAAAAATATTATTATTATAATTCAAATAAAGTATATTATATTTTACAATATAAAAGAGATTGTATTGTAGCTAGTACACCCTAATTTTTTTTCTTTTTCTGAATATCCAGCTTAAAGGTTCTTGAGACTTCAAGAATAATGAATGGCATTAATTCAATTTTCTTACACATCGACCTCAATTTCTCGCTCTCGGTTAGCTCTTTTTATGTGTTTTTTTCTGTGTATTTTTTTTTATTTTTATCGTCTGAAGATTTATATTTGATGATTGTTTGTATTATATAATGTACAAACGTGCAGATTTTTATTTATTTTTTGTCCATTTCGGCTTTTAAAATTTCTAGTTTCTTTTTTTTTCCTGAAAAAACAAAAAAAGATTTTTTTGGATTAATTTATTATTAACTTGTACAAAAAACCTGTCACGGAGATATTTTGATGTTTCCTTGTATTATTGTTCTTTTTCGTTGTGATTTTTATTGGTATTGTATGTGTTCCTATGTTTTTTTTGCCGTAATCTCTTTTATGGAGATGTAATGCACTGAAGGTGTTTGATTTTTTTTCATATAGATATATTATTTTCTTCCCAGTGCTCCTTGCACTTCTAGACATTGTTTAGGAAAAAAATTTAGGTGGACTTGTCTAAAACTATTTTTGGTGATGTGAAAGTTACACTTTGTGTTTCCATAAAAAATATTTATTGGAATGTCCTCTCTTTACCTCATGGGATATCGGAAATTTGAGTCACAACATTTGTTGGGTATGGAATTGGGAGGAAAAAAAATGAACATGTCTCTAGCTGATTCCATCCCTAATAACAATTAATGGTGTTCTGAAACCGAATCAAACTGATCCATGTTGTGAAACCAAACATAAATATGTTCGGATTTCAAACAATCGTTGTTTAGATTGGTTTTAAAATTAATCAAACTATAAAAATTAATTTGGTTCAAGTTTTAGATAATAATAAAAAAAAATATCAAACCAAATTGATTACATTAATGATTACCTTGTTTTCAGTGACCACCTGCTGATTAGGGTAAGATGACTGCTCATACCCTTCTTCTGACAAATTGTTCTGACACGCCGACCCATGTGGTTCTGACAGTAATGATTGTCAAGCATAAGGTATCTCATACTGGTGCACTCGAGTGAGACGTTATTTTCGAGGTAGCCCAGATAAAAATCCTCCCAGAACTTGTATGAAAGCTCGTGCTTTTGGTAACCCGAGAAGAAGATGTCCCGGGAATTCACCTACCTGGCTACTAATGAGTTCCTTATGCGGCCCTATCAAGATCCGTGCTATCTATTTAATATATCGAATCATTCATGATCTGGGCTCTTCAAAGGGTATCATGTATGAATAGGGATGACAATGGGCCGGGGCGGGGGCGGGTTTGCCATTCCCATCCCCATCCTCGAATGCATCCCCACCCCATCCCCGCCCCCATCCCCGAATGCCATCCCCACCCCCATCCCCGCCCCCATCCCCGTTTTTTCGGGTTCGGGGAATCCCCAAACCCGAAACTTCGGGGATCAACTTACCATCCCCGTCCCCATCCCCATTTCAAAAATAATAATATGGCAAGACGATGACGGATTCGGATATTTTCTCAAACCAAAACTTATGATTATATATTATTATTTGATATAATTTTAATATTAATATAAATATCAATATCAACAATAATAATATTATTAATATTTTAAAAATTATATTATTAATACTAATAATACTATTATTTTATTATTGATAATATATTTTTGGGGTGGGTTCGGGGATTTCGGGGATGAGGATAGTAATCCCATATCCGCCCCGAATTACATCGGGGATTTAAAAAAATCCCCGAACCCGAACCCAAACACGAAAAAATCGGGGATCCCCATCCCCGTTTCGGGTTTTCCCCGCGGGGCCCCAAACCCGCGGGGGAAATTGCCATCCCTATGTATGAAAGAGGTATGATACACATTTAGTTATTTATTTATTATTTGAGTTATAAATGACTACATATTAACAAATAAATCTTTTTTTAATAGTTATGTGCTAATGGTATCACATATCTATATTTTTTTAGACAAATCGACTTGATTTATACTTTAAGTGAAAAATAATATTATGTTATAAAAATCAATAATTTTTACTTAAATCAACAGATATTGCACGATATTTCTTCATAGCATAACTAGCAAAAAAAATGATAGTTTTGCAGCGAAAAATAATACTTTAGACATAAAAAGTAAAATATTTCATGAGACAAATGTTTCACTCAAATCAGTATGTATTATACAATAATTCACAATATGATTAACAAAAAATGATATTTTGTATTGAAAAATAATATATTGCATATAAAAAATAATATTTCTAATGAATCGAATACTTTTAACTCAAATCAGCATATATTACGTAATATTTATTCATAAGATAACTAACAAAAAATGATTATATTTGCATTGAAAAATAATAGTTTGAATATTAAAAATATTTTTCATGAATCGATCCGATAAGATATCAGTCTCATAAAATTGATTCATATTATATTATATATTTATTTAAAATAAAAGTATCTATAATTACTCATATTTCCTAAAAATATGGATAACATATAATATGTACACAAACGTGAATACGTACATTATACGTACATTACATAAATAAATACATACTAACACACGTACTCGCACGTCTTTACTATCCTAATCATTATTTCATCATCTTAACATTAAATTCAAATTTATATATATATAAATTAATTAATTAATTAATTTTAAATAATATTTATATTTCATGGTGCATGTGTTCCGTACACAGTACATATAAAATATAACATAAAGAAAACAATATCAAATGCTCTAACAGGTACGTAGTATGCCCCTGCAGTCTCCGCTAGGTGAGCGGTGGCGATTCAATGTGTTCGGTGCTGCGCGGCCGAGTTTTGCACTCTGTTCGGATTCTCCAGCATTTCACATGACGACACAGGCTTTATTGCGAAGATAAAGGACTTGTTAAGCTTGGAGGAGGTTGAAAAAGTCCTCAATGATGTTGGAGCCAACGATGTTAGGGCTATTCCAGCTCCCAAACGACGTGAGTTCACATATCACAAGGTGATCGCCACAGGTCGGTCTCCTTGGCACGCACGCAACATCTCTCAAGCCCTAATTTACGAGGCAGGTTTTCCCCCCATTCTAATCTGATTGTGTCGGTGTGGCACCCTTAGCAGCTGACAAAAGAACGTAATCAGAGGCGAGACTTACATATGAAGGAGGTAAATTTAAACTTTTATGCAAATGTCGGGAGTGTTAATTTGATCCGTGTTTATTTGCTTAAATGACACAAGCATGGTCGTTGGTTTAAGAACTCCTATCTACACGTGGCGAGGCGCTTTGTACTGAATCCACCACATGTCTTTTATGCCTTCATCGATTTCCACCGTATTTGTACATAGATTGTAATCTGAAATGTGTGTTTGCATGCCTGAATTACTTTGTGTTTGATGGTAAAGGAATTGCTTTTTATGATCTCAAATGGCGTGAGGATGGATAATGGCATCAAAGTTAATGCACTAAATTGCAAAGATAAACAGAACTTACTGATTATAAAACCATTTTATATATGTTATTGGTTTGAAAGGTTGAGTTTTGATGATAAATGTCAGTGAAATTATCGTATGTAAGACTGAGTGGTCGTGGGTTGACCAAAATTTATATTTGGTGTTATTGATGCAACCTAAATATTTCTTACTAATATAATTGCCTTAATTTCATGTCTCGATCTCTATCACAGTAGTCACAAATTTTTTAATCCCCCAAAATCGAAATTTATACCCAAGTTTAAATACAGGAACACCTGCACATCTCCTGCATTAGCTGAGCATAAAACCAATTGTTGTCATTTTATTTCGTGAAAAATCTGTTTTCAGAGCTTTATGAAAATGTTCCGTGGTAAATTTTATCCCACTGGTCAAACTGGTAATATTAGATAGTCATAGCATGCTAAGCATATGTTTTCTACTTTGGATCAATTTTTTATTTTTATTTTTTACTTTGCCTGCTTTTGTTGTTTCCTTCACTTGTTTCTCTATGGTACGGACAGTCATCATAAGTTATTCTCTTTAACTGTGAATTTTATGAAAGCAACAAAATTCATGATTTAATATATGATTTTTAGTTTATCTTAGTCTACCAATGTAGTTTTGGTTATAAGTTATAACAGGCTGACGTTTGATTCATGAATGCTCATTTTGTTCAAATGAGCAGGTTAAGCAAAAACAGAGAGGAGCTGGTAGGATGTTGCCGCCTACAGTTGTAGGGCAAGAAGGGGGGAAGTGGATTCACTCCTCCAATTTTTTATTTCTGAACTATTGCGTCACTAGTCTAGACAATCTTCATCAGTGCTGTAAGTCCTATGACTCATCCACTAGACCGACGTAATGTATACAAGGTTTGGAAATAAATTCCCATTGCCCTTTTCCCCAACTTTCCAGCTTATTAAAAGGATATCCTATCCTCCTTATATATGATCTTAACCGCATCTTATTTTATGGAGTTCATGTGTGTTTAGAAGTTAATTTAAAAGGGATGACATATTGGCGCAGCTAGTAGGGATTTAATATACACCTAATGATTGCATTTATTCTGATATTTGTGACAGGCAAATTGATCGTGCATGCTGTTGATGAGAAAGCGATAGCTTATTACAACTTTGAGGGGCTTTAGACCTCAGATAAATCAAACCCGGAACAAATTCAGGCATGCTACAAATCTATGTTACCTGAGGAATTAGTGCGAAAAATGGTTTCTTACAACATATTAGCAACTTCTGGCTTTCAAAATTTTCAAAAACTCAAAATATCAGAATTCGTGTTTGCAGTGTGATGTTTAATTTACTTGCTTGCACCTTCCAATGTTTGAATAACTACAGGATCTGGAGAAGGCTTTTGTCAAGGTTTGCAGAAAGAATAACTCCAAAAAACCTTCAGAACCACGCAGATAATCTCGGTCGATGCCATTGACCACTGTGTTTCAGAAGCAGAAATCCCGATCCATCTGTATATTTTGTATGCTTCAAGAATGCTAAATTGCCAACGCTCATTGCTTTATTATTGGAATAACATGCATAAACATGTTTAAAATTTCATGTTTTATTGTTGTTTATTGGGTTGCATTTGGATTGAGAAATTTGAAATCCTTGATAAATAAGATTAGAGGAAGTTCAAATCCTTATTTATATTATAATTATAATAATCACAATGGATTTCAAATGTGACTTCAATAGTTTAAGGATTTGAAATCCATTTTGATTAATATAATTGTAGTGTGAATAAGTGCAGAGATGAATTTGAATATGTTTTGTATAAGTTATCTATACAATAAAAATACGATTAAATCCATGAATTTCAAATCCTCACATTCAAACAAAAAATTGATGTTTGATGTAATATCCAAATGTTCTACCGCAACTTTGAGGCTCTAGTAATTCTCCTATGTAAAGTTGAAGTATGACTGATTTTGCCATCTTCTCGACCTTGTTGAAAAGTGGCTCCAGTGGTAGCACGGTTTAATAAGATGCTACCCACCTAAAGTTCCATAGTGCAGGTCGCAGCAAATTTTTTGGTCATGTGGGTCTACACCTTTCCTTGTGGATCTCACATGGACGAAAGGATTTTGGACTATTGAATACCTTCTAGCCACTACCTTCAGGGTAGTACTGTATCAACCTGGTGCGGACTGCGGGAATTCTCAGGTTCTTACTCATGAACAAAACAGGCTATAAAACGTTATTTATAAGTGAGATATAACGAATGTCGTGAACCTGCAGCGTGGAGAAGACTATCTGTAGTTAGTAATGTAATGAATTCTTTGAATCATCATACGTGACTCCAGATAGATACCGAGAATTTCGAGTCGGTGTCTGCACATTTTACATGCAGAAGACTGCATATTTGAATATTTTTTCAAATTAAAACGTGTCGGTATTGTGGTTTTTAATTTAAAGAAAGAGATGTTGACAATCGCTATAACTACTTGATTGCAATTGTCAATTGACTAAAGAGGGAAAGTGATGTGAACGGTGGGTCAATCAAAAACTTATTTCATATAAATAATCAGAAACTACAAAATTGAAGCCCGTGTGTGGTCCAGTTCTTTTATAGTTGTCGTATTCATTTTTTCATGTTCACCACGTAAAATTAGCTAAATAAACCTTTTCCCTCTCTGTAGGGAAATTTGGGAAAAGTGTGAGGAAACTATAAAATAAAGTAGAAAAGTGAAACGTGGAAGATTATTATCTGAGATGGGTTTTCTAAGAGGACTCTTTCATCTTTTGATTAAACTATCAATCGTCATAAATTTGACACAAATTCCAATCATCACTTGAAAAGTGACTCAGCAAAACAATCCTATGGTTCCTAGTTCTTTGAAATTATTACAATACAGCGATTGCCAACTGCAAAATTTCATTACAATCATAATAAGGTTGCTTGAAGAGGCTATATGCCGAATGTTTGAGAAAGTAATAAAGTTGGTGTAAACCCAGTGATACTCTCCACAAGTGAGTCCCTCACATTCTTTGACCCAATTCAAGTCCATAGCCAAGAACCAAAGCTCGGGTCTAACTCCTAAATGGTAAGGTCAGCCTATGAAGGTAGGTGGTGGAAAAATGCAAGCCACGGGACAGGGGCTAGACGCTAAAGTGTTAAGAGGTGAGTCAAGGAGTGAGGTTGTGGAGTGTGGCTGAAGTACTTGGAGTTAAAGTTAGAAGTGGAGAAGGGAGATGCACTAATATCGCAAGGCATGAGCCTCATTCTCATCAAGCTGAGCCCTAGCCATAAAGGTCCCTGGTATGAGCAAAGATAGCATGACAATATAAAATGATGAATTAAGAAGAGAAGTCGAGGATTGGAGAGAGAAATTATATGATGAAACATCAGCCTCGCCTAAAGGGCGAGGTCCGTAGCTTCAGCTTGCCTTGCTGGTGAGATCACACACTGGATTGCTCTTGGAGGGCGAGCCCCAGATGAGAAGCTTATGAGCTACACACACACGTAGGAGTATGCGTGGTCTTCTACATTTATTCCTATAAATATCGGGTTTGCTTGTAACTTATTATTTTCATTTCAAGGGGCGCCCAAACTCGTCTCTTTGCTTATTCATTCAGTCTCTGATTTGAGTGTTGGAAGAGCTATGCTGACAACCTTCAGCCCCCTCTGACACTCCTTGTTTGATTTCAAGTTCACTTTGGACTTGAAGCTTTGGGTTCAAGTGAGATTCGGATCTCAAATATGGACCCTCAGATTATAGTGATTGTCACCCATATATTCCATTAGCACAAAGATTTTCTTGACATAATGATGTGACACATGAAAGGTCTTTCAAAAGCTTGGCCTTGAACTCGTTAATCCCCTTACGTTACCTGTCCAAAAAAATAACATCCCTAGTACTACGGTCAATTCAAAACATTGGTTTTCAGCTATACATCCTCATTTTTTTTCTTACTCGAATTTTTTTGTATCTTTTACCAGAAATACTTGGACCTTCCGTTTCTCTATTTTTGTTCCAATGGAAATCTCAAAATTTTTAACTTCAACTCTTCCTATATTCATATCATGGTTCATACTCATCTATTTATTGGGATACTTCATCATATTCAGGAACTGGGGTAAACAGTTTAGGGCTGAAGCTTCAAGCTGTCTCATGTCTTTAGCTCATGGCAACGCTGCATTCATTTTATCTATATTCTCAATTTTACAGTCTCAAAACAGCGTGACCCAAGTTGAATTCGCTTCTCGAAACACTGCCTTCCAAAACTCAGTACTGGAATACAGCATCTCTTATTTCTTACTGGACCTGTTGCACTATATGGTCTTGGTCCCAAGCGATGTCCTATTCATTGTACACCATGTAGCAACACTATATGTCCTAATGACGTGCCGATATGTGTTTGGAGTTGGGGCAATCGCAATTCTTGGATTGTTAGTCCTTGCTGAGGCTACAACATGCCAAAACACATGGAGCCTGGCTAGATATCGCAAGGATGAGTCGACCAAGGCTGCTGCGGTGTATAATTTCTAATCACCGACTTTTTATGCCTACTACAGTGTGGTGAGGGGGATTCTTGGACCACTGTTTGCGTACAAGATAGGATTGTTTTTCACCCGTGGTTTAGGTGGTGTTGTGTTCCCTAATTGGGCCTGGATTTCTTGGATTGTTGTCATAGGATCAGGAATTGGGGTCAGCATTTTGTGGGTTCTGCGTCTGTGGATTGACTTCTATAGAGAGAGAGAACCAAGAAAAACACGAAGAAATTGAGTTAAGACATTCTAAGTCGGGAGCAGAAGTTCCATAAAAAAGTGTACAGTTGTTTGGTTGCTAGCTAACCAGCTATACTTTGTTTCTAGGTATCTTTTACTCATCATTCTGAATCGATGTTGTACATGGCTGTTAAGATTGTGGTTGCAAAATCATAAATAGTTCACTGCATTTAATTACGAGGACCACAATTTATTTGCAAAGTAACAACCACTCTATATTGCAGTTTAAAAACATGACAATAAAGATAGTTTATCGTACTAGTTAAATCTCCTTATATTACAAAGTTGAATGAGCACATACCAATTCAAGATTTTCCAGCAAACCATCATATCGCGAGATTGATGCAACTGCGAGATTGTAATGCAAAGTGCCAAGAGCATCAGCTTCAATCCCTCAGGAAGAAGAGTACGATGAGTGACTTTCAGATATGTTTTGAGATTGTATTCAATATGCCGTTATGGTATAGGTTAAGAGATTATGTAAGGTAGCCATCCATGGTTATGCCACCGGTTGAGAAACTATATGCGAACAATTGAAGCACTTGACAAATCAGGGTTGCCTTTATAGTTAATTTCTGCAAAGAAACCTCCTCCTTCGCCTCTGGCCAATCTCCCTGGATTAACACAAATACACTCGATTTGCCTTTCTCCTTCAATTCTTTCCTCAAGGGAGAGCACCTGTGCTCAAGAAAAGTCAATTTTATTTTAGTTTGTTAACTCATCTACAATAATCCACAGTGACTCCTGTTTAGAGAAATTGTGAAACTATGTTTCTTCCTTGTGATTAATAGAATTGTATGGATAAGAATGGTTCTTAACCTTCACGAAATGAGCCAAGTCCGAAGGTAAAATGAGTATATCAGGAACTGACGATAAATGGAGAGCTTCATTTGCAAGGGAATAATCCAAGGGTACATCTTCTGCTGGTGGATATAGAGGATAGAAGCTGCTTCCGATGATATATAGAAATGAATCACACGACAATTTATAAAGGAAAAAACAAAGGAAACAATCCGAAGCATTGATCATTAAATCACCTGCATTGGTTAATAACATGCTTTGCTAGATTAGTCATGCGATGCTTGGACCCACTCGGATTTCGATAGATTTCCTCTGCACCAAGGTGCTTTAGTATGTCAACGTTGCAGCAAGCAACTTTCACCTATCGAACAAAGCAATTAATCAGGAAACTCTCTGGCAGGTAGAATCTCTTCCTCTTCTTCAAAAATTCTCTTTGGCAGTTGTAATTACTTCCTCTAGTACAAAAATTTCTTATTTTATGTTGGTGCAAAAAGGAGGCTAAAGAACATTTGCTATTATTCAGAAAATCGAGTGCCATGCGTGAAATTCAATGGCTGGTGGTAAAGATTATGGAAATGCCAAACTAGGTGCTTCTAAAATCTTAGGTAATTTTTTCTCTGGAGATATTGGAAGCAATTTTTTTTTTTGGGTTTTTTCCTTATTAGGCATAACTTTCATTTGATGTTTCATTCCTTGAACTTCAGGAAATGTGTCTTAAGAAACAATAACAAAAGCATCAAATCACATCCCCAGTAAAACACGACTATGATCATGACTATAGTCATTGTCACCTCATTTGCAGAGAAAGTTCCTGGGTTAGGCATGCTGTGTATCTGGTCCACACAAAAAAACAAGTCTATCAGTCATTTGACGTGATGAAATAGAATCATTTCTCGCGGAGCATCTTTTCACCTGGTGATTGAAATCAGTTCGCTGAATATCGAAAGCAGGCTGTCAAAACAACATAGAGCATATTTTAATGCTAAAGTGACTACCATCTCAATTAGAGAAAAATTCGACATGCTGAGAAACGTTCACAAGTTTAGAAGCCACAACTTACCTGTGGAAAAACAAAGTCATGATTAGCATCCTGGATGGATGGTATGAGAATCACACGCACCGCAGAACCCATATATTCAACATAGTCTTGTAGCTTCAACAGATGAAGAAAACATGGGCATCAAAAAAATGAAATAGCCAATTCATTAGAGCATACCCTTTTTTACTCGACTAACCTTTCCAAGGATTTCAACCTGAAACATTTCTTCAAATGTGCAATTCACATATCCTTTCTTAAGCTCCGGATGATCAGAATCGACAAAAGGCCCTAGCTGTCAAAGACAAACAGAGAGTTGGAGATTTTCATCCCTCGTCACCAAGGACAAAAGTCAAAAGCAATGCTACATCTGGAAGGGAGGTCCTCACCAGGACAAGCAATTGAGGCTGTTTCCGGCGTGCATAGGCTAGAAGCTCAATTAAGGGCTCAAAGAATAAATTATCACTTGTTGTAAAAGGACCTGCTGCAACAATCTGTTTTGAGATTCAAGTGATTAAAGAACTGCATCTAGGATCACAAGGTTTTAAAAAATAGAAATCACAACCAATCAGAGAGTCCACATCATATAATTTCATAATTAAGTAGCTTAATTTCAAATCTAGTTCTGTAATTTATACATGCAATATAGCAGGATGATCCATTCCCTGGAAGCAATTTCAATTTAATAATTTATAGGTAAATAAAAGCAATCACAACCGCCAAATGGCACACAAAATACTCTCTACAACCTTATTATGCTATTTTAGAACACACTCAAAACAGAGAACAATCTCAGATCCTCAAGGATTCTGTGATTAACTTATTTAGACCGCTTACAATAAACATGAAGATAACATAATGTAAGCAAATCATCGGTGCATTTTTACAAAACTAAGACAATGGAAGTTCTGGATATTGTGCCAGACCCAAAAAGTATAAGCTAATCAAAGTTGTACATGATAATCAGTACATAACAACTACCGATTCTTCCTCGTTATGTAACGAAGAAACATTTACATACCAATGACAGCTCAGGCACATCTAGAGAGCAATTTGTCATCTGAAGATTCTGATCTTTGGTTTGTCTTTTAGAAGGATGGTCCTCACTAGAATCAACAGACAAGGGACATAATCAATAATCTTTGACGCAATAAGACAATGTCCACTAGGATTGAGCCCTTCGACACCCACAACCTGTATTTGTCAGTTTAAAAAAGTGACTCTTATCCTCCACAACTAATTACAGATATAAAAGTATTTTATCAAGAAATGTCACCTAACCTGTCCTGGGAAAACAGAGAACTGGTTTAACTTTTGCAAATCAAGACGAACACGCTGTCCTCCGGAATGCTCAACACTGTCAATAGCACAAACCAGGCATAATGGTATGAATAACTGCCATAGACTTTTGTTAATGGATGATAATACATGCATTACTAAAAATATTGAGGCCTTGCCAACACTTGATGGAACAGTGTCGCTCTCAAGTGTAGTTACCCAATTGTCACCAGGGAAAGTGTGATAAGAGTATTGGCAAATTTATAACCAACCAGTCAACCACTATGATCTAGTCATACAGATAAAAGTAATTCATGCTATCCACCCGGTGAGAGAAGTGAAACTGGTACTGAAAATGCATCGTTGAATTTTCTAACAATACAAGAGTTATTTCTACCAGTTCAAATGCCAATGCAATCCATTTACAGGGGGCAACAAAAAAATTGGCAGGATACTTGAATATATTATATCCAGGACAATAGTGTATAACCTGCTTTGCAGCAAAACAGGCTTCTCCTTCAGGCGGCCTTCTTCCTCACAACAGATCATGCCAACAGCAAATATACTTTTCTGAAATAGCACAATTCTTTAGATGTTAGGATAAAGTATTTTTGTGAAGATAATATGATTGTGGCATTGAATAACAACTGCGGGAGATCATTCCTCCAGTTTAATAGCTTCTTGATTCCTTTAAACATTGCATATGTTAACAATGGCATGAGAACACAATCGTGAATACTACGAAACAACCAAATTACCTGGGAAGCAATGGAAGGGTCGACTGGTTCATCACATATTCCAGCGGAGACATACAATATTGCTTGCTTTTTAATGCGATTTTCCAGGAAATTAAACTGAATAACCAAAAATAAGTTTGGGAGCTTTTCCAGCATAGAAAGGTTAGCATACTGCAGTTCTAGAAAAAATACCTTGTCATCAATTCTATCATACAAGAACCTGCAACCTGGCTTGGGTTGAGAACTAATAATGTGCATGGTACACTTTTGGTTTGGCTGAACCCTCTTGATGATGTCATCCTCAGTATTTGTAAGATCTTCTTCGACCTTAATAATTGGTGTACTGTAATTCTCATTAAGTAAGTATTGGACTGCGAACTTGGTCTTTCTTTGCCCAAAAGGTGTCACTGAATCTGGAGGTTTTCCAGAGGAAAATTTGCTTCCATTTGTTTTTTCTGTCGAATCAGATGGTTTCTTATTCGCAGATGTGGGTTTACTGGTGGGAGTATCCAGTATGTTTTCTTTTACTTGTTGAAATTCACCATCCAATATCCTATTTGATATAAAAGATTCGTAAATGGTTTTGTATATGAAACAGAAAATTGTGACAAACAAAGAACATTGTCAAACTACCTGTCGTGGTAAGGGTTTGTTTCACATTTATAAAGACAGAATCACTCATAAGGGAGATGAGCCGATGAGTAACTGATTTTGGGTGGTGAAATATCCAAAATGGGATACAAGATTCTGTTAAATAAATTGCTAGCCAAAGCATACAAAGGAAATGCATCGAAGTAAGCAATACCTCTTTAAACTCAAGCTCAAAAATTTACAATTATCATTTAAGTTAAATGCATATTCACAATTCACAAATGACATGAAAGTGTTTGTGACATGAAATAGGTAATGACGACACTTGAGGATATAAAATCACTCACATGGCAACATCATTGGAGTACAAATGCAATCCAGACTCTTTTTCTCTGACTTTATCCAGCTGTTCACTCTGCAGTTGCTCCAAAAATGCACCCATATGAGAGCTTCGAACAGTGAATTCCAACCCCCTGAGTAAATTAGTAAGATAAAAAACGAACTCATACCCCTTTGATATTAATTTTAAGCAAAAAATTAACACACTCCCCTCCAAAAAATTGATTCAAACTTTTCTGGTTTCATAATTCCAACCCATCCTAATTGCCTCATCGTAATTTGAATTTCAACATTTCAGATAATTCAGAACTCAACTAATTAATTGCACATAATGGAAAATTTCATTTACTCAAACAACTTATATAAACTTGTATCACTTCCAGAATTGCAAAACCGATTTAAAAAATGAAAGAAACATAAATTCAACCACTTCATAATCATTCATAAATTCAACCACTTCATAAATCATTCCAGCCCCGTCTTTTGCTTGACGTATAGAACACAAAAGAACTGTTTTCTCCAAACTCTAACCTGTTGAGAGAATAAACATCCCAGCTGGAGACGATATCTGAAGCACTGAGCTTGTAATTGATGCAAAACGAAAGACCTGAAGTTCAACGATGTTTATGCATTTAAAAAAAAATCATACTGCCCCACAATTTTTTGGCGATTACCAAGTTGCAAAAATCGAAAAAAAAAAGTAAAAAACTTACATTTCTGAAGAATATCTTCCTCGTCGTCAAAACAGAAGCCATTCTTCGTGAATTCTGCTTTGATCTCCTCCTCCATTTTCGTAATCCAGACTTTGGTCGAGGGTTTAGCCTTCTGAACATGCGGGGAAAACGTAAAGTTGGCGGGAATTATTGGCGGCTTTCTTCGTTGGCCCACTTTTTGGGCTTAGCCTGAAGCCCATGGCTGCCTTGGTTACTGGGCTGGCCCAATTCGTCAAGGGATTGGATGCAATCAGTCAAAAAATATGTAGATTTATATAGACATCAAACTCGATATCTGTCTCATATTGGAGCACTAAGTTTCCTTTCAATTTAGCACTCAATAAAATCTTTAAATTGTTTTTAGTCCAATGAAATCAATAACTAGAATTAAGAAATCATTGTATCTTATAGTTTGAAATCTGACCTTCAAATAATTTTATGGCAAAAATTTGTATGATACGGCCTCACGGGTCATATTTTGTTAGATGGATCTCTTATTTGAGTCATCCATGAAAAAATATTACTTTTTATTGTGAATATCGATAGGATTGACCCGTCTCACAGATAAAGATTCGTGAGACCGTCTAACAAGAAATATACTCTAATTTTATTTAGATTTACAATCTGTCTCAAGTTTAATATAAGTAGGATTACTATCTCCAAACGTGGAGCACATACAATACACCACAATGCGTAGAAAACTATATTTTTTTCTACATATTTCTCTAAAGAACTCAACGGTGCTCCATCATTTGAAAGTTTCATTTCACTTCGGATTTCTCAAAATAACGAATTCACGTTCACTTCCGTGTGTGTGTATTCACCGTTGATGATCAATTCTTGGTTTGCAAAAACTTGTGTGAGACGGTCTCACGGGTCGTATCTTGTGAAACGAATCTTTTATTTGGGTTATCAATGAAAAAGTATTACATTTTATGCTAAGAGTATTACTTTTTATTGTGAATATCGGTAGGGTTAACTCGTCTCACAGATAAAGATTCGTAAGACCGTCTCACAAGATTGAAGAGACCTACTCTTCTTGGTTTATGGTAGCACAAACTGAATTGAGGTTAAAATGAACAAGAATATCAAGATTTAAACAAGTACAAGTAATCAAATATGCTGCTAAATAAATTATATTTAATCAGACATCACAATTTATTTAAAAATAAAATTCCAAGTATCAGTGCCCACATATGTAGCATCGAAACTACCCATGAGTAGCTACCACTAAATATATAATAACTAGCACTAAATTTTAAAGCGCCATAAGTGATTTAGAAATCCCAAATTTCTTTTAAAATACCAAATTCCATAAACGTAACAATATGAAATATTTACAAGATTGGTTTCGAATCCTTAATGTCGAAATAAAATAAAATATTTATTGGTAGAATTTGTAGTTCTTGGCTGATAAAATGATGCTCCTCATTCCTCCAATTGGCGCAACTATCATCAACGCAACCCCGAGAATGATGCATATCTGAAATTCATATAATAATATAATAATAATTATACATTTATTCCTTAAATATAAATAAATACATGAATTAAAATAATTAAATATATATATATACACTCCCATGTGTAATAAATTTACCCAATTAGTAAACCACGACAGGCTGAAAATTCTCGGTTTTCTGACGACGAGCCAGATAATGCAAGGAAGCTGAAAACAAGAAAATGATGCATTTAGTTTAATGAATTAATGTTGTTTTGTCGAAAGTCAAGAATTTGTAGGTCATATGTTAAGAATGAAACTTGGACCTAACTCAACCTCAGCTCAAGGAGGAGGATTGTCCAGCCCATATATACAACTCCCAGGTTATTTAACCAACCGATGTGGAACAATTAACACAACCCTCTCACGACCAGAAATAAACATTTGGAGCGTGGAGTTTACAAATAACCCAATTATGGACAGAACGGGTGGCAGTCCAACACATAACGGTGGAACTCGGGCTCTGATACCTTGTTAAGAATTAAACTTGAACCTAACTCAACCCCAGCTCAAAGGGGGAGGATTGTCCAAGCCCATATATACAACTCTCAGATTATTTAGCCAACCGATGTAAGACAATTAACAGATCAACTTACGAAGTAGGTTGTTGGTGCCAAAGCAAATCCACCAAAGAATCCAAGAAGGCCACCGAAGAAAGGGAATGTCATGCCAATGAACATGGTGAAGCCTGCAACATTGGAAACAAAATTAAGGGTTAATTTCACTTCATCAAGAAATGATATTAATATATATCTTTTTAAACCCAAAAAAAAGAAAAGAAAAGAAGAAGAACACAAGATTCTTGATAGAAGATTACAATATTCTAGATATTGTGCTTAAATTAATGTATATATCCTTACCAACATATAAAGTGCGAGTGGTGAAACGGAGCTTAAATGAAGGAGAGAATTTCAATCTCTTCACCAAGAAAGTCTCCAGCATGTCAAAAACAGGCATGGCGTAAATCTACAAGGAAACTCCACTCACCAAAAGTTAGATCCACGCATCATATATATGTATATTTGAAAACAAAAGTTTCATGTATCGAACCTGATAGCTTCCAATAACGTGAATCAAGACGAACATGTTGGCCGCAGCAATGAGCCAAGTTGGTTTCTCCAGTGTAATCAAGATGTTGTCATCGACAGAGTTCCCGAATATGTAGTAACCAACAAAGGAAACGGGGAAATAGCATAGTGCGACGATGATATACGCGAAAATGACACCCTTCCACATAGGTTTCTTGGATGGTTTCTCGGGTGTTGAAGGGATCGTTGCCTGAATTTCCAACACAACATTGTGGCCAGCATATGCAAAGGCTACATCTCCCAATGCATTGAAGAAGTTAAAAGTGTTCTCGGTCGCATTCGCCCCTGATGGGGCATAGCTTACATCCTTCTGTACACCCTTATTAAGTGAGGCCGTCCAGGCAATGGTTGAGTAACTGTCCATGAAAGAAACAAGTAGTTTAAGAATAAACCAAAATATGCTAACAAGGGAAAGTCAGATTTGAGTATCTATGTTTTGTTACCTGAGAGACATTACAGCAGCAGCGAGGGAGACAACAGAAATGGAGTTGAAGTTGGGTAGATGAGACAGCACAAAATGAATGGATGCAAATATCATTATGAAATAAGTGAGCTTGATCTCTTGGCTATCTGGCCAGACGGTGTGGTGGAATTTTTTCAGCGATTTCCCTCCCGTCACCATGTAAATGATACATGTACTAACTTCGACAACAAGCTGCTGAGGCACGACAATGTACAGCCCGAGTTTCTCGCCGAAAGCGTGCTGTCCCAACTCGTGGTACCTGTCGAACCTCTTGCCGGGAACCATTTCGTGCATCTCCACCATCTGCCACAAGGTGTATAGAGTAATGATCCATGATAATACCATGACAGTTACTCCAGGTCCCCTGACAAAACATGGGAGAAGTTACAAAAATGAAATAAAATGACAGGAAAGTTAGAAATTTCATCCCGTAAGTTGGTAAATATATGCTTTTGCTTTTGTGTAAGTATAAAAAGTAATGTTTTTTATTGGATACGACCCGTCTGATACAAGTTTTTGTCTTCGCTTTTGGTCCGGTATCAACAAATTTTGGTTTAATTCAAGATTTTTTTAGGTCGAATCATTATTTCACGAATATATATATATATATATATATATATATATATATATATATATATATCCTGTATCACATGCATCAGCTCTCGTTACACCGAGAAAAAACAACAAACTTGTCGGATCGAGACTTGCAGATATGTAGAACCACGGCTTACCATCCCATGTGTGACATAGCATACGGAAGACTGAGCACACCAGCTCCAACCATGGCTGTAACATTATGGAAAGTGGAGTACCACCATTTGGCGTTACGAGAAGAAGTGATGGGAAGCCAATCGTCGATGGCCTTCTCCTGCTCCGTCTTGGCATCGTCCCGTGGTTCTACAGATGGAGCCATTGTCTCCTCTCTTTCTTTGCACTTTCAAACTGAAAAAGCAATAGAATTTTCAAAGAGGGGATATGTATGATCTTCCTTTTTCCTTTTTTGTTCAAACCACAGAACGATGGAGATTCTTGTTCCTGTGCATTAAAGATTTATAGACTAAGTTTCTTGAAATGTAATGGCATTCCTATAGTTTCTCTTTGGGGATTAAATGGAGACCTGTGGGTGGGATTGCCAACATTTGTGGAGACTATCGAAGTTGAGAAACTGCGGGCCGAAATCATTTGTTAGTTAGCAAAAATTAAGGATTCTTTCAGTGTGGTAGGAATGTGCGTGAATTTTGGTTGAGATTCTTCCACATCTGTAGTTTGACCAAATCCAATGTTGATACACGCGGTGACGCGGAATTAATTGATTTACTTTATGGGTATTCAAGACGGAAACGGATTCCTGCCATAAATTTGCAATTATATATATATATATATATATATATATATATATATATATATATATATATATATATATATATATATATATATATATATAATGTATACGTGCGATGCACGTAGATAACTAATAAGATATTTAGATAATGTTTAAAATCGAATAACATATTGTTTACGAGTATTTATCAATCTAAATATATATAAAGCACAAAAAATGAAAATATATGATGACAATAAATCATATATATCCACTTATTCATATGACACTTTCATTCCACGTGATTATAACACAATAACAGCTCTCAAATTAGAAAATATAAATTTTCATCCAAATATAATTCACAATGGGAAAATAATAAAAATAACATAATAGTGAATTTTATCGAAACGAAAATCACGATGTACTTAAAAGGATTAAACATAGACAAAATATTGTCAAATAAAATTATCTTAATCAACTAATAATCATAATAATGTTAAAATAAAACCACTACTAAACATTTATTAAATTAAATATCAATTGTAATTTTGCTAAATAAAATAGATATAAATAAAATAACATACAAAATTTTGTGAGAGGGCCCCACGAGTCATTTTATAAGACGAATCTCTTATTTGATTCACTAATGAAAAAGTATTATTTTTTATGACAACAATATTATTTATTATTATAAATACGGGTAGAGTTGACCCATTTCACGGAAAACGCACTATGACCATTGATTCTAAATTTGCAAACACATGTAGACGCAATAATGTAGACATTATGATTTAAATTTTCTATGCATATAATATTTCCAATAATGTTAAATAAAAATAATAAGCATAAAAACAACTGCAAACATTAAAAAATATACATAAGGAAAAAATAGGGTCACAAAAATAAAATGACATATTTAGATAAAAAATATGACGCTTCTTAGTTCATATTTTAAAATCGACTTGTTATAAAAGTGATGTATGTATATGTAAAATAAAAGATAAGATAAAAACATTAAATATTCATTAGCAACAATGAATAAATCAACTTATTTTAACAACCAATTTAGTAGTAGCAAAAAAAAAATCATTGGTAATAAAAGATAAGATAAGAACATTAAATATTCATTAGCAACAATGAATAAATCAACTTATTTCAACAACCAATATAGTAGTAACAAAAAAAAATCATTGGTAATAAAAGATAAAGATAAAAACATTAAATATTCATTAGCAACAATGAATAAATCAACTTATTTTAACAACTAATTTAGTAGTAACAAAAAAATCAGTGGTAAATTGATGAATTAAATATGCATTAATGTTCAAAGTCATTTAAGATATACAATGAATTACTAAAAGAACCCATTAAAAAAACCATTGATTTAATTTGCTAACTTAAATGAATAAGACTATATTAGAAAATTCACAATTAGAACTCCTATATTTATATGTATGTTAGATATATATATATATAAGTCATTCCTCATTTTCCAAAAATGTATTTCAATTTATATATTCAGTATTGATTTTTTTCCCTTATTTTTATTAATATATCCTTGTTAAGTACTGGAAAAGATGCAATCATTTTTTGAATAAATTAAATAATGACAAAATGTGAGATCCCGACTCATAATAACATTATTATAATTAACCTTAATGGCGGAAATGTTTATACAATTTATTTAACTATAGTAATACAAACAAACATACTATTAAGAAAATCCATAATTTTGATAATAAGGTACAATTTCTCATAGGATAACACACAATATTCAACTATAATAATTTTTATTTTCCTATTTCTTCGGGTTCAAATTCCGGTACTATGATATTTGACATATATAATAATAGAAAAGATAATAGAATTTAAGTGTTCTAGGACTTACATAAATTTGGTTTACTTAATATAACAAGTCAAAATATGATATAGTTATAATATATTTTAATATGATGTATACTGAGAGGAAAAATGGTAAAATGTTATGAATCAAAGGAAAGTCAACACGTATATAATATTTATACTGGTTTCTAAAGTGAATATGATATGCTAAATGATATATCACATCAACATTTAATGTAGCACTTTTCGCCACCTACTCACACAGATTCAATATAGTTAATATTTTCGAGCCAAGTGAACTCACATGTCTGGATCGAAGTCACGTTGTTCAGTTGAACCATATACCCAAGTTGATAAACCGTTGTTCATTAGACTCAATTTACGAGTCGAAGCCATGTTGTCTACTGAACTCAATTCTGGTATGATGACCGTTGTCCAGGCCTCTAATAAATAATCATTCATCCATTCATTTATAGTGGTTCGTGATTGATTAGAATTCAATAATATTCTCACATAATCAAACATGCATTACAATAGGATAACTATGAAGTTCAATATGATGCATTATCTAATAAAAAGAACGATAATTTTATCATAAATGTCAGATCAAATGTCAAAAAGCTATATATGAAGAAATCCGTAAATAAAATATCACCTCAAGAGATTACTTAATAGCTTGCTTTCTTACTCTGATTGATTCAATAATCCATATAATAATTTTTGTGATGTTATGTGTTTTAGTAAGGTTATTAAAGATATTTGACTACCCTAGTGTTTACAATTTTGGTCCAAAACATACACAGTCCTTGTAGTCTTGCTAAATTCGGAGAAGTAACTATCTTCTATACTCATCAAACAACATTTCATTATAAACAATACATGTATTAAGATGTTAAAATGTTTGGATAAAATAAGACAATAACGAAAGTGAGGCACTTAGAAATTGGTCCGAACCTTAGAAGTTATGATTTTCTATCTTTGATAGGACCAATATCCTAGCTTCAGCTCACTCCTACACAAATCTAGTATCCACATATGTGCACAACAAAAGAAAAAACACGAAATATACATTCTGAGGTCATATGTAGTTCAGGTCCCAAGTAGAACTTTCTAAAAATTTGTACAAACACGCGAAATCTAACTCACTGCACAACTAACGTTTCTTCGTTCTGACTTTCCCTTGGAGGAGAGTTCATCAAGTTCTCGGCAGCCAGGCCTTGAGCGCCGAAACACAGGTAATTGTTCAGCAGTTTTGGATTGAAAGACTTGTGTTTACGTCTCATTTTCACGTTTTCGATGTTAGGGGATTGGTTTGAGCTCGATGGACCGGGACTTCCGCTGTCAACGTTTACAACCTTTCTTGCACCAGCAGTCGACCAAGGCGACTCAGAATAGGCGCTCGCAGGGGAACCCAAGTTTGACTTTGGCAGCATTTGCAGCACACCCTGTGTCAGCCCTGCAGCATATTTGTTCTTTGTGGATGGGCTAGGAAAATTACCTTGTACAGACGACGTCTTTTTATTGTTGGGAAACGAGGAAAACCGCGCAAATTGATGCCTTAGTGGGATAGGGCTGTTGCTGAAACTCGAATGCCTTCTGTCCGATACTACAGAATCGGTGTCTCCTAAGTTGGAAGCATCAGTATTCGAGTTTGCGTTTCTTTCTTTCTTTGTAGGCCAACGGAGCAACATCTTGAAACGATTTGCAGCATTGCTTAGAGAACCAGACCTCCTATGTTTACCAGATTGCTCTATTTCACCCGAGTAACCATGCTCCGTGCCGGTCAAATCACCACTCAGGGGACACGCATCTTCAAACCCGGAGTGTAAGAATATTTCTGCATCAGGGATTTTGAAAACTGTCCCTGGACTACCTCCAATCCCATGCAATCTCAAATGGGAAACAATAGCTTTTCTTGTGATTCTATCTTGACAGTTTGAAATCCCTCCGGCTGATATCAACCGTTTGATCAGAATCTCAGAAGATGCTGATCTTGGCCGTTGCTTGAGGATATCCAAAGGTGTGTTTCCATCAGCATCGCGAAGATTAAGGTTTATGTAAGGAACCGACATGAGAAGTTCGACAATATCATACTGAATGTTCTCTATGACAGCCATGTGAAGAACCGTTCTGCCATCTTTGTTCTTAACATTGATTATGTCCTCGAGATTTACAAATTTTCCGTTGACCAACTGTTTCATGAGTTCAATTTGCCGATCAAGTCTCCGAAAAGTTGGTGTTCTAAAACCAGCAACAGCCATGTGAAGAAATGTGTCTCCATAATTGTTTGTTATTGACGTTGAAGAAGGCGATGCAGATACAAGAATCTCGATGACAGCGAGGTGTCCTAGGTATGCAGCTACGTTTAAAGCTGTGTTACCTCGATTGTCAACCAAATTCATGATATCGAATGATGATGTTAAATACTTAACTACCTGCATATTGGTGAGCAAAAGAGTTGAAATCCAGTGCCAGAAGTGAATGTCACGCAAAAGAAACAAATCGAAATAGAAATCAACATGAGCAAGAACGAATTTTGAAATTCTAAGGTACCATCACGATTAAATATTGATACTCTTGTAAAAGACACGTTGAGGCCTTTGAACCAGCAAAGAGAACCAGATCGTGCAGTGAACAAGCATATACTACTCGGGGTGGTGCAGTCAACTTACTAAAGCAAATATGATCGTACCAACTGGGAATGAAAGTCGATCACCATGTTCCCACATTATCGATTAGCAAACACCAAGAACAATTTTTAACTAGCATAAATAACCAGAGGCTTCATACTTCTTAATTCTTAGCATATTTGTAAGTGAATTCAAGAACTTCAATGATATATCCACACCGCTCTATAATACATAACGTTAAACACCAAAAAATGAAACTAAACTAGGAGAGGTGCTGTTTTTTTTTTTGGGTGATGGAATCAACTAAAGACAACGATTCAATAAGAAGTTCAAGAAAGTGCATGAACAAAAGCAACTCACCTCAACCTGCCCTCTACCGGAGGCCGAATGCAAAGCAGTAGATCCCTGAGCATCCCTATAACTCAAAATATCACATCCATCCCTCAAAAAATCCCTCAACATCTCAACATTGCCACCTCTAGCCGTCGCGTGAACAGCTCTATTTACCATTTCCGAATGAAAAACTGGCGAAATTTGCTTTTTTTGTCCCTTTGGTGAGAGTAGTGCATACTCAAAAACCATCCTGAAAACCTCGGAGCTCTTGCCCCTTGCAGCGGCGTATAAGATATCAGTAACCCCATACTCCCCCTCTCCAAACACCAAAATGGGGTCCCTATCCAACAATTCTTTGACAAAAATCACATCCCCAGCTGAAGCAGCAGTGTACAAAAGCCAACCACCATACCCAGCCCTGATCAAAGAATTGTGTCCCTTTGTCTATTTCACATTCTTCAAGGAGTTTTTGGGCAACTTGGGACCTACATTTGGCAACATCATTAAAATTTTCCTCATCGTCCCACACGGTTTCCAGCCTTCGAATCCTTGGGAGAGAGGTCAACTTAATGAGAAGGTTTGGGTCAATGTAGAGAAGCTCTCTAACTAAATCATAATGCCCATTTGCAGCTGCCCAATCAATAGGGGAAGCAAACCACCATTGGTCTCCAGTGCTTTCCCATCTTAAGGGAAAGAAATTGGAAGGCATTGACCAAGAAAAATTAGCACAAAATTCTCAAATTTCAACACAAATTACAAAAAGAAAAAATATATATATAGCCAGGAAATCAGTAGCATATAAAAAATGATACTTTTGCTGAATAAACAGAGATTTGACAAGAAAAATTATTAGTAAAGAGATCAGCGAAAAACAGCTAAAAAGGTGATAATAATAAAAAATAATAGCACAGAAAGTAAGGGCCTGTGGGATCAAGATTTTGCCCAGTCCAAAGAAGGTTCTCTACAAAAGGAAAACCTCGACAGAAAAAAAAAAAAAACAAAACAAAACTGATCAAAAGAAGCACAAAGCAGCCATAAGTACCCAAATCAAAAAAAGGGATTTTACAGAGCAGTGGAAGGAACAGATAACAGAGACTAAACACCGCTAATTACGGCAAACATGACAGAGAGTGGAAGAATTCCATTTGAATTATGAGTATTTGAAGATGATAATAGAAGGAAAAGAAAAAGACCACACATTTATATTTTATTATAATATTGCTGGGTTTTTTTTTCCTTTGTGTGGACACCAAAATGACTGTTCCAAATTACTAAAAACATTTTTATTTTATAATAATTTATTACTAAATTTTAAAAATATTAAAACAATATTATGATTAAACTGTTTGTCAATGTATTTATAAAAAAATTACTAAAGATTATTATTTTTTATCTAAATTAGTTTGAGTAAATTTTTTTGTGAGATAGTCTCACGTATTTATATTAATGGGAGACAACTTGGTCTAAATTTTGAGTAAAAAATAATAGTTTTAAAATAAAATTATTTTTTTCATATGAGTTTGAGCGGATTGGATAGAAGATTCGTCCCACAAATTAACTCATGACAAAGTTCCATAAGAATTTTTTGTGAATTAATTTTCATATTGTATTATATTTAATAAAAGAAAAATATATAAAAGACATTATATATTTATATCAATATGTTTAAAAATAATTTGAGGCCATTTTAGGTATTTTGAAAGTAAATAAATAAATATAAATTATATTTTTCTTTAAAAAAAATAAAATTTTAGATTGATCGTATCATTTCATTTAATTTCAAATACGATTTTTCGTTTTGAATTATTTTTATATATTTAATTCTTCATACTCTCTAAAATATTAAATAAATTATACATTTTTATTATATAATATTACGTTTTTCAATTTTTTATTAAAAAACTGTAATCGTTATTTTTTTTATATTTATTATTCATATATCAATATTAGTATTATTTAATTAGAACGTTAATATAAATATTTTTAAAAATGTTCAAAAATAATCAAAAATCTTCATCTAATAAATTATCAATTATTTTTTAAAAATAACAGTTATACTCAATCAATATATCAAATACAATAATAAATAATTCATTTGACGTTGCGATTCTTTTTCCTTTTTTTCCCTGAAAAATGGTACCCCAAATTCCAAATCTTGATACCGTTTTTGGGTATGTCCGGTAAACATAATCTTTGCCAGGTTCAGACCATTTACAATTCACTTAGGCAATTCCTTGAATTATTACAAATATTTTATTCACTAAATAAATTGGCGAATACAAAATTATGTGCAAAATCCCTTTTCTCTGCCTTTCTATTTTTAAATAAAATATACTTTAAATAATAATAGTTGTAATATTTACTGGATTTTAATATATTTATTTATTTGCTAATTTATATCGATTACTTTTTTCTTTTTCTTTTTTACTTTTAAATACGTGCTTAAACATTGAAATAAAAAAATCTGATTCACAATAATTTATTTAATCGTGGATATTTCAAAATTTGCAGTCAAACTAGAGAGATCTGTCATAAATAAAATGCTAATTTACTCTTTCTTAGGAATTTTCTTTAATATTCTCCAGATTACAGAGATTCAACGTCTACTTTGGGTTAATATATTTTTTCCAGAAGTAATAAAGAAATATATTTTATTATTATCTAATGATTTTATATTCAATCTTTTTATTCTGGACTAGATATTATAATTTATTGTGAATATCAAAGATATTTATTGCATTATTTATTACTCGTCAATATTCGATACGTATGTATCAAGCCATCGCATAATTTTTCTCTTTACTTGGTGCACGTTATATTGCAAATTTGTATTTTTTTTAAAGAATTATAGAAAAAATGTAATTGATTTATGTATAATATATATAAATGTCAACCTTTTAATTTATTATTCCTTACGGCACAAGATAGATAGGAAAAAGACAATTGGACAGAAAAAATTAAAAGAAAAACAAGCAAAAGTAATAGGACCCAAAGGACTATAATTTCTTTCAAAAAGTTAATGGCTAAAGAAAATCGCATTCCTTCGAAAAAAGACCCCATGATTTTTATTTTATTTTTTAAATAAAGAGAACTAGCCTACACTTGTACAATAATGGCAAGTATAATCTACACAAAATCTTGTGGGATAAAAGTGTTTCTCTTAACCTAAAAAAAACTATTTTATAAATAAATAAATAAAAATTAAAGTGCTTCATGGAGCGCCCAAACAAGAAAAAGAAAAAGAAAAATCATCAAGAAACATGAAGATTGGATTTAGATCACCTACTGTGTTGAAAAAACAGCATTCGATGATGTGCATTTTTTACAGGAGATGATCACGTGATCATCATGTGGATATCACATCATATGAGATAAATTTTAAAAGTTGTCAGATTAAAAAAGATGATCACATAATAATGTAAATTCAACACAATAGATGATCCAAATCAATGAAGATTTAGCCGAAAATTATATGTTGGGGTGCAATAATTGTTCATGTCATGTAGAGCAATCGAGATGTAACGCTTGATCTATTGTGCAATTTAGAATATTTGAGTTGCACTGTTATCTGAGTTGCACTGTTACCACCAGCTATAACGCTTGATAAAACGAAAAGTGTTCGGTCCATATTATACATTTGGGGTTTTGCTTCAACTTCTCTTTATTTCTTTTGTTTTAAAAAAACTATTTGTCACTATTTTCATTCGAGTTAGCCAAGTGTTTTTCTATGTCTAAGCTAGTAGGCCTACACGCTCATGCCAGAAAAAAAGGGCCAAAATTATAATCACATAACTAATAAAGGAACGATTTAATGCTTGCAATGGTCTAACGATAACATTAATTGTAATGAGGTGTTTCCACTTTGAAGAAATAATCGCAATGATGTGATCCAACAAAATAGGCCAACCAAAGTTGTTGTCTATTTACTTTATACAAGCATTTGATGTTTGGAAGTTAATGAGTTGGCTCAAGAATCCCGTAAATTATTCGCATCAACGCTGTCTATGCTAAAATCTTATCCAAAAATATTTCATCCGAACATAATCGGGTTTTTTATGTTATTTTAAATACAGGAGTGATGAATATTGTAGATTGTCTTCGTGAGGAAAGAAATGTTCGAGTAAAGGAAAAACTCGTAATTTTATTTAATTTGTTTTTGTAAAAAAAAAAAAAAATT
Source organism: Primulina eburnea (assembly GCF_022965805.1). NCBI lineage: Eukaryota > Viridiplantae > Streptophyta > Magnoliopsida > Lamiales > Gesneriaceae > Primulina > Primulina eburnea. Next base: position 33,484,703 of record NC_133112.1, on the reverse strand, counting down.
AAGCTCAAATCAAATGAGAAAAGTTGCAGAATAAGGTCGAGACAGTTAGCTAGCTAGTCCAGTAGTCCTGCCAGCCAATGCACATGACCTGTTGAGTGCATTATTTTAATTGGCTTGTTTTGATCTTTTTGGACTGTGGAAATTTTAATTTCTCATGTTGTTGATTTAATCTTGAAGTTATCGATTGATTAAGTTTCGTTTGGATAACAACTTTTACTTGTTTACAAAAAAAAAAAACTTTAAATAATGTTTTAAAAGTTGTAGAATAAATATGTAAGTTGAAGTGTTAGAACAACTTTTTCCATTATTATAAAAATATCAAAAACATCTTTCAAATATTTTTAAAAAATTATACTTATTAGATAACACATTCTTTAAAAAATATTTTCATAATTTTTTTTATAAAAATTTTCTCCGAACATATACTTCAAGTTTTTTTCACTTATAAAACACTAAACATATTTGTTCAGATGATTCTTAATTTTTAATTTCTAATATTGTAGGTTTCAGTTTGGAATTTTCATTTGATTTAGTTTTGGTGATATGATGTCTCACTTTGATAACAAAAATTATTGTGAGATGGTCTCACGGATCAATTTCGTGAATCAAATATCTTATTTGGGTCATCCATGAAAAATAATTATTTTTTATGATGAATATCAGTAAGGTTGACTCATCTCGCAGGTAAAGATTCGCTAGATCATCTCACAAGAGACTTACTCCACTTTGATATATTTCCGGTCCATATATTTAATGTTGATAAAGTTTATCATGATTTATATATTTAATGATTAATTAATGATGGATTTGTATTAGAAAAGTGTCTAGGTTCGTGTTGCTAATCTTTCAAACTCTAGATTCAATAATGATAAGATGCAAGCAAGATTTGTTGAATTTGCTGATGAGATTTTGTGAAAATACAGCCTTGCTAATACTTTTAGAATATTGTGGAATTTTCAGTTGAAGGAAGATGACTTTGAAGGAGAAAAAATCAAACTATTCGTTATGTGCCGCAACAATTGCTACAATAAGGTCGGTTTTGACATTACCACTATATTCATTTTGATTATGAGAGTTTCAATTGCTAGTGGTGTGCATATACAATCAAAGCTTCGTGATTCATTCATTGGGAGAGGAATCTGACGTTTTTGAGAGAGGACAATCCATAATATATTGAAGAGAGTTTGATTGAAGCGGATTTAAAGACGAGTGATTTATCGCTAAGTGAAATATATTGAATGTGTTTATCGTAAATACATCATTAGAATAAAAGCTTCGTGATTCATTAGTTGGGAGAGGAAAGTGGACGATCAAGTCAATCACTCGATAGGTGCAAAAAATAACACAACATTATAAAGAAAACCTATCCCTTTAGGAATCAACAAAATCATCCCTACTCGATATGAGACTCGATCGTGTTCACCTATAACCTCATTCACGAAGTTCTTGTTCAGTGCAAGCCCAGCCTTGGCGTCAAAGATGCTTGATCTGTAACAGGGTGAAGAATGTATCGGATAATGCATATAGAGTTGGTGTCTTGTGAAACGGTCTCACGAATCTTTATCTGTGAAACGGGTCAACCCTACCGATAATCAATCAAAAAAATCACCAGTGATGGCGTGGACAGTGTACAGTGGTCATCTGGCACTCCACAATGCCAAACCTGTCATGAATGACCTGCAAGAATCCATAAGCTCAGAAGGAATGGCTCTGCAAACAGAGAATCAAGGGCAGAAGAAGAAGAATATTGTTCATCAAACCTTGGCCAATGGAGCAAGTCCATTAGTGGTGCAACTAGCATTGGAGACAATGTTTGATTTGAGCTGCTCTAGCCTGAGCACGTGGTCTGCCCCGGGAAACTGGCTAATCAATCAAGTTGCAGAAAATACATGAGTATTTAACCTTCAAGTGTGCTGCAGCCATATCCTTGTCAATGAAGACTCCAGTAGACTCCACGACAAACTCTGCACCAGTTTCACCCCATGGAATCTCCTCATGATTTCTACAAATTGTAAACCAAACAACAAAATCAACTCTGGATTTCTACATATTCTTTTCAGTTTTCCTCACCGCTCAACACAAATACAAGATCATAGAGAGGGAAGAGCGAGAATTCGACCTGAAACTGAATATTTTTGGACTGGTTGTTCACCAAAAAGAAGGATCTTCTCATCTTTCACACCACATGCCGCTTCCATTGTCCATGGACACTATCATACTTGAACATGTAAGGCAGCACCGAAAACAGAAATCATTTGCCTACGTGCCGTGACCGTAATATTAGTACAAGATCATATGATCTTGTAAAACAACAAAATCAACTCTGGACTGGTTATAGTAATTTTTTAAACATATTCGTGCCGTGACCGTTCCGCGAAATGTCATGAGAACTGGAACGGTGACCTCCGCGACCGCAATTGTTAACCATGATTGTGACTGAGCCGATGCCATAAACCCTCTAAAGATTCACCCTACCAACAATGTCGATGAACATGGAATTGATACCTTCGGCCAACGGAGGCTCCTGCAATGATCTATTATTGTACATGTCAAACTGCTCATGTGATATGAAACGAGATAATACATGTTCACCATTTCTTCTTTGTTACGTTCCATCAAAGTCTGATTATTGTGTTCCTATCACATGTGATTCTTTATTTAATCGAATCCAACTCAAGTGCATGAGCAAGCTTTAACAATCAATGAACCCGTGACAGGATTTAATAATCAATTTACTCTGCCATTCATTATGAAAAAAATGAGGTTGAAAATTTGATACTACATTTCTTTAGTTTGCTTGTAAATTTAGTAATTTCTTTATATTATTCTTTTCACTTTTCATTATTCAGTAAAATTTTCAAACCTAAAATTTTATCGATTTTCTTAAAAAATTTATTTAAGAAAGATATAAAGACAATTTTTCTTATCACATGAGTAGATTCCACGAATGATTTCATCAAAGATCAATTAAGAAAGACAATTTTTCTTTATGACATGAGTTGATATAAACTTTTTTTTATGAAAAAAAATTGTTTTCAAGAATTTTTCTTATTTGATGAAAACAATTTTTTCATAAAAAAGACGTTAATAAAATATTAATAACCAAAAAACTTGTTTCACCCAAAACTCATAAGATGGATTTCCAGGAATCTTTCTTATTTTTTTTCGTGTCAAAATCAGAACTCTTCTCATTTTCTCACTTTAAATTCTCATTTACTGCGTTGGAAATATGCATTATTCTCTTAATGTGTTCACTTTCAGCACCCGCTGGTGAAGCTTCTTCGTTATCAAAATCCTGTCACATGTGATTCTTTATTTAATTGAATTCAACTCAAGTGCATGAGCGGCAAAATTTCGCCACAGATTATTGAAGAACTCAATGTAAAAAGTGAAAAGATCGATGATGGGAGAATATATTTGAAAGCTCATTCTGTTCTTTTTTTTTTTATTTTGTTTATCCATTATAACCATGTTTCTTGTTTTCCGTTTCATATTGTTTATTCTAAATCTATTTATGTTGGTTCGAAGAATATATTAGAAAGATCATTCTGTTCTTTATTTTTTATTTCTTTCTTTACAATCTATTTTTGTTAGTAATTGCGTATTTTAACTTCCGTGTAGAGACACAGATAACTATGAGTAAAGCAAGTGGTAGTGGATATAGTGGAAGTGAGATGCATACATGTGGCTTGCCAATTGCGGGGATAATGGAAAGAGATGCCAAGATTTCTGTATGCATAGATTTTGAAAGTTGTCATGTCCCCAGCCGAAAAGTATCAAATCTGGGTTGTCACATAGTTTACGCTCTAAGAGGATTAGAGTACTATAGCAGATATATATTCATCAATGCATATACAGACATCAATCGTATTCCCGAAAATCATACAAAACCACTACAACAAAGCGGAAATACATTGTCACACGTTGAGTACATAAGTATGCATATTTTTCATATTCATTTTTCGTTATTTTATTATGTTGATTTTAACTTGATGGTCATCATTTTTTTAAATGCGGCAGACCACAAAATGTTGGAGGACTTTGGAATTTTGGCCCAAAAAAAACACCTCCCATTAATTTGCTGATCATATCGGGTGACACAGATTTTTGACCTACAATGGAAACTTTGAGATATTATAAATATAATATTATGATAGCAGACGAGTACAGAAACTATCCTCCAGCAAATACTGTCATGTGCTGAGATTAGTTAGTGCTAGGAAATTTGTACCCTGCCCAAGTATAATTATACTAGTAAATCTGTTGTAATATTTACATTTATTTCTTGAAATTCGGTTAAATTTAGTTGTCTTGAACTTCAATATGAATCTTGTCATTCAATACTTGTGAATTGAAATGATGATTCTGTTGTATTGAATGGCAAAACTAATTCAAAACAATGAAATTTAATCGAAAATTTCAAGAAGTAAAGGTAAATATCACAATAAATTTACTAGAAAAATTCTATTTGAGCAGAGTATAAATTTCCTACCACCAACTGATTCCAGCAGATGATGGTGTTTGCTGGAGGATACTTTCGGAACTTGGAATGGCCACATGCCATCATAATATTATATTTCATCAAAGTTTTCATTGTAGGCCAAAAACCAATGTCGCCTAATACGATTAACAAATTAACGGGAGGTTCGTTTTTTTGGGCCCAAGTCGCAAAGTCCTCCAACATTTTGTGGTCTGCCGCATCTTTCCCTGTATCAAAGAAATAACAGCCACCAAATTAAAATCAATATATGTATGAAAATACGTGTACCTATGTGCTCAATATGTGACAATGTAATTCCGCTTTTTTGTAATGTTTTTGTGTGTGTTTTGGACATACTTTGGCCTCTGCATATGCATTGATGATTATATCTCTGCTACTGTACCCCAATTCTCTAAGAACCTTGAATATGTGACAACTCAAACTTGGTATGTTTTTGCCGGGGACATGCAGTTTTCAAGGTTTATCCATACAGAAATTTTGGCGTCTTTCTCTTCAATCCTCGCATGTGGCAAACCGCTTGGATGCTTTTCACTGCGACTAGATTTGCCGCTTGGATGATTCTCACTGCGACTAGATCCACTGTCACTTGCTCTGCTCATGGTTACTTGTGACTCTTACTTTTAGGCATTGTTGTGTTCTTTATGGAATTTTTTGTTTTTTTAAAAAAACTTAGTTCCAGGATCGATAAGTTCTTGATTATGTTCATTATTACGATTTGATCAATTTCCCGTAGAGGCAGTCACAAGGAACCATGAGCAGAGCAAGTGGCAGTGGATCTAGTCGCATCGAGAAGCATCCAAGCGACAAATCTAGTCGCAGTGAAAATCATCCAACTGGTTTGCCACTTGCGGGGATCGAGGAGAAAGACGCCAAAATTTCTGTATGGATAAACCTTGAAAACTGCCTGTCCCCGGCAAAAACATACCAAGTTTGAGTTGTCACATATTCAAGGTTCTTAGAGAATTGGGGTACAGTAGCAGAGATATAATCATCAATGCATATGCAGAGGCCAAAGTATGTCCAAAACACACACAAAAACATTACAAAAAAGCGGAATTACATTGTCACATATTGAGCACATAGGTACTCGTATTTTCATACATATATTGATTTTAATTTGGTGGTTGTTATTTCTTTGATACAGGGAAAGATGCGGAAGGCCACAAAACATTGGAGGACTTTGCGACTTGAGCCCAAAAAACGAACCTCCCGTTAATTTGCTCATCGTATCAGACGACACTGGTTTTTGGTCTACAATGAAAAATTTGATCAAATATAAATATAATTCCAAGTTCCAAAAGTATCCTCTAGCAAACACCATCATCTGCTGGAATCAGTTGGTGCTAGAAATTTATACCCTGCTCAAATAGAATTTTTCTAGTAAATTTGTTGTGATATTTACCTTTACTTCTTGAAATTTTCGGTTAAATTTCATTGTTTTGAATGAATTTTTCCATTCAATACAACGGAATCACCATTTCAATTCACAAGTATTGAATGACAAGATTCATATTGAAGTTCAAGACAACTAAATTTAACCGAATTTCAAGAAGTAAATGTAAATATTACAAGAAATTTACTAGTATAATTCAATTTGGGCAGTGAACAAATTTCCTATCACTAAAGTATTTGCTGGAGGATAATTTCTATACTTGGAAGGACGACATGCCATCATAATATTATATTTATAATATCTAAAAGTTTTCATTGTAGGCCAAAAACCTGTGTCGCCCGATATGATCAGCAAATTAATGGGAGGTTCGTTTTTTTGGGCCCAAATTCCAAAGTCCTGTAACATTTTGTGGTCTGTCGCATTTAAAGAAATGATGACCATCAACTTAAAATCAACATAAAAAAATAACGAAAAATGAATATGAAAACATGCATACTTATGTGCTCAACGTGTGACAATGCAATTCTGCTTTGTTGTAGTGCTTTTGTATGATTTTCGGGGATACGATTGATGTCTGCATATATATTGATGGATATATCTCTGCTGCAGTATATCAATCCTCTTAGAGAATCGACTATGTGACAAAATCCAGATTTGATACTCTCCAGCTAAGGACAGGACAACTTTCAAGATCTATCAATACGGAAATCTTGGAATCTCTTTCCATGATCCCCACAACTGGCAAGCCGCATGGATGCATCTCACTTCCACTGGATCTCCTACCACTTGCTTTACTTATAGTTCTTGGTGTCTCTACAGGAAACTGAACAAATCAACTTATCGTTCTTGGAAATAAATTTTTTTAATTTAAAAACAAAGAAAATCCCATAAAAACTACAATAATGCTTAAAAGTAAGAAAATAATAGTAGAAAATATGTGCATCATCTTCTTGATGAGTGGTGGATTTGGTGCTAATAGAAAAAAATTGAAAAGAAATGTATTTTTATTTAAAAATCTTTCAGAAGTTAAAATACTCATTTACTAAAAAAAATAAATCGTAAAAAAAAAGATCAACGAAATAAAGAAAAACATAATGATCTTTCAAACATATCTTTTGAGCAAACAAAAATTAGATTTAGAAGAAACAATTTGAAACAGAAAACAAGAAACATGGTTATACCAGATAAACAAAATAGAAAAAAAGAATAGTATGAGCTTTCAAATATATTATCTGATCATCGATCTTTTCACTTTTTACCTTGCGTTCTTCAACAATACGTGGCGAAAGCTTGCTTATACACTTGAGTTAGATTCAATTAAATAAAGAAACATATGTGACAGGAACACAATAATCAGATTTTATAACAAAAAAGAAATGTAGCTTCACCAGCGGGTGCTGAAATTGAATTTCCACACAATAAGAAAAGACTGCATATTTCCAACGACATTTGTGCAGCAAATAGGAAATTTAAAGTGAGAAAATAAAAAGAATTCTGATTTTGACATGTGATGGGACATGGAAAAATAAGAAAGATTCCTCTTATCAGTTTTGTGTTAAATAAGTGTTTTGTTATTAAAATTTTATAAACGTCTTCTTATGAAAAAAATTGTTTTCACCAAATAAGAAAGATTCCTGGAATCAATCGTACGTATGAAAAAAAAAATCTATCATTATTTTTTTTAAAATACAGCCTATCCCGAATGAAAATTTTACTGATCAATCTTGTTATCTATCATTATTTTTTATAATCTTTTTTTTTTGTTTTTCACAACCCATCTGTTTTCCAAAAAATTACCAAGATTAACATGACAAAGTAGTAACACATTTTATTCCCAAATATAAGATGATACCTATCCTAAAAGACCTGAATAATGAAAAGTGAAAATAACATAAAGAAATTACTAAATTTACAAACAAACTAAACAAATGCAGGACCAAATTTGCAAACTCATTTTTATTGCCGCAGTACTTCGTCGGCACATACAGTTAATTTTTTTTCTTTATTGTGCTTTCACGGGCGGACAGTAGGCAGAGTCTTCCATTAATTAAAATATTCTTTTTCCAAATTCAAAAGATTAATATTTTATTTATTCTTCTGGTACGCTGTTGTCCATTGAATGGAAATGTCAATTGTTACAGCTTACGAGAATGGCAGAGAAAATGACTTATCATTTTACTCTTAACTTAGCTCCCCCAAGTATTACCACAAATTTTATCATCGTACCTTTGTAAGACAAACACCCTGCAAAACAATATCAGTCCATACCAGCAAATTAAATAAAAATCTTCTTTATCCCACCAATTCTCCTGAACAAATCAAGGTAAGAAACGTGGCCTAAGACGGGGGAAATTTTCAAAACATGAAAAGATGAACATACTAGAGATTAATAGAAGTAAAGATACCTGCGAGAAACCAAGAAGACCGTCTCAAAAGGCCCATGTTTAATCATGCATTCCTCGATATAAGCAAGACACTCGTCAAAATTCTGATATTCTGAAAACTCCTGAAATTCAGACAAAAAATAAACAATGGATAATCCAAAACCCAAGTGAAACAGCATCAGAAAAGCCTAAAATTTGATAGGAATGCCAAAGATTACTCAAAAAATAGACCTTATTGAACTGGAACCACTCAAAATATGGAGGATCAAATATCCCTTCAACGTCAGATTTCCCCTTGCAGGGAAAGGGGGCATCCACACAAACAAGATCCAAATTTTCCAGCACGGGTTCCGGCTACTTTCCGGTGACCTGTTTCCTGATTATTTCGCCGCTGGTTCGAAACCCATGAAGGCATAACAATCGGAGCTTCCTCTTGCCATGAATGCCTCCTCCTTCGCTGCCCATTTTACCAAAGAACACGACTTTCTTTCCCTTTTTCTTATTCCTGCTAGTCTCTTTTCTTCTGCCACGCCTTATTAATTGTATTGTATATATATGTGCGTATATAGATACACGCGTCAACCAAAGATTCGTATATGGGAGGGCAATAATTGAGTACATTACTTTAAGAAATTGCCCTCCCAATTTCATTTCGGTTCGGTTCACCCTGTCCGTGCAGGAACAGCCCGGATCACTCCACATGAGTGATCCGGGTTCACCTCTATGTAAAAAAAAAATAAAAAAATTGACTCGGAAAAATCCGAGCTGTTGGATCGACCCTTACGGGCTGTGCTCGCTGGGATAGGGTCGAATGAACCCCCAATTTCTCTGTCATTCTCGTACGTATCAATGAACCCATCCGCGACGGGGTTTATTTCATCTTACTCATTTGAGCATTGTCTCTTGGTAGGGGTGATCAAATTTTTTTACTAACCGCCCGAACCGAATTGTACCGCACCGTGTTTCATAATATTTTATAAAAACCGCGATTAAAAATATTAATCATAAATCGCACCGCATACGCGGTTCGGTTATTTTTTTGGTCAAAAACCGCACCAAACCGCACCGCCGAAATCGTTTGTCATAATATTAGGCCTAAAATTATAATAATTTGTAAATAACATATTTTTATAAATAAGTCATCATTCATTATATCACAACTCTATTCAAAATTATTAGTTTTACAAATAAAACTTATCTTTTTCTTAATTATTCTTCAAATTAGTCTTTTATTAAATATATATTTCTTTTGTTACAATATTTTGTTTGAAGTTTGAAAGTAAAAAAAAAGATAAAATATTATAAATGTCATTTTTGTTGTGAATGTGTTGTGTTGTTAAATTATTACCTTGGTTTTGAATCTTGATTAATGTTTTATCTATTTTGATTTTTATATGTTTTGTACTATATTTTATATTTGAAGACAATATATTGTTATTGTTTTCAAATAAATTAGAATATATGTTCTATTATTTTAATTTTCATTTAAAAAACCGTAAACCGACCGCAATCGCTTGAAACCGCTCAAAACCGCAAGGCTAATTTTTCATGTAAAACCGCAATTAATTTTTCAAAATACTAACCGACCGCATATGGCAATTCGGTTTGAATTTTTTCAAAATAACCGCAAAACCGCACCGTGATCACCCCTATCTCTAGGGTAGATGGTCAAAATTTATCCATACATATATAAGACTCATTTTTTAAAAAAAAATTGTATGTGTGACAAGATCTTATCCGTTAAAATGAAGTAAAGGTAGTCCCACATAAGTAGGATCTCTTCTACCGCGCGACAAGCTTTAATAGTTAGCTTTTGACACGGGATGGGCTGTATTTTTAAACACAATTATAGATTTTTTTCAGACATACGATTGGTTCCAAGAATCTTTCTTTTTTGGTGAAATTAACTTTTTTCATAAAAAGACTTTATAAATATTAATAACAAATAAATATTAAATATTTATTTATCAAAATGGGTATCAAACATCAAAAGCATATTTTCTTAACAATACACGTTGGGTTTAAATATTCTTTGGTTGACCTTACATGTGAACAACTTTAGATTTAACCTTCATGGAGAGAGGGCCGAACTATACATTACTGGGCCTTCTATCCATTTTCATTAAAAATAAATTCTATCACTTTAACAGATATTTTTTGGACAATTTCGAGAAAAATACATTAGTCTATGATTTATTTAAGATTCAGTATCTATCAGTTTTTTTTTTTTTTTTTTTTGTATTTTAGTATATAACAAAAGATCAACTTAGTTTTTACTACATGTTTCATGTATTTTTATCTTTTTACCCTTTTAATTAATTAAAAAATTATATAAATATCTATTTTAGTTGGTCATCTTATCTTTCCACTTATCACTCCCGATGAATTTAGATGACATGTAAATTGAATTTCAATATTTTTTTATTTAAAAAAAAATTCGCAACTAATTGAACTTTTTGAAATACTTAGTTTTACTTGCGAAATACTTAATTTCAATTTTAAAATACTTGATTTAGTAAGTGAAATACTCAGAATGTGTATTGAAATACTGAATATTCGAATATGCAATGCAAGTTCACCAAATGCTCACATTTCCATCCAAGATCTATATGGATGACATGTTCATTTCATTTAATTATTTCTTTTAATATTAAAAAAACAAATTTGCAACTAAGCATTGAACTTTTTCAAGTACTTAGTTTTACTTGCGAAATACATAATTTCAATTTTAAAATATTTTATTTGGTAAATGAGATACTCAGAATGAGTATTAAAATACTGGATATTCGAATATGCAACGTAAGTTCACCAAATACTCGCATTTCATCCAAGATGCATTTTGATGACGTGTTCATTTCGATAATTTTTTTTATTTTTATTTTTAAAAAATTCGCAACTAAGCATTGAACATTTTTTAATGTACTTACGTTTATTTGCGAAATATCTAATTTCAATTTTAAATACTTGATTTGGTAATTGAGATACTCATAAAAGTTAATAAAATACTGGATATTCTAGTAGGCAATGTAAGTTCACCAAGTCTCGCATTTCTATCCAAGATGCGTTTAGATGACATGCACATTTCATTTAAATATTTTTTTAATTTTTAAAAGAAAATCGAATTTGCAACTAAGCATTGAACTTTTTGAAGTACTTAGTTTTATTTGTCAAATACCTAATTTTAATTTTAAAATACTTGATTTGGTAATGAAATACTCAGAATGTGTATTAAAATACTGGATATTAGAATATGCAACGTCAGTTCACCAAATGCTCACATTTCCATCCAAGATGTATTTGGATGACATGTTCATTTCATTTAATTATTTTTTTATTGTTAAAAAAACAAATTCATAACTAATCATTGAACTTTTTCAAGTACTTAGTTTTAATTGTTAAAATATTTGATTTGGTAAATGAGATACTCAAAATGGGTATTAAAATACTGGATATTCGAATATGAAACGTAAGTTCACCAAATGCTCGCATTTTCATATAATATGCATTTGGATGCCATGTTCATTTTATTTAATTATTTATTTTTATTGTTAAAATAAACAATTCGTAACTAAGCATTGAACTTTTTCAAATACTTAGTTTTAATTGTGAGATACCTAATTTCAATTTTAAAAGACTTGATTTGGTAAATGAGATACTCAGGATGTGTATTAAAATACTGAATATTCGAATATGCAACGTAAGTTCACAAAGTGCTCGCATTTCCATCCAAGATACATTTGGATGATATATCCATTTCTTTTAATAGTTTTTTTAATTGTTAAAAAAAAAATTTGCAACTATTGAATTTTTTCAAGTACTTAGTTTTACTTGCGAAATACCTAATTTTAGTTTAAAATACTTGATTTGGTAAATGAGATATTCATAATGAGTATTAAAATACTGTATATTCGAATATATAACGTAAGTTCGCCAAGTGTTCGCGTTTCCATCCAAGATGTATTTGTATGACATATTCAAGGACTTTTCAGCAGCCACAAAGCTTTGAAAGAGAAAAAAGGCTTAGAGCGAATATTTGAAGATTTCTGGACAATGTTCTTCGAGAGAATAGCCCGTGATAGGAACGAGTAACATAATCTGTGGACTTTCAATTTACAGAGAAATATGAAGTCGGATACACGTCGATCGTCAGAATCCAGTAGGTCGAAAACTATGAGATTTAATAAAACGACATGCAATTCACCATTGATAAATAATTAAAGAGATTTAATTACTTCACTGAGCCGAATTAGTTTGGCATAGCTTGAGAGAGCGTGTTCCATTGGATATGAAATCTCATCGAAAGCATAGATCATTGTCAAACGAATTAAGTAGATTAGCGAGGTTGAACCATTTCATTGAGTTTTTATTTAATAATCGTAGTTATAAACAATCATGTGAAGTATCGCTGCTAAAATTGAATAATTGAGAAATACAGTCCTTAGACAATGAAAGTTTTGCTCAATCACTAAACATGGAACATTTTGATATCGTTCACTTGCGATTATTTCGAGCTTGAATATTATTAATTTTTACTAAGAATTTTACAATGAAAGTTTTGCTCGATCACTAAGCATGAATTACATTTTCATCTTATTTATATTTTTTTGGTAAAAAAATTATCAAATAAGCATGAAAATTTTAAAGTACTTAGTTTTACTTGAGAAGTACATAATTTGAGTTTCCAAATACTTGATTTCGTAAATGAGATACTCATAATATACATTAAAATACTGGATATTCGAATATGTAATCTTTCCATGGAAAATTCATTAGGATACTTATTCATATCATTTAAATAAATAAACATAGTTCATTATTCATCATGAACTAATTGGGAGATGCATTATGAACATATTTCGTAAATGAGCTTGAAGTTTGCACTTTAAGCATATCTATCGATTCTTAGATCAATGATTAATAAAATACTCATAAATATTAATTGACAATACTTTTTATATTCATTGAATGACTTATTTGACAATTATACTTATTTGACATAATACTTATTGGTAATTATTCATTATACTTATTAGTATTTTTTTCTTTATACTTATGAGTATTAATTTATAATATCGTTAATATTCATTCACAATACTTTTTGGTATTCATTAAATGACAATGCAATACTTCATTTGATAGCATCCTCATTAGTATTCTTTCATAATATTTATTGGTAATCATTCATTATATGCATCAATATTCTTTCATTATAGTTATTATCGAATTTGAGTTTTTAAAGGGTAAAATCAATTATCAGTGAAATCTAATTATATAATACATGTAACAATTTAGGTAACACAAATTTATTTAACGGATCTCATCATCAAAGGCAACTCAATATTGACTTCAAATTATATATTTTGACACCATCAAATAATCAAATTTGAGTATTTAAATGGTAAAATCAAGTATTTGTGGACTCGTATCAGACATTATTTGTATAAATGTAGGTATCACATTAGATACTTCTCAAGTAAAAATAAGTATTTTAAAATTTCAATACTTAGTTGAGAATTTTTTTTTTTTTTGTATTTTTTACAAAAAATATATTAAATGAGATGAATATGTCATCCAAATGCATCTTCCAAGGAAAGATAAACACTTGGTGAGCTTACGTTGCATGTTCGAATATCCAGTATTCTATTACATGTTATGAGTATCTCATGTACCAAATTAAATATTTGCAATCTCGAATTAGGTACTTCTCATATAAAAACAAATACCTTAAAATTGTTATGGTTAGTTGGGAATTTGTTTTTTCTTTTACAGAAAAAATATTAAATGATATGAATATGTCATTCAAATGCTTATTCCATAGAAATATCAATACTTGGTGAACTTACGTTGCTTATTCGAATATATAATATTTTAATACATATTGTGAATATCTCATTTACGAAATCAAGTATTTGCAAACTCAAATTAGGTACTTCTCAATTAAAACTAAGTACTTTAAAATTTTCATATTTGAGAATTTGTTTTTTTATTATTATTAAATGAGATGAATCTGTCATTCAAATGTATCTTCCATAAAAGTACAAACATTTGGTGAACTTATGTTGCTTATTCGAATATCCAGTATTTTCTTACACATTTGGAGTATTCAAAGAGTAAAATCAAGCATTTGGAACTCCAAAACAGGTATTTTGTTGGTCAAAATATATACTTAATCTTATTTCATGATGAGTGATGACCTATATTTTTTTTTAAAAAAATAAAATGACATGAATAAGTCATTCTAATGTATTTTTCATGAAAAGACCAACAATGACTGAATTTATGGTGAATTATCGAAAATATAGTATTTTCTTATATATTTAAAGTATTCAAAGAGCGAAATCAAGTATCTGAAACCCCATAATAAGTACTTTGTATGTCAAAATAAGTGTTTACTTTTATTCCATGATAATGGAGAAACACTATTTTGTTAAAATTATATTTTAAATGGAGAAAAATGATATAATTTTTGTGGATAAAATAATATATTTATCGAAATAATAAAGGGTAAAAATGTAAAGTTTGTTTTATGTGTAGTTAAAACTAAATGTATAGATCTGTCAGGTATTGATTTCTAAAAAATTATGACTAGGTACTGAATTTTAATTGAAATATTGACAGAGGTATTTTTTGAAATTTACCGATATTTCTTCTATCAATTTTCATTTTTAGATGGTAAAAATACCTGATTTAAAAAAAAAAAGTAAAACAGATATTTAGCTCATTCGCGAATCGCTAGTAATACATATGTAGTTCTTACAAACATAGAAACCATGATTGAAAAATACTTCTCTCACTCAAGGAAGTATAACTAATGTCTGATGTAAATCGCCTAGATTCATCAGCTAATCTTTAGATACGAACAAAAAAATCCACAAATTATACAAAGTTCAAGAACTCGTATTTCGGCAACTTACACTTTTATTCCTCGATCTTCGCCTCGTCCTTGGATAATCAGCGAAGAAAATGGTCGAACAAAAAATGCTTCAATCTTTGGACTAACAAGAGACTAGGGTTTTGGTTTTGTGTTGATACTGATAGGGGCAAGTAGACTGAGCCCAATATAATTTTAATCTTTTTAATCTCAGTCCAAATAGATTAGGCTAAAGGCTTATTTTCTTTATTCTTTTACAGATGTATATTCAGACCACGAGTCGACTATGTAATTAATCGATCTAATATATATAAAGTTAAAATTAATATTTTTGATAAATAAATAATATTTTTTTATAGTTCGAGTCGAGTAGAAGATCCATCTGACAAAGTTTACCAGTGAGATGGTCTCAAAACATATAAGTTGTTTTTTATCAAACAAAATTCAGCTTATTAAATATGCAGACACCCTCTTACAATAAATTTAAAACAAAATTCTTAATTTTTTATTTGGATTCGACTATTCTAAGACAAGTTGATTCATGAACTTTCCCAAACGAAGTCCAACGACAAATTAAATAAACAATACACACATTGAAAAAGAAACATTTAGCATTATTATACATAACTCAATTATACAAATGAGTTATGTATAATAAACATGCAAAAACTTGTGTGAGACAGTTTCACGGGTCGTATTTTTGAGACGGATATCTTATTTGGGTCATCTATGAAAAATATCACTTTTTTATGCTAAGAGTATTACTTTTTATTGTGAATATGGGTAGGGTTGATCCGTCTCACAGATTAAGATCCGTGAGACGGTCTCACATGAGACTCACTCTAATAAACACCCTATGCTATTGGAGACATGACTTGGCTTCTTGGAACTAGACCACGCCACGGGCCGGATTCAGTCCAAGTCCGGGTCGAGAATTCCCGAGTTCAATTAACAGTCGGTTCCATGTCCGTTTTGACTTTTTTTAAAAAAAAAATACATTTTCAAAAAAATAATAAACTTTTTCTTCTCTAAATACTTTGATTAATGTGTTGACGTGTGAAATTAAGGACGGAATTTAAAGACAAACTTCTTATTTTATAGTCTTGTAACCCCTTCTTTTTCACTAAATTTCGATGTGAGACAACGAATATTATTTTTCGATACTTATGATTGCCCACATCGAAAACTTAGTGAAAGAGAAATTTGTAACTCTATAAAATTGAGAAGTTAATCTCTTAAATTTTCAAAATTATCATCTCTAATTTATATTCGTGATAATTTTAACATTTGCACAACGATCATTCTATTAAAAATAATAATACGGTTTGGACCCAAAGACTTGACGGATTGACTAAAATAATAATATAGGTCGGACCCAAAGACCAGTCGGGTTGATTTGGAACCACGTATTTCATTGACCAAGAAATCAAGAAAAATATTATAAGATGAATTATTATATTATAGTTCATTATTTTTATTAATTTTTGCCTATATTATAAAGTTATGATGATATATCATACATGGATTAGAGCCGTCAAGTTGGGTTGGACCCGTCGGATCGGCCCATCCCGTCACAAAAATTTAAGTGCGTTGGGTTGAAAAAATTTCAACCCATTTAAAAGTGGGTCTAGATAGGCCAACCCACGAGTGTTGTTGGCCTAGGCGGGTTGGCCCGCGGGCCTGGGAAGAAAATATTTTTTTTTTGTATTATGTATTTATGACGATATTATTTTTTAATGAAAGATATGAATTTCTTTGTATTAATTATATTGTATAAAATGTAGAGTTGTGAGATAAAAAAATTAGAAATTTTATTGATATTTATATAAATATTTATTTATTTATTAATGAAATTTTTTATTTAATTATATTATTTTTTATTTTTTGTGGATGGATCCGTAGATTCCGTACGTCGGCCCGTCTAACACGGAATTTACCTTGGGTTGGGCTGAGTTGAGGTTTTTCAGTCCGTCCAGATGAAGGGATGGTCAAATGATGGATTTGTGGGCCAGCCCGTTTGACAAGTATTAATATGGATGGATTGACTTTGAGTTGAGGTTCACTTCTCGTTTTTGAGCATTTCATTTCTTTTCATGCTTAAAACAGCTAAATCTTAGCGAATGATATCTGAGCTCTCTTTATTCTGTCAGTTTCTATCTTTTTTACTCGATATCCGAGCTCTATTTATTCTAAGCAATTGCGATTGACTATCACAATAAATCTTCCTTTCCCACTTATTTTGTATTCCATTTCTGTTATATCTGAGCTCTCTTTATTCTAAGCAATTGCCGATTGACTATCACAATAAATCGTTAAAGCTCCCACTGGACTGGTTACGATACCCAAATGACATAGGAATCTTTTAACCAAACACTTTCTTGCACTGCAGAAGCACATGCCACAAATTCTACTTCCATTGTGGACAGTGACACAAGTTTGTTTCTTGCTTCTCCAAGAGGTGCGTCCATCATTTACCAAGAAAGCATAACCAGAAGTTGAATTACGTTCATCTAAATCACCACCCCAATCAGCATCTGTGTATTCTTTCAATGTTAAATCTTTTCCTTGATAACAAAGAATGTAATAAGTGGTGCCTTTTAGGTATCTTAGAATCCTTTTAACTGCACTCCAGTGTCTTCTTCCTGGATTAGATTGATACCTGCTGACCAGACCCACAGCATAACAAATATCGGGGCGAGTACACATCATTGTATACATTAAACTCCCAACAACACTAGAATATGTCACTTTAGACATCTCATGGATTTCTTCAGAAGTATTTGGGCACATTTCACGACTTAAGCCTCCATCTTTGGCCACATGAGTATAACGAGTTTGCAATTTGACATTCTAAATCGTTCTAAAATCTTTTTAATGTAAGATTCTTGAGACAGTGCAAGATGTCTCTTAGAACGATCTTTGTGAATTTTAACATCTAGGATGTAATCTGCCTCACCCATATCCTTCATTTCAAAATTTGAGGACAACCATTTCTTAGTGGTTTCTATATACTCCTTGTCATTCCCAGCTAACAATATGTCATTGACATAAAGAGATATAATTACAAACCTTTTATTGGATCTTTTCACATATACACAATGGTCTTCATCTATCATAATGAAGTCATATGACATTATTGCTATGTAAAATCTCAAATACCATTGTCTAGAAGACTGCTTAAGGCCACAAATTGATCTATTCAATTTATAAACTTTGTTTTCTTGATCTTTAAAAACGAAACCTACTGGTTGTTCCATTTAGATTTCTTCCTCAAGTTCTCCATTGAGAAAAGCAGTCTTTACATCCATTTGATATAATTCTAAATTTCGTAATCAATACCCTCTGGTTGAGTATAACCTTTTGCCACTAGTCGAGCCTCATACATCTCTATAGTTCCATCAGACTCTCGCTTAATTTTGAGAACCCATTTGTTCCCAATAGCTTTACGTTCCTTTGGAAGTTCAACTAGTTCCCAAACTGATTTCATTGAATCCATTTCTTCTTCCATTGCATTTATCCATTTGTCCCTTGAAGGACAAGATAGAGCCTCACTTATGTTCTTAGGCTCTTCATCATCTATTGCAGATATGACATAAGCATGCCCTCCAATCTCATAGTGACGCTTGGGCATACATTTCCTATTACTCTTTCGAAGTTGGGGATCAGATGAATCAAAATGATCAGGATTGCTCCCACTAGGATCACACAAACCATTGTGATCATGATTGTTCCCATTGGAGTTAATCTCACTCGAATCAAATGAATCATTGTTATCAGGATTTCTCCAGTTGGAATCAAACAATAACTCATCTACTTGAGCTTTTGATGATTCATTTGGAAACAACTCATTATCTGAATTAGATAACTCAAATAAAGGTTCATTCCCCTTTATTTCACCTTTCTTAGGAAAGTCATTCTCCAGAAATTTTACATTTCGCGGTTCAATCTCAGTAATGCTTCCATCTTCTTGTTCACCAATGAACATGTAACCCTTAGAATGCTCGAAGTATCTTACAAAAATACATTTCTTTCCTCGAGGACCCAACTTTCCATATTTACTTGTTGAGTCATAAATATATGCAGCTGACCCCCAAGGTATAAGGTTATTTAGGTTTGGTTTTCTACCAGTCCATAGTTCATATGGCGTGGATGGAACTGAATTTGAAGGCATCTTGTTTAGTATATTGGCCGCAGTTAATAAAGCATCTCCCCAAAAAGAGATAGGCAAATTAGCTTGCGCCATCATGGACCTTGTCATGTCTAATAATGTTCTATTCCTTCTTTCAGCAACACCATTTTGCTGAGGTGTGTAAGGAATTGTCAATTGTCTAATTATTCCTTTTTCATTACATAGATCCTTGAATTGATCAGACAGATATTCACGGCCTCTGTCAACTCTCAAGGCCTTTATTGTCTTATCCATTTGATTTTCTACTTCATTTGCATAAAGTCTAAAACATTCCAATGCTTCAGATTTATGTGAAATCAAATAGACATGACCATAACGAGTGAAATCATCTATAAATGTAATGAAGTAAGAAGCTCCATGTCTAGGCTTCAATTCATGGGACCACATATGTCTGAATGAATCAATTTCAATGGAAATTCTGCCTAATTGCTTTTCCAAATGGTTTTCGTGTCATTTTACCAGTAAGGCAGTGTTCACAATCCAACAAATCAAGTTTAGATAGAGAACCTAAAAGTTCTGCTTTGATTAGTCGATTCATCATGTCTTTTCCAATGTGACCTAGTTTAGTATGCCAAGTGTAAGCATCCACATTTGCATTACCAGAAGAACAAACATTTAACGAAACACAACAATCAACATAATAGTTAAACATTTGTTTGTCACAATCCAACACGATAAAACCATTCCTAAGATGTCTACAACCATAATACATATTGCCATAGTAGATACGAACAAGGTCACAACTAAAGTTCAAACTGAATCCTAGTCCTAGAAGAACAACAACATATACTAGATTTCGTCGAATCTCTGGTGCATAGTCGGTTGCTCCTGAGTCTACAATCCACACATGATAAGATTCAGTTAGTAAAACAGTAATAGAGACACATATAGTACTCACAAAAGCGTTAGTAAGTGCTATATTTTTAGGCTCAGAGCACTCACGAGCGAAATGACCAAATGCTTGGCAATTGAAGCACTTCATTTTGCTCTTATCTTTCTTCTTCCCAAACCTCTTACGCTTGTTCTTTTGGTTTGGCTTGAAGTTGTTCTTCTTAGACCCTTCAACAACATTCTTTCCTTTCCAGTTTTTCTTCCAGTTCTTAAAGCGTTTAAAGCCCGAAGCTTTCCTTGAACTAGATTCAGCCACAAAAGCACTTTCTATGAACTTAGCAGCACCAAGTCGTTCATCCTCAAGCTCAACTTGTCGAGCAGTATCAGAGAAAGTCTTAATGCTATCATTGTGAGTCAGATTGACTTTCAGATGCTCCCACTTTTCAGGAAGATATCAGATCAATGCTTGAACCTATTGCTCAACAGAAAGGATATGACCAGCTGAAGTCAATTCACGTACCATGTTTGACATAGTTCTCAAATGTTGTTTGATGCTGTGATCAGCCTGTTTCTTGTAAATGTCAAACTTGATTGTCAATTGCCTCAGATGAGTGACAGTAGTATCTCCATATTTCTCTCTCAGGTACTCCCAAATGTCATGAACAGTGAGATGTTGTTCACATTCATGGATGAGATCATCAATCGCAGAACTAACCAGTATAGCACGAGCAGTGGAATCTTTCTTTTTCCATGCTTGGTAAGCTTCCTGATCTCTCCTCTGCTGAGCAGAGTTACCCACACCGGGATCCTGCATGACTTGGTTGATACCCTCTAAGGCATCTTGCTCATCAAGCACATACCCAGTCTTATGGCGCCAAGTATCATAGTTGTCACCATTCAGTTTGTCACCCTTGTTGAGATTAGCAATGATAGATTTTGATGACATGGTCTATTTATTTTAGAGGTGATAACACATGTTAATGCTCATTAAATGTACACTTTAGTTTTGTACTTAAAATTAGCATCTATAATGATTTAATATAAGGCATAGACTCGAAAGTTCACTAAGTTCCCAATCATCATCTACAATCCTAATGTTGCATCATTATAAATTTAATTTCTAAGTAACACAAAAATATCAATTGAATTTAGGTCAGAAGACAGAATAACTCAAAATCTTCCAACCTAAAAAAAACTCCCACTTAATTTGGAATATCTCAATAAATTCCAAAATAAACATATGTAGATAAACATGTATTAAAATTAACTAACATCAAAGTTTACAATACATGATTCTATTTAAACGTAAATAAAACACATACTACATTACATATGTCACATAACATGCTCATAAAAAAATCAAAATAAACATACATAATAGCAAGTCATCTTCCTAAAGAAAATTTAATTTGTTTTTATTTTTACACATGCGTGATATCATTTTGGTCATTCCCTTCGAGAGCCTATTTGATGGAGCAAACTTCAAAAGACGAACTGCAGAATTTATCTGTAAGGTTAATGTCTTCTTCATCTCAAGTTCAACCTCTTTCTCTCATCTCTTAATAAAAGATGATTTCAACTCATCAAGAAATATCATTGATCCCCTTTGATTAAGTATATCATCGATAATGCTCTTCCAACGTCCAGTTAGAGAATCTTTTAATAGTCCAACTATTACATCATCTTCAAAATAGTGACCCAAATGCATAAGATATAAACGTTTGTTATCCCAAACTTTAATATGTTGAGGCAAGGTGTGCGTGAGATCCATTTTATAATGCTTAAACATGTGCTTTGCTATTCGTTCCGGAGCTCTCTGAACTTTAGCTGCTCCCCGAAGAATACTTAAAGTGTGTTTAATCCTTGCCATATCTTTGAGATGAGAGGAAATATTAGATTGGACACAAAAACCAACCTTAATATTTAATATTCAAGATGAAAAATTTTCATACATCATAACAATCTCTCATTCTCACAATTTATGTTTGGTGGTTCATTTAAAAAAATAAATACGTGTGGTGATCTCCATAACCATGAACATCAAACGGTGTTCCTTCGATACAAGATGAAAACATAGTGCATTGTTATAATCACATAAAACAAGCCTTAATCTCATGAATTGGCCAATGAATTACATTCAACATCATAACATTAAAAAACAAAACCCACCGCTTGGAGAAAAAAACAAAACATAATTGTGAGATTATCGGGTCAAATATTCCATTTTGAACACGTTTGTTTCTTCATTCTCATTCTTCCTTACTTCATATATATTTATTTTCCAGAATAAATTTTACTCATTCTTCCTTACTTCATATGTATTTATTTTCGAGAATAAATTTTACCTGCATATGAAGTTTTGGAATTAATATCGAACGAACATAAAACATTACCGAAATGCATAAAAACAAGTTAGAATATCAACTAGCACATGCTCTGATATCAATGACGATGACGGAAATCATATACTCGAATATCATATAATTCATACTTTGATTTAGGATCTTTGTAGTTGATTTACTAACCATTGTTCCGGAGACGAAAATATTTTTTCGACGATCCGATACCGATCATGTATGGAAAGGAATCAAGTTTTCACAATCCAAATGCTCAAATAATAGTGATATGTTTGCTGCAATCTTTGAATGAATGTCTCGGCTATCTCATTTCTATTTTGTATTGATAGTCCTTGCATTAGAGTAGGACTAGGGAATTTATCTAGAAAAAATTATCACTCCCTCCAATAAATTCAAGTTATCAATTTGAATTGTTTGGGTCAGGTCGGGTCGAGTCAGCCCTCATGGGCGACCCATTACCATTAACCCATATATATATATAAATTCTTACAATTATCAAAATGACAAAATGAAAATTTATCGGCTTATATTAAATGTAATCGATCAAACCAAACAAAATAACATTGATCTATCAAATCAAATGCTACATGAAAAACAATGCACAAAAGAAGGCTTACATTAGTTGAATCTAAGGAAACCTCCTGTTACCAGACCAGACTCTATATACATTTGAAGGTCGGCCTCTATGCATCTTACCATTCGTCTCATGCGCGTCATATCAAGAACTCGTAGTACTTTACGAACAAAGCATCCGGGGAATCTTTGGGGAGGTTTCGAATGTAAAGGTAGAAGCGTCTCAAGTCTTCAGTAGAAACTGATTCAGGGTCGATGACATCATTCTCGCAGGTTAGAATCCATAAGTCTCGTGACTCCACTCTCCGTAGACTGCCACGGCAAAATGGGCAGGATTCGGATCTTGTGTTCCTAACCATATTCAAAATGACACAAGAATACTGAGACGAGTCAGCGAACTTCAACACAAAATACAGGGGGCATATTTTCTTGTAATGGGAGTTACCAGTCACGATAGCACTTGATGCACATTGTATGGCAGCAATTAGGCAAGACGATTTTGGTGCAAGGCTCTAAGCATATTCCACACTCATCGTCTCTCTCTGAGTCGAAGTCGAGGAATTCACCATCTCCTGTAATTCTTTTCTTTCCAGTGTTTTTTAGAGCCGATATATTCTCATTGTCAATACCAGCTAGCTCAACCAAGTCATGATGCAGCTTCTGAAGTGATGGCAATATAATAGCTGAAAATTTTCAATTTTTCAGCACCAATACAATTAAGTATTTTTATGAATAAGCATGAGTTGTTCCTGTGTTTGGAAGTGGAAAAATAATATATCAACAAACCATAAAAGTCTTTAATCGATGCTTTCCTTCCGTGTGTGGATATCGGCCGCCCATCCGTATACACCTGACAAAAACAAGGAGGATGTGGAGTACTGGCATATGATGATTATTTAGTGTTCTAGTAATGATCAAAACAAAATAGATGGACCATAAGATGTACCTTGTAAATAAGCACGTGAAAAAAGTTCAAGTATGTGGTCAAAAAACAAGTACAAGAACAGTCCATCCATTGGAAACAATAAAGGAGGAGGGGTGCCAAGTCATTGTAGACCAACTTCATCTGAAGTCGTGCACCTCCCTTAGCTTTCGGAATCGCTGCAGCCCTAGAACACAAGGGATAAAGTCATTAAGCTCATCAAGTCCGGAAACGGAATCGATCATTATACATTGATGTCAGCCTACAGGGGAAAATTTAAAGTCGACAAGTGTAGATCAATGTCTCCACATCACACCGATAATAATTCTAATGCGACCAAACAACTATTCGAATGAGATAAGTTTGCTTCACATGCCCCATCCCTTCAGTCCACAATTCTAGTCACTCTTCAGAGTCAAACTGGCTTTCATTCACAGGGAGTTTCCAAAGCTCATTCCACATATCAAATTCAAGCACAAGAAAGATGCCAATACGTTTAGCCCCGACAAATCTCCATGATCATTTCCTTGTGGTCAACAACACGATGCAGAATGACAAGAAATATTACATCATTGGTAAGAAAACCATGGACTAATACGAAAATATTCTAATCTCAGGATCATCATTGTTAAGATTACTATCAAGTGCAGACTGTACCAAGTCCTATTATTGAAACATGATTTGCTACAACTTACAAGGATAAGGTGGTGACTGACCTTTAATACCCCACACCTATGTTCAGTTCGCATTTTCTTTCCCAACTGGATAGCCTTGGCACGGTCATAATTTGAATTTTAAGATTATTACTCACCACACCCACGCGGTGTGATGAATTATCCATGATATCTTTCTAGTGTCAAATAAATTAGAACCACCCGAAAAATGACCATATTGCCCATCAAAACACATAAAGGAAATGAAACAATGGACAAAGGAGGCATAACTCAACAAAAACTGCAACGGATTACACCAAACAAAATATTAGTTATCACTCCTTATTGTTTATCCCTTTACATATTAGTTATCACTCCTTATCTTTATCACCCTACTGTTCCATTGGACTAACAAAGACCAATCTTAATGTATTAAGTGCAAGAACGTGGGATTAACTGCACTATCAGGCAAGAAACTAACGGTCCAAGAAGACCGCTCTTGAAAAAACCATCATCAAGTCACAACCCATAAGCAACTCGAGGTACCATAACTCTTGTGTCGCTCTAACCTCCACGATAATGTTTCATGGTAGGTTCTGGTGTGTACTCCAATGCTGAGGGGTGTCAATAGGCAGGGTACTTTTGGCTGATATACTCGAATACCAATGGATAGGATACTACCTTAACCATCTAAAATCAACAAATAACAGAGATGGCAAAATAACATCTAAAAGCTCGGGAATCTCTTTACAAACCATTCTATCGAGCATCAACCATAGGAATTTATACAACCCGATAAGCAGAAATCATTAATTGTACCGAGAAATATAAAAAAAATAACCATAAAAAGAGGCAACAAACATATTTCATTAGAATTTGCAACCTATATTTTCTCCTCAGGTTAAATTTCATCCATCCACTAATTTAGAATATTAACAGCAAACCATCATAAAGCGAAAACACGGATGCACATAATTTAAAGTAGATGCACAAAAAACCCAGATGAAAAACAAGCTTACAGAGCATTTGCATGCTGAATATCAGCTTCTAAAACCTTCAAAGAGTCATTATATGTACCAGTCCTCAGCTGCTGATAATACATCATCTCCATCCCTCTGTTTTTTCTTCTTCCGTTCTGGTTTAAGCTTAGTTCATAGAAGAAAAAATGCTTTCTTTTAACACAAGAATAGCCTAAAAGTCCGAAAAGGAGCTATTTTTAGACAAGTAAAGATGAACCCTCCAAGGTGCCATAAGCTACAAGGCCTAATCTTCTTATGTGAGAAAGCCAAGTTTCATCACAAGACAACAAATTGCTTAGGGAAGAAAGTCCCTTTCTTTGGTTATTCTTCTTGTGCTTTTATTTCAAGACACTTTAATCTATCTGCCCATTTTTTAATGAATAAAGTGGTGGGTTTGAGCCAGTAAGTCTAGGTTCTTGTTGGCTCAGAACACAAAAATTAATGATGCCAGAGGAATTCATGTTTTTTTTTTTATTTTTTATTTTATAACAATCGTTTAAGCTAGGTTTTGGTATCCCGAAAAGAAATGGGAAAGAAAGAAAGAGGGTTGGGTTTTGCGTTTGTTACAAAAATTATGCCATGGCTATTTTCATTTCTTGCCTTTTCTGGTTACTTTTCAACCTATACATGAATAAAGAAATGTAGACGTGTGTGTATGTATATATTATATATTGAATATTGGATAACAAAAATTTTTACTCAAATATAAATGGATATTTTAAAATATTATATATAAAATGGAACTTGATTAAATCTATAAATGTAAAATGGAACATATTGTAATTTGCTGACAATTGTTTAATGATATTTTGAGAAATGTCAATGGATTCTTTATCTTGATTATTAATTTTTTTGCTTTCAAAAGGAGATTCTACTCATAAGATTAACAAAATCATTATGCACATTATTAATGTCTATATGATTAGTTTAGTATTATAACATTAACAGCTGGTGTCGCCTACTTTATAAGAACAAGAACTTATTTTATTGAAAGCAAACATCTTGAAAGTGTATAAATTAATTGTAGGATTACGGAGCATTTGATCAACTAATTGCAGTTTTTTAATTGATTACGTAGATCATGTTTATATTTAATTAGTAACTAGTAATCATGTATACGCTAGGGATGTAAACGAGTCAAGTCAAGTTGAACAGTATCAAGTTAGAGCTCGGCTCGTTTAAAGTATAGATACACTCGAGCTCGGTTCGAGTTTTAATCATAAGGTTCAAGATCGGTTCATTTTAAAATTATTAAGTTCATGAATAGCTCGAGCTCGACTCATCAATAGCTCGAGCTCGACTCATCAATAGCTCATGTATCATGTTTAACGATTCTGACTTGATCTCAATTTCTTAAACATACTCGTTTTTAGCTCGTGAAACAGACTTATTTTCAAGCTTGTTATCAAACTCGCCGCACATTATTAGCCAAAAGAACGACTAAGATATTAGAATTCAAGGGGATAAAATTATCATTTTATAGTATTTCAATCACTTCTTCTATATTTAAATTTAGATGTGGGACAATACAAGTTATCATTGTGCTCTCAATGCCTAATAAACTAGTCGAGCCGAATATCTTTAAGCTCTAGTCCAACTTGATAAAATTGTCGCGCTCGAAATCGAGCTAGATAAGTTTAACGAACGATCTCAAACGAGCTTTTTACATAGTAGAACTCCTAGTAATTGACAAAAAGTTTGATTCATTTATATTCCTATTTAGAGCTTATGAAATAAGTTTCTGTTTATAATATTTTGAAATATTGAATAATTTTTGCTTCATATAATAATTGATAGTAGGGTGAGTCTCATGTGAGACCGTCTCACGGATCTTAATATATGAGACGGGTTAATCCTACCCATATTCACAATAAAAAGTAATATTCTTAGCATAAAAAATAATATATTATTTTTTATTGATAACCCAAATAAGATATTCGTCTCACAAATACGATCCGTGAGACCGTCTCACACAAATATTTGCCTTGATAGTAGGGATGCAAATGAGCCGAGCCGAGCAGTAGCTGGCTCGGGCTCGGCTCGTTTCACTTTTTTCTCGGCTCGAGCTCCGCTCGGGCTCGTTACGAGCCTCGGGTTTGAAGCTCGGGCTCGGCTCGTTCGGAATTTATGAAGCTCGGGCTCTCTCGTTAATGGCTCGTTTATCTTGTTTAAGGAGGATGGCTTGGGTTCGCTAATAGCGACGGGTTTCGAGTGAAAGCGTCGCTAATAGCGACGGGTTTCGAGTAAAAGCGTCGCTAATGGCGACGGGTATTGACAAAACCGTTGCTAATAGCGACGGGTATTCGGCGACGTTTTTCTTAAACCGTCGCCCACAGCGACGGTTACCATAACCGTCGCCGATCTAACGGCGACGTTTTTCTACAACTGTCGCTAATGTCGCGACGGTTTGAAAAAAAACCGTCACTAATTGTTTTTTTTTAAATGTTATAATTATTTAAATCTGAAATAAAAATATATTGTGTTGTATAATCGAAAAAAAATTAACAAAGTTTAAGAAATGTAATCATATTATTAATCTGCAAATAATAATACAAGTGTTTCATACAAAATGAATCAGCCATGTAGCGCTACATCTCCTCCTGTGATGTTGATTTAAAATGAATCAAATTGAATTTTCTTAATGTAACGTTGATGAGAATAACGAAATTTAATAAACTTACTGTGGAGCAGGCGAATCGCGTGTCAACGAAAGATCCATCTGCATGTCGATGTGTGTGAACGTATAGCTCCCATGACGTTAGATCTCTGTCATAACGTGCTCGCTAAAATAAATTCAATAATTGTAAAACATTAACATTTATAATTAATGAAATATATATTTTTTCCAAAGTACAATTCAATAAATGTCACGAACATCGTCGCTCGAATATTGAACCTCTTCTATTTCACTTTCAGTTCAAATCAATTTCGTTGTCGTACATAACATTATCATCGACTAGATTTTGAGACGATAAAAGAAATTGAGTTGAGATGTCATGAGGTCCACTTTCGTTGTTTTGAAATGCATCGTTCACATCAATTTGATTATGCTCAGTATTTGGCTCAACATCAGTGATATAAGCTCGCCTACGTAGAGTACTCACATGCATCCAATCTGATTCTGCTCTCTTCGTTGTTGGATAAGTCAAATACACAACTTGCGAGGCTTGCGTAGGAAACACAAATGGTTCCTAGTATCCAAGACTCTTTTTTCGATTGACATCCACAATTTTGTAATTTTTATTAGAAAACACAAATGGTTTGTAATTTCGTCTAAATATGGTTTGTTCTGACATTTTTTTCGATTTTAAGGACAACGCTAAACCCTAAACCCCAAAACCGTTGCAATGAGCGACGGTTTGCTAAAACCGTCGCTGATATTAATCGACGACGGTTTATTCATAACAGTCGCTATTATAGCGACGGTTTTATGTAAACCGTTGCTATAATAGCGATGGGTTTTAAGAAACCGTCGCTTAATTTAATATGCGACGGTTTTAATGAAAACCGTCGCTATATAGCGACGGTTTAGTAAAAACCGTCGCTGATATTCCCTTTTTTTTATACCACTCCCGTGCACCACTTAAACGAGCCGAGCTCGAGCTCGAGCTCACGAGCCAGCATAACGAGCCGAGCTCGAGCTCGAGCTCACGAGCCAGTTATCGAACATGTTCACGAGCTAACGAGCCGAACATCATTAATCTCAAGCTCGGCTCAACAAAATTGTCGAGCCCAAAATAAGGTTTGGGCTCGGCTCGATAAGCTTAACGAACGAGCCCGAACGAGCTTTTTAATGAGCCGAGATCCGAAAAACTCGCGAACAGTTCGGCTCATTTTCATCCCTACTTGATAGTAATATATCTTTAGTGTTTCGGGTGTATATAGTATAATAAAATAAATATTGTCGTATTAACTTAATATTAAGTTACTGAATTTTATCTTTAAAAAAAAGTTACTGAATTTTAGAAAGCAAGAGTTTTTAGAAAATTTCAAAAAAAAAAAAAAAAAAGAATTGAAATCTAGCCGCAAGCTAAAAAATTCGAACTTTAATTTCTTTCAATCTCCACCGAATCCTCGATTTGGTGGAGATTGGATGTGCGAACATATTTCACAATATATTTGGCTTTATACCTTTAGCTGTTAATGAATTTTAGATTGTCTCATCGATTGATTTTGTGTGACAAATTTATGACAGATCTTCAATCTAACTCATGAAAAAATATTACTTGTTTTGTCAAAATTGTTATTTTTATTGTAAATATGAATCGAGTTGATCAATCAAACAGATATCTACAACTTGATTGACCCGCTCATCGATGATTTTTTTTTTTTTTTTTGAGTTAAGATATTGATTATAAATAGATATTTGAGAAAAAAATTATTGTGATAAATAATCAGTTGTATTTACTTTTGAATCAATAAGTTGTATTGAGTCGATGGTTGAAATTTGTTATTATTTTATAATAAAATTATTTATTTCGATGGTTGCGAATTATATCTACCAACCGCACCAACGCATGCGTGGAAAGCAACAATAAACCTTTAATAATGTTGTCCACACATTCCAAGTTTGTTTTGCAGTTTAATCCTTTTTGTAGTTGTATTTTACAGTTACTACCAAAAACATGCAACTATAACGTTAAGATGAATAAAAATGTGATTTATATTGTATATTGTCAAATATGAAGGAGGAATCGTGAAATAAACAACAAATTTGAAAACAAAAATATTAATATTCAGAGTGAGTCTCATGTGAGACCGTAATTTTAATCTGTGAGACATATTAACTATATCGATATTCACAATAAAAAGTAATATTATTAGCATAAAAAGTAATACCTTTTCATGGATGACCAAAATAAGAGATCCGTCTCACAAATACGACCCGTGAGACCGTCTCACACAAATTTTTGCCTAATATTTATTTCAATTTATGAATATATAAGATTTGTATTTGAATCTCGAGAGAAACAAAACTACCATGAAATTCACTAACTCCTAATTATATTTGTAAACAACGGAATAAAAGCCACGTGAAATATTTATTCACTTTCCAACAACATAATTTAATAATAATAATCATCATCAAAATACACCAATAACGTCGTCCCAAACTCTTATCATTGTCCACACGTTATCAACAGGGTTCTTTCCAAAATGTCATTTGCTCACTCATAGGCATCTAAAAAATTTATGAAAAAATCATCATCCCAGAATTGTTGCTAGCTTTGAGATGCGACTTTCATAACGTGCGAATATTTTCAGATTCTAGTGTTGCAGTCAAGATGGTGATTTCGCCTTCGGTTTGTCTTAATCACCAAGGAGTTTTAGTTTCCAACATTTTGGATCTTCTTGTTCATGGCAGATTTTTTGGTTTTAATCATGTTAGCAGATGTGCGAATCGTGTAGCGCATTCTCTCGCTCATTTTGCCTTTTCCCACCCTTCACCTTTGTGTTGGTTTGATGTTTTGTACCCATCGTGGCTGATGGATGTAGCTTCTTTGGATTTAATCTAATGATTTAGTTTCTTCTCAAAAAAAAAAATTACGAATTCTAGAAAAACAGATGCATCTTGTTGGTATGGTCTCTCACGGGTTTGCAATGTAGGATTTACCTAATGGCTTCTCTATGGTCCTTCACCCCACTTTCGGACTCTGTGTTTTCTCTAAAATTTGCCCCACCATGAAACTACTATACGGAGCTGCTCTGATACCACTTGTAAATCACCAAATTAAATCACCAAATTCGACGATTGTCGTAATTGTACCAATACGTGTCTTTCCAGCATCTATGTCTCACTCACATGCACTATAGGAGATTTACTACACATCCAAAATTGTCTCAAATCAAACATGCTTAACTTTAAATTTAAAGTTTTGAGCTCCCGAAAAGATGATGAAACTTGTCGATATAAGTAGTACCTATCAATTTTTTTTAAGGATTTTCCTCAATTTTGATGCCAACATGTCCCTCATGGATTTGGGGAGTGGAACTTGCCTAAGGTCTTTTCCAATGGTTCCGCCAACTTCTGCTTATTTCCCTGAACTACACCATATTAAGAGATATGAGATATGATACAATTATGTAATGCTCTAGATTCGACGAGTGTCCACTTTCAACACAGTATCAACACGAGCCTTTTCAATGTGTTTATGTCATTACTCGTACGCTCCCTGATAAATTCTCAAGGAATTACCCATCCCAAAATTGCTTTCAATCAAACACGATTAACTTTAGACTTTTAAGTAAAGAGTTCCGAAAAGAATATGTATCTTGATATAGTAGCCGTCTTCACATGCTTCATTGCTGAAAAAGCCCGTTCAATAGTGGCAGTAGACACAGATAATGTCAAAACAAGATGAATCAATCTAGTCAACATAACATAAACACTTGACCGTCCACTCTCGGTCAATTGCTGACACAACTCAACAAGTGTAGAAACCTTTAAATTCTGCATCACATCGAGTTTATAAATGTATCAATTCATACTTCAAAACAACAATTTCTTGATCTGTGAAATCTCCAGGACAAAACTTCTTCGCAAGCTTGCAAATATCATCACTGTTAAATGAGTCAAATGAATTTTTAGGATCTAAAGCTATACTAAGAGAAAGAAGTTTCACCGATGACTCATTGAACCGAGTATTTAACTCTATCAAAATGAAATCTATTGCTGCATTATAAACATCAAAGTGGTAATGATGTTCTATTGAATAAACCGTCGCTAATTAAAACCGCCGATACACCTTTTTTTTATTTTTTAATAATGTAGCGACGGTTTTAATAGTATCGATCATGTATTTAAATACTCCACAACTGTATAATTTCATACTTGCGTACTCTTTGAATTTTTTCTTATTCCGGTGTGGGATCGGTTCAATCATATCATCTTTCCCCTATAAGCCTACCAAGAGCTGCTCCTTATTTGTTCAAGCTCTTCACATGGGCAATCAATCACTTTCCGCCCTCTTCAGCCTCGGGCTTCACATGCAATGCCCTGATTCGACGAATGTATCCATTGTACTAATATAAGTCTTTCTAGCATGATTATGTCTTCATTCACACGTTCTTTGAGAAACATCTAAGGTTGGCAATGGGTCATGTCTAAACCCGACTCCGTAGGGACGGGTTTAGATCCAGCCGGGTCTAAAAGAGGGTCTGTGGCGGGTCTCAGGTTTGGTCAAACCTCCTCCGTCAAAATATGCTATATATAAAATATATATGTATATATATTATTAATGATATAATTATATTATTTATACTAAATATTTAACACATTATCTATAATTTTACTTTATAAATTTTTTGGATTGAAATTAATTTATTTATTATTATTATATGTTTAATATAAAAATATATCATTACAATTTTTTTTGTTATTAATTGAATACAAGTTGATATATTTTAACTTGTGATAATATTTTTTTTGTCTTGAATATTACTAATATAATTTTGGGTATATAAATTTAATTATTCATTAATTTTTAAATTTTTATTGAATAAATATAAAATTATATATATTTTTTAGGGTCCAACTTGGATTGGATTTATCGAGTTTGCAGGGCGGGATGGGTTCCAGGGTTAGGCCGAACCTATCCCAACCCGGATCTGTTGCCATATCTAGAAACCGCCCACGACTCATCTCAAAATTATTCTAAATATAAACGTGTTTGATTTGAGATAAAATAAATGAAATATATCTTCTAGAAAATCAAAAGAATAAATGAAAAATAGAGAATTAAAAAACTAAAATGAGTAAATAATTTTTTTAAAGCATTATATAATATATTTTAAGATACAAAAATTATTATACATTGTACTTTTCTAACATATAATGGAAATAACTATAATAATATCTTAATTATGACCAAGTCAATACTGAATTCCGTGTCAAAAAATTATAAACTATCCATACACGATTAAGAATTGTATTTATTATGTCT
Organism: Primulina eburnea; assembly: GCF_022965805.1. Taxonomy (NCBI): domain Eukaryota; kingdom Viridiplantae; phylum Streptophyta; class Magnoliopsida; order Lamiales; family Gesneriaceae; genus Primulina; species Primulina eburnea. Next base: position 33,451,067 of record NC_133112.1, on the reverse strand, counting down.
CACACACTGAGTATTATTATGATGCACATCAACTGTGCTCACTAATAAGATATCATTTATCTATTAAATATGATGAAACATATTAAAATTGTAAATCTAATAGGTGAGCGTCATCTCATTGATGCAAATGTGAATGTACTCACCCGCTGTACTCATCAATGAGGTTGCACGTATCTATTGTATGTGATAAACATATTTAAATTGTACATTCAATAGATGAATATCATTTCATTGATAGATACAATTGTTGACACAATAAGTAAACAATATATATATCAGTAACCTGAAAATGCCATTGCGCGAAATTTCTAAAATTATTCAACTATTTGTCAAGCCAATTTGTTGACGTGAGGGATAATTCGAAACTACTGAATTTCTAACCTGACTGGACAATAAGGAATCTGTATCAAAATTATAATGGACGAAGAAACATGGGTAACTTAGGTTTCAGTACCCAAAATTTTTCAATTTTGATTTTAGTACCCAACTTCCCAAAATTCCCTTTATGCTTTAATTTAAATAATTGATTTTTCTTTTTAAAATAACGGCCAATCATACTTCCGTAAAATAAATTAAATCTTATACCTCTTTGACCGGAGTACAACCGGGTTATATCCACCGTATTTTACATACTGCTCCTCACAGCCCAACCACGCGATCGCAACCGATGGTTACTGACGTAGATTCCTTCAGCAGCACTTGGCACAACCTTAATTCGTTTCCTACCTTAAGGTGTATAGTATAAGATAAAATTTTGAAAATAATACATGAGAGGGGCTAAGAGCAAAGATCTCTTTTATTTAAACACAAACATTTATTTATTACATAGTAACCTCCTGTAGAGGAGGAG